>NC_041384.1:471405248-471406455 GCF_002162155.2 Triticum dicoccoides
TCCTCGAGCGGCGGTCGTCCGCGATAGCCTTTGACAAACTGGGGGCCCGCGGTTGACGCAGCCAATGGCTGGATGGGGCCCCAGAACGCCCTGCCACCCACGAAATGGTGGGGGCCCACTGTGGCGACGATGCCGATGCCGACCAGAGCTGTGGCCAGAGGCGCCGGAGGGGCGGTGGTCGGGGGCAGGTGGCGGGAAGTTGTGTCGGCGAGGCCACACCTCCGAAGGAGGGGGGAGGGTGCGAGGCCGCCATCACCGTCCTAGCTGGCGGGCGGAGGCGGGGTGGAGGGGCGGGGAAGCGGTAGTTGGCGGCATGGCGAACGTGGATTGACACTTGAAAATGTAGCATATGCACGGCGAAACGGTCGACGAGGTCCGGGTTCGCGCCGGCAAGGTTGTCCGGCTCGGCCAGGAGGAGCTCAGAGGAGCATGGAATGGCATCAGGGTTGGTGGTCTAGGCCGTTAGCTGGAAGACCGACATGTCGCTACCGTCGAGCGTCTCGGGAGCGAGCCGGTCGACCAGGCAGAACGAGGCGAGGAGATGTCCCAGCCATGCTCTGGAATGCCGGTGATCTCGATGTCGACAACGATGCGGAGGGAGACTGGCTCGGCCCCAGCGAGGCGACTCTAGGGGTGGATATGCAACTGGAACTTGGCGGCGCGGATGGGTCTTGCGGCCACGAGAGCACGGGAAGCGGCATCGCAAAGACGGAGCAGGAACTCGTCGTCGCGGCGACGGTGGACGGAGAAGTCAGTCGGCGCGAACTGGAAGCGCTCCCGCAGCACACGCGCCACGTCAGCGGCGGAGACCCCAGAGTGGTTCCCGGCGATAATGGCGGTCAGGGCCAGGTCCAGAGCATGCTCTACCTCCTCCAACCTGGCGGGGCGGGGGATGTAGCAGATGGCGCCAGCCGGCCGCAAGGCGGGGTGGCCCGACAGGGAGATGGGTGCAGACGGCGAGCTGGGGTGAGCAGAGCTGCAGGAGGAAGGAGTGGTCGAGGGAGTTACCGCGGCGGAGGAGGTGGTGGTGGTGGCGTTGGAGGCTAAGGACGAACCCAACCTAGGCCAGGAGACCACGGGTGGGGATGGGCCCGCAACGCTCGAAGCCAAAGAACCAATGGAGCCAGGGGACGATGGGCGCGTGCGCTTGGCCGGCGGCGTGCCCTCCGGAGAGGACGAGCGGGGGGTCATGCAGAACCTCACGATG
>NC_041384.1:471407029-471443047 GCF_002162155.2 Triticum dicoccoides
GGGGGGGGAGGAAGGCGAGGCCATGGGGTGGGCGACGGTGCCGGAGTGGCAGCCGCCACGACGGGAAGGTGGCCGACGACGGCTGGAGTGGCCGTCGGCGGATCTGGGGCTTGGGCGCGGAGGCTAGCTCGTTAAGTTTTATTGCTATTGCTTTCTTCATGACTTATACATATTCCTCTGACTATGAGATTATGTAACTCCCGAATACCGGAGGAACACCTTATGTGCTATCAAACGTCACAACGTAACTAGGTGATTATAAAGATGCTCTACAGGTGTCTCCGAAGGTGTTTGTTGGGTTGGCATAGATCGAGATTAGGATTTGTCACTCTGAGTATCGGAGAGGTATCTCTAAGCCCTCTCAGTAATGCACGTCACTATAAGCCTTGCAAGCAATGTGAGGAATGAGTTAGTTGTGGGATGATGCATTACGGAATGAGTAAAGAGACTTGCCGGTAATGAGATTGAACTAGGTATCAGGATACCGACGATCGAATCTCGGCAAGTAACATACCGATGACAAAGGGAATAACATATGTTGTCATTGCGGTTTGACCGATAAAGATCTTCGTAGAATATGTAGGAACCAATATGAGCATCCAGGTTCTGCTATTGGTTATTGACCGGAGATGTGTCTCGGTCATGTCTACATAGTTCTCGAACTCATAGGGTCCGCACGCTTAATGTTCGATGATGATTTGTATTATGAGTTATGTGTTTTGGTGACCGAAGTTTGTTCGGAGTCCTGGATGATATCACGGACATGACGAGGAGTCTCGAAATGGTCTATAGGTAAAGATTGATATATTGGACGATGATATTTGGACACCGGAATGGTTTCGGAATGGTTCGGGTATTTTTCGGAGAACCAAGGGGTTACTGGAACCCCGCAGGGAAGTATTGGTCCTAAATGGGCCGTAGGGGAGAGGGGAGGCAGCCCACAAGGGGTGGCCGCGCCCCCCTCCCATAGGGAGTCCGAATTGGACTAGGGGAGGGGGCGCACCCCCCTTTCCTTCTCCTCTTCCCTCTCCCTTCCCTCTTTCCCCCTCCATGAGAAGGAAAAGGGGGGGGGGGCGAATCCTACTAGGAGTGGAGTCCTAGTAGGACTCCCCCCTTGGCGCGCCCATGGTGGATGGCCTCCTCCTCTCCCTCCTTTATATATGTGAGAAGGTCACCCCTTGGAGACACACCAATTGTTCCAAGCCGTGTGCGGTGTCTCTCCCCACGGTTTACTCCTCCGGTCATATTCACGTAGTGCTTAGGCGAAGCCCTGCGCGGATCACATCACCATCACTATCACCACGCCATCATGCTAACGAAACTCTCCCTTGACCCTCTGCTGGATCAAGAGTTCGAGGGACGTCATCGAGCTGAACGTGTGCTGAACTCGGAGGTGTCGTAGTTCGGTACTTGACCAGTTGGATCGCGAAGACGTTCAACTACATCAACCGCGTTAACCTAACGCTTCCGCTTTCGGTCTACGAGGATACGTTGACACACTCTCCCCCTCTCGTTTCTATGCATGTCCTAGATAGATCTTGCATTATCATAGGAATTTTTTTAATTGCATGCTACGTTCCCCAACAGTGGCATCCGAGCCAGGTCTATGCGTAGATGATATGCACGAGTAGAACACAATGAGTTGTGGGCGATAATAGTCATACTGCTTACCACCAACATCTTATTTTGATTCAGCGATATTGTTGGATGAAGCAGCCCGGACTAACCTTACATGACCACGTTCATGAGACCGGATCCACCGATAGACATGCAACTTGTTTTGCATAAAGTTGGCTGGCGGGTGTCTGTTTCTCCAACTTTAGTTGAATCTAATTTGACTATGGCCGGTCCTTGTTGAAGGTTAAAACAACACACTTGACGAAAAATCGTTGTGGTTTTGATGCGTAGGTAAGAATGGTTCTTGCTAGAAGCCCGTAGCAGCCACGTAAAACTTACAACAACAAAGTAGTGGACGTCTAACTTGTTTTTGCAGGGCTTGTTGTGATGTGATATGGTCAAGACATGATGTGATATAAGTTATTGTATGAGATGATCATGTTTTGTATAAGTTATCGGCAACTGGCAGGAGCCTTATGGTCGTCGCTTTATTGTATGAAATGCAATCGCCATGTAATTGCTTTATTTTATCACTATGCGGTAGCGATAGTCGTAGAAGCAATAGTTGGCGAGATGACAACGACGCTAGGATGGAGATCAAGGTGTCAAGCCAGTGACGATGGAGAGCATGACGATGCTTTGGAGATGGAGATCAAAGGCATAAGATGATGATGGCCATATCATGTCACATATTTTGATTGCATGTGATGTTTATCTTTTATGCATCTTATTTTGCTTGGTACGACGGTAGCATTATAAGATGATACCTCACTAAATTTCAAGGTATAAGTGTTCTCCTTGAGTATGCTCCGTTTCTATAGTTCGTCATGCCGAGACACCACGTGATGATCGGGTGTGATAAGCTCTATGTTCACATACAACGGGTGTAAGACAGTTTTGCATGTGCAGAATACTCAGGTTAAACTTGACAAGCCGCATATGCAGATATGGCCTCGGAACATGAGACCGAAAGGTCGAACATGAATCATATAGTCGATATGTTCACCATTGAAAACTAATCCATCTCATGTGATGATCGGAGATGGTTTGGTTCATATGGATCACGTGATCATTTAGATGACTAGAGGGATGTCTATCTAAGTGGGAGTTCTTAAGTAATGTGATTAATTGAACTTCAATTTATCATGAACCTAGTCCTGATAGTTTTTGCATATCTATGTTGTTGTAGATCAATGGCCCGTGCTACCATTCCCTTGAATTTTAATGCGTTCCTAGAGAAAGCTAAGTTGAAAGATGATGGTAGCAACTATATGGACTGGTCCGTGACTTGAGGATTATCCTCATTGCTGCATAGAAGAATTATGTCCTGGAAGCACCTCTAGGTGCAAGGCCTGATGCAGGAGCAACTCCGGACGTTATGAACGTCTGGCAAGCTAAATCTGATGACTACTCGATAGTTCAGTGTGCCATGCTTTATGGCTTAGAATCGGGACTTCAAAGACATTTTGAACGTCATGGAGCATATGAGATGTTCCAAGAGTTGAAGTTAATATTTCAAGCAAATGCCCGAGTTGAGAGATATGAAGTATCCAACAAGTTCTATAGCTGCAAGATGGAGGAGAACAGTTCTGTCAGTGAACACATACTCAGAATGTCTGGGTACCATAACCAGTTGACTCAAGTGGGAGTTAATCTTCCAGATGATAGTGTTATTGACAGAGTTCTTCAACACTGCCACCAAGCTATAAAGGCTTCATGATGAACTATAATATGCAAGGGATGGAAAAGAAAATTCCCGAGCTCTTCGCAACGCTTGAAGCTGCGGAGGTAGAAATCAAGAAGGAGCATCAATTTTTGATGGTTAACAAGACCATAGTTTCAAGAAAAGGGGCAAAGGGAAGAAGGGTAACTTCAAGAAGAATAACAAGCAAGTTGATGCTCCTGGGAAGAAGCCCAAGTCTGGACCTAAGCCTAAAACTGAGTGCTTCTACTGCAAAGGGACTGGTCACTCGAAGCGGAACTGCCCCAAGTATTTGGTGGATAAGAAGGATGGCAAAGTGAAAGGTATATTTGATATACATGTTATTGATGTGTACCTTACTAATGCTCGTAGTAGCACTTGGGTATTTGATACTGATTCTATTGCTCATATTTTCAACTTGAAACAGGGGCTACGTATTAAACGAAGATTGGCTAAGAACGAGGTGACGATGCGTGTCGGAAATGGTTCCAAGGTCGATGTGATCTCCGTCGGCACGCTACCTCTACATCTACCTTCGGGATTAGTTTTAGACCTGAATAATTGCTATTTGGTGCCAACGTTGAGCATGAATATTATATCTGGATCTTATTTGATGCAAGGCGGTTATTCATTTAAATCAGAGAATAATGGTTGTTCTATTTATATGAGTAATATCTTTTATGGTCATGCACCCTTGATGAGTGGTCTATTTTTGTTGAATCTCGATCGTAGTGATACACATATTCATAATATTGAAGCCAAAAGATGCAAAGACAATAATGATAGTGCAACTTATTTGTGGCACTGCCATTTAGGTCATATTGGTGTAAAGTGCATGAAGAAACTCCATGCTGATGGGCTTTTGGAATCACTTGATGCTTGCGAACCATGCCTCATGGGCAAGATGACTAAGACTCCGTTCTCCGGAACAATGGAGCGAGCCACTGACTTATTGGAAATAATACATACTGATGTATGCGGTCCGATGAGTGTTGAGGCTCATGGAGGGTATCATTATTTTCCGACCTTCACAGATGATTTGAGCAGATATGGGTATATCTACTTAATGAAACATAAGTCTGAAACATTTGAAAAGTTCAAAGAATTTCAGAGTGAAGTGGAAAATCATCGTAACAAGAATATAAAGTTTCTATGATCTGATCGTGGAGGTGAATATTTGAGTTACGAGTTTGGTCTTCATTTGAAACAATGTGGAATAGTTTCGCAACTCACGCCACGTGGAACACCACAGCGTAATGGTGTGTCCGAACGTCGTAACCATACTTTATTAGATATGGTGCAATCTATGATGTCTCTTACTGATTTACCACTATCGTTTGGGGTTATACTTTGGAGACAGCTGCATTCACGTTAAATAGGACACCATCTAAATTCGTTGAGATGACACCATATGAAATGTGGTTTAGCAAGAAACCTAAGCTGTTGTTTCTTAAAGTTTGGGGCTGCGATGCTTATGTGAAAAATCTTCAACCTGATAAGCTCAAACCCAAATCGGAGAAGTGCGTCTTCATAGGATACCCAAAAGAAACTGTTGGGTACACCTTCTATCACAGATCCGAAGGAAAGATATTTGTTGCTAAGAATGGATCCTTTCTAGAGAAGGAGTTTCTCTCGAAAGAAGTGAGTGGGAGGAAAGTAGAACTTGATGAGGTAGTTGTACCTTCTCTCGAATTGGAAAGTGGTTCATCACAGAAATCAGTTTCAGTGATGCCTACACCAATTAGTGAGGAAGCTAATGATAATGATCATGAAACTTCAGATCAAGTTACTACTAAACCTCGTAGGTCAACCAGAGTATGTTCCGCACCAGAGTGGTATGGTAATCCTGTTATGGAAGTCATGTTACTAGACCATGATGAACTTATGAACTATGAGGAAGCGATGATGAGCCCAGAATCCGCAAAATGGCTTGAGGCCATGAAATCTGAGATGGGATCCATGTATGAGAACAAAGTGTGACTTTGGTTGACTTGCCCGATGATCGTCAAGCCATAGAAAATAAATGGATCTTCAATAAGAAGACTGATCCTGATGGTAATGTTACTGTATACAAAGCTCGACTTGTTGCAAAAGGTTTTCGACAAGTTCAAGAAGTTGACTACGATGAGACCTTCTCACTCGTAGCTATGCTTAAGTCTGTCTGAATCATGTTAGCAATTGCCACATTTTATGATTATGAAATTTGGCAAATTGATGTCAAAACTGCATTCCTTAATGGATTTCTTAAAGAAGAGTTGTATATGATGCAACCAGAAGGTTTTGTCGATCCTAAAGGTGCTAACAAAGTGTTTAAGCTCCAGTGTCACCTCTACTAGACTAGCTCGTTAATCAAAAATTGTTAAGTTTCCTGACCATAGACATGTGTTGTCATTTGATGAGCGGGATCACATCATTAGGAGAATGATGAGATGGACAAGACCCATCCGTTAGCTTAGCATAATGATCGTTAAGTTTTATTGCTATTGCTTTATTCATGACTTATACATATTCCTCTGACTATGATATTATGCAACTCCCGAATACCGGAGGAACACCTTATGTGCTATCAAATGTCACAACATAACTGTGTGATTATAAAGATGCTCTACACGTGTCTCCGAAGTTGACACCAGATTTTGGCACGGTCAAGAACTTATTTAAGATGGCCTAAAATGGATAAGTGATCTACATGGAAGAGTTCCGTATTATTGATATGAACATCGTTGAAGTTTGGGTCATCGCCGTCCGATTTCATCTCGAAGGCCGAAACTATGCTCAAAGTACTAAGATCTTATATTCAGAGTACAGTTTGGCCGATTAGGCCCCCAAGACGACCTCAAATGGAAAAATGATCTACATAGGTTGTATTCGTCTCGTCGGAACGATCGATTTTGATATAAAAATCTTCCAGATCCGAGTTTTTATGCAAAAGTTAGAGCAATCGGAGTGCAGCCCTGTCACGAGGCGAGATGTGGCGCGCCCCACCACACACATGTCTGATGGGTAGCGCGAGGGAATAGCCTGTTTTGCGCGACCGATTTAACCCTCAAGATGACCTCTGTTCAAAAAACCTTCAACATGAAAATTGTTCGTCTCGTCGAAACGGTCAGGATTGCTTTTGGGCTCGTTTTCATCCGAGATCGTTTACCGCCACAAAAAAGACCCTCAAGATGCAGCCAGTTTAAACCGAATAGTTTTGGAAAGTTCGGATAAAACCAATCCGAATTTGACTAGGGTTTTGGACATGAATCCAAGCCTTTTCCTTTCACAGGAAGTCCAGCCGCCTCTTATATATTTATTAAGGGGTGACGGCCAATTGAACAACACACAATCGAACAAATCATCTACCACTTTTTATATTTTATCTTTTCTCCCTAACCCTAGTTCTTCTTCTTCCTCGTTCTTCGTCTGTTCTTCGTGCAGGGCGGCGAACCTCGAGGCCCTAGGGGCGATCAGGTCGACCTAGGGCAGCCCATAGCCGCCGCGCGCCCTGACGGGGTCCCTCCCGGGCGCGTGGGGTTTTGGGTCATCAAAAGCGCCCGCCGGATTGCTTGTGTACCACACTTCCGGACGGGTCTCCTTCGACGTGAGCTGCGGTGCATCACCCCCGGCGTTGGAGGTACACGGTGACGTGTTCATGTGCGAACACACTTTTTGGCGACTCCGCTGGGAAAGAAGTTTTGAACGGTCTCCAGCCCGTTCTTGCTACGAAGAGATCGTCATCAAGTTGCTGCAATCTACAAAGGTAATATGAATACCCAATTCCCCTTTGTAGATGCAAATAATCCATATGTTGTTGCTGGATCACCTAATGAGGATAATGTATCGGCTAGCCCTAGTTTTATCAATCATGCATCTAATTATGCGGAAGGGCCGATGCAAAACAATCTTCATGCTTTAAATTCTTATGATTTTAGCAACATACAACATATGTATCCGAACTCTGATGCATCAGCAACCCCACAAATCCATATGCCGGTGAACAACATGATGGGTTTGGTTAATCAATTTGAAACACCTCATGTTAAAATTTCCAATAGCATACAAGAAAGTGTTTCTCCTTTTTATTCATCGGCAACTAATTTGCAATATGTGAATCCAACCTTACCGATGTATGGGAGAATTGGCCATGCTACTACTATGTATTCAGCCAGTTACTCTCAACCATCATATGCTACTCCTCATGTTAGTAATTTTTCAGCACCATATGCAACTGTAGATGTTCATAATTCGGCCCCGCATCTTCATGGTCATAGCCGAATAAGTGAAAATTTTATAGGAACACATGTGCCATCATCAAATAATGTAGCATATAATGCATACTCTACGCAATTTAAGAATTTCGGCAACACTCGTGAATCATTGCCGAAAGAATCTAAAAGTATTGCGGAGCAATCTCTTCCGAAAGCGGTTGTGGCTGCATTAAAAAAGAGCTTGGCACAAAACAAGAGAATTAGTGCTCTCTGCCTTGAACAATATGAAAAGGGGTCGTTTCCTGATTATGCTGCAATAAAGGCTAGAGTTTTGCAAGAAGATGAAACTACATGCATTGATAGAATTGGCGAAAGAGCATATGGTTATACAACAGTGCATACACCTCCACCTAGTACCGCAGCATATTATACACCCCCTACACAGTTGCAAAATTTCAGCAAGACTAACAGTTCATTGCCGAAAGATCCTAAAAGCATTGGGGGGCAAACTACACTAGAGCGGGCTGAAATTGAGAGGGAAGTTAAAGCTTTGCGCGATAGGGTGCAAATACTTCGCCAAGAGAGAATTGATAGGGAATTAGCTCAAAGAAAAGAAGCCTTGCCAATTGATATAACCGGTGAAAAGAATGATGATTCGGAAACTAAAAGTGCTTCGGTTGAAAAAGTCGAATCAAGTTATATATATTCCGAATCCATCAATTCCAAAGAGGCAAACATTATTGAGAAAGGACATGGAAAGTACAACAAGATAGCCATACTTGATTTTTCTGAAGTTAATGGAACCTACTTCCTGCCCTATGAGTTTTGTGCCATAGAAATTGATGATCTTCAAGAACAAGAACAAGTAGCCGAAGAAAGCTTGGTGGACGAAGATCTTGAAACTAATGATGCACCAAATCAGGAAAAAGATGATGACAAGGCGTTGGGGAGCTATCCGAAGGCGGAGCAAGATATTCTTCAAGTCACACCACCGTCATCCTCTCCCAACATATTTGAAGAGGTATGTCTAGTAATTAATTTACCTGTTTTCAGATTTGGTCATGACTTAGTTGTTGATGCATATATTAGAAAAATCTTCATAAGAAATATTGAGAGACCAATGAAGAAGGGTAATTTATTTGTTAGCAATCAGATTGTCACAAAGCATATCGGTCAACATATGCACCATTCAGAAAGACTGATAGTGAAAAATTATTGCAGCCAAGGCTTTCCCCATTGCTTTATCTAAAGCTCATATCTAATTGGGTAGCTTTGCTTATTTCTTACTTGGCTTACACTTGGTCTCAACTGAGACATCTATGTTCTAAATATCTTCGTTTCAGAAATTTAAAGCCAAGGTTAAATTCTATTGAGAAAACCGATGCTAATATAATATCTTATCCAAATACTGTCGGTGTTCTGGGAACGGGGGTCCTCAGACTTGCCTGCCCGCGGCCCGCGGTGTGGCTCAAAGGGGGGGCCCAGCACGACCCGTCTTCACCAACACAAACCCAAGACCCTCGCGAGGGGCCAAGCCTCGCGGGGCAGATGACGCGGAGCTTCCTCAGGCACGGCCTCATCAGGCTGGCTCACGAGGAGGCGGAGAGATCAAGGCGGGGTACCTCACGAGGTGCCCGTGACGCAAGCCATGACGACTTAGGGCGCCAGGCGGGTGCCAGCCCGCGCAGCGTCCTCCTTCCCTCTTTGGTGTAAAGGGGGCAAGCGCAGCCACGGAGTACTGAGGCATCAGGCAAAGGTTGCCATTTCGGTGCAACGAGACCAAGACCAGGAGGACTACGAGATGGAGGTCACCGTGGAGCCCAAGACGGCGTCATCACCAGAGCTTTGCATAGGCGAAGACTGCTTTTGTCAGGATAGCTGATACTTGCTGTCCCCCTTCAAATTAGCCCGCCATTGTTGGCTCCCTTCCCGCTCAATATTTGGGGAGAGGACCAGGGCCCCTATAAATAGGACTAGCCACCCCAGGGTAGGGGGGATCGAGAATCAGCCAACCTAGAAACAAGTTGGGGTCGAAATCAGGGTCGGTCCGTTGGAGGGAAGCAGAGAGAGAGAGAGAGAGAGAGAGAGAGAGAGAGAGAGAGAGAGAGAGAGAGAAAGGTGACTGAACTCCTCCGAGCAGTTCATTGCCCCAGCCAAGAACAGACCCTCGCGAGGCTGTTCTCCCTTGTATTGTCCATCATCATCAGCCCAAGAGGCAATCCACCACACCACACACTGGAGTAGGGTATTACACCACAACGGTGGCCTGAACCAGTATAAACCCTGTGCCTCTTGTGTTGTTCTTTCCTTAGTTTAGATCCTAGCATGGCGGAGGGGTGCAGGTAGGTAGGGGGCGAAATCTCCGCGCGCACCCCAGTGTTCGAACCTCAAGGGTCCGCCGGAACCTGAAATCCGACATTTGGTGCGCCAGGTAGGGGTGCACCGGAATTCGTCTTCCACCGCCCCGTTCTCCTCCGACCGTCATGCCCATGTCTGACGCTCGTCGGGCCCGCGCCGAGCGCCGGGCCGCACTCGCTTCCTGCATCGCCCAGACGGCCCCTATCGGCAGGCATCCACGCCATTCCCTGTCACCTGCCGTCAACGCCGCCACCGGCCCGGAAGGGGATGAGCGGCAAGCATCGTCCCAGCATCCGTCCGTGCGGCAAGACGGCCGCACCGCAACTCCCTCGCTCACCGGAGCTGGTTCATCGTCCCGCGCGCTCCGCGCGCCCATGGAGGCTCGAGCTGCACTAATCACGGCAAACGAGCTCCTGCGCTACTGTCCCGTCGACGACGTCTACGAAGAATGGCTCGACCGCGTCGCCGAGCTCGTCCGCGCCGCAGGGGGCTCTCCTGCGTCGTCCATTCCATTGCACCGGACCCCACCCCGCGTGGGCGACAAGGCTCCGGCGGCGCCCCGGCCGCCTCCTCCTCAAGAAGACGCCATGACCCCAGGGCGCGTGGCCCCGGGCGGAACTCGCTCCGTCAGGCGCCAGCACAGCAAGAGCAGAGCTGCCAGGAAGTCCCTCGCCCGCAAGAAGCTGCCCGGGCGCTCCCTGCTCCAGCACGTCGCGACCATGCTCCTGCTCCCGCGCGTCAAGACCCCGCGTTGCTCCCAGCTGCAGCGCGTGGGGACATGCAAGACCAGGCTCTCCGTCACCCAAGGCCTCCCGTGGCCACAGCAGGCTGCCGTGCCTTCACCACCGAACTACGCAGCATAGCGTGGCCCGGCAAGTTCAAGCTAGACCTGCCTCCTCGCTACGACGGCATGTCTGATCCTGCAGAGTTCCTCCAGCTCTACGAGCTAGGCATCGAAGCTGCCAACGGAGATGAGAAGGTCATGGCGAACTGGTTCCTCATGGCACTCAAGGACGGGGCCCGCACCTGGCTCCTGATCCTGGCTCCAGGCACAATCTCATCCTGGGAGGAGATGCGCACCCGCTTCATCGCCAACTTCCATGGCACTCGCGACCGGCCACCCGCCGTGAGCGACATGCGCCGCATCAAGCAACAGCCCGGGGAAACCCTGCAGAAGTACATCTAGTGCTTCAACAACGCACGCGTCAAGATTTCCAAGGTGACTGAGGAGGCCATCATCTCGGCCTTCTCCGACGGCGTGCGCGCGTCAAGATGAAGGAGGAGCTGGCGATGCATGAAGACCTGTGCACTTCCTTGGAGCTGTTCAACTTAGCAAACAAGTGCGCCAGGGCTGAGGAAGGGCGTCTCTCCCTCCTCGAGCTGCCTACCGCGGACCCAGAAGAGAAGAAGCCCAAGGCCAAGGACGTGAAGCGCAAGGGGGCTGCCGTGCTCGCGGCAGAACCAGACACCAAGCGGGGCAGAGATCAGCCTGAACCCTCCAAGGGAAGCTGGTACTATGTGTACCACGACCTCCACACCCACAACACCAACGAATGTTAAGAACTCCGAGCCATGCGAGAAGGAAGGATCGGCCGTCGCCCTGACCGCGGTGACCGGGGCTACGGCCGAGGAGGAGGAAGAAACGCAGGACGCTGGGAAGACCGTGGGCCACGCCAAGGGTGGCGCGACCAACCTCGCGAGGATCGCTGGCAAGACCCGCCTCACGAGAGAGGATGGAGGGATCAGCCTCGCGAGGGAGACTGGAGGGATCAGCCTCGCGAGGATCTCCCGCAAGGCAACGCAGGCCTCCCACCGCTGCCGCCATAGCCAAGGAGAAACGAGGTCCGCCACCAGGACGAGGAGGCTGGGGGCTTCCAGGAGCCGCGCGCGACCGCCTGCATCTTGGGCGGAGCACAAGCCCCAGCCTCTCAGCGCATCTTCAAGCAGTTCGCCCGCGAGGTGAATGCAGTTCTCCCCAGGCTCGAAGCCACGCGCCCCCTCAGGTGGTCGTTGTGCGCCATCACGTTTAGCTCAACAGATCATCTCAAGTGTGCGGCTACAGCCGGAGTCCTCCTAATGCTTTGTTCCCCAATCATCAGCAACATGGTGGTCACCAAGACCCTCATCGATGGAGGGGCAGGGCTCAACGTCCTGTCCGTGGAGACGTTCAACAACCTCCAAGTGCCCTATAGCCAGCTTCAGCCAACCAAGCCCTCCTCTGGTATCACTGACGGCTCCACGGTCCCGATTGGGCAGGTCCGCCTCCCTGTCACCTTCGGGGCACGCGACAACTACCGCACCGAGCTCATCGACTTCGACGTCGCTCACGTTCGCCTGCCATACAACGCCATCCTTGGGTACCCGGCGTTGGCCAAGTTCATGGCCGTAACTCACCATGACTACAACGTCCTCAAGATGCCAGGAAGCGGCGGAGTCATCACGGTGCCCTGTGAAGAGAAGGATACGGTGTGTTCCCTGGAACGAGCCTTTCAGGCCGCGTCACTGGAAGACCCGGATCGTGGAAGCAGGAGGCCTCCCGAGACCACCCTGAAGAAGAAGAAGACATCGTCCGGCACGACCACTCAGGAGGCAGGCCCCTCTGGGCCCGCGCCTGCCCAGGGGGAGCCTCCCTCCATCGCATAGGAAAGCGCGCCTGGCGCCCTCCTCAGGCAGGGCTCGGGGGCTCTCCCTGGAGGGCCACCGACCTGGCTAGGGTCACGAGGCGCTTGGCACCACATGGAGGCGTGTTTTGAAGCACGTTTCCCTCGAGAAGGAGCAAGGCAAGGAGATCCAGATCCTCAGGAGTTCGTCAGCAAGGCCATTCAGGAGCAACAGGAGTCAAGAGTCATGAAAGGCGGACGCCGCTTGCCAGCAGTGGCCCCCCATCCAGGCGAGGATGGTGGGCTGCGCGTCTGCATCGACATACCAGGGCTCAACCGGGTCGCCTCTCTGGAGCGCCTCTGGCCCTAGCGAGTGGGGCGCTGCGGAGGTCCACCCCACAGCTACGTTCGCATGCCTTACGGCTTGCCGAACGTGGCTGACGCGTACCAGTGCCTCATGAGGGGCATCACGGAGGCACGAGAGGCCAGGCGTTCCGCAGCCCTGGCAGAGATGGAGATGGCCCGCGAGGAGCCGCCAGACCTCCAGAGCCTCCCGAGGCCCCTGGGCCTGGGGGCTCGTGAGGATCGGCTCCCGTAGCCCACCGAGCCTGCTACACCAACACCCCTTCGTCCTCAACATCATCAGGTGACATCTTTCGAGTTTTACTTCCAGCTGGGAGCGCCCCCAGGGCTGCATTATTCCCAGGCCGCGTGGGTCCGTCCCTGCGGCGTGTATCCCTTTATTCCATGTTGTTAGCTTACCTTGTTGGGGGCGCCCCTCGGGCCGCATGACCCCCCCCCCCCAAGTCGCTCGGGCCTGACCCAGTGATGTCCGCATTCCCAACATCTCTTTGAACGAATCCACTCCTTCGCGGCTAATGTGTTTTACCCAGTTGCCTGCTCAGCTGACGCCAACTAACGAAGCTGCTCCCAAACGGCACGACACTTGCGCATGGGTCCATCCCTGCAACGCCGACAAACCTGGATGGCTGAGCTCTGGCCACGGCAGCCCCGCATAGCGTCACCTTGTCAAGCCTTCAGCGCCTCACTACCCCTCGGAAGCAACCCACGGCCGACCGTCAATTGTCATGGCAACCCTTTGCTTCTTCTATGATGGACCTGCAGGACCTTCCGAAGGAGCTGCGTCAGGCGAGGCCCTTGCGGTGTCTCCTTCGCTCTCGTCCGCGTGAACCGCTTGCATGTTAAAGGAGGGGTGCCTGAGCATCGCGACTCAGGGCTCCTACTGGCTCTCCAGCCCTCACCCTCTGGCCTTGACCACGGCATCGCGACCTGGCATACCAGCGACGGCTGAGACTCGCTTGAGGGCCGGGACCCGAGGACGTAGAGCATAAAGGGGAGCAAAAGTGAGAGGGGAGAGATACACGAGGACCTCGCCAAGCAACCTCGCGCCTGCCGATGCACGAACCCGGCGACACACCAGGGAGCGGCCCCTGATCCTCGAGATAAGTCATTGCCCAGAAGCGCCAGCTACCGTGGCACCATCCCCGCACCTAATGCTATCCCATGTTAGCGACGCCGCTCTCCTTTCTCACCAAACGACGGCTGCTTGGGCGCCAAAGGGGACCTTCTGAGTATCACGACTCAGGGGCTCCTACCGGACTCTGGGTCGCTCACCTCCTGGCCTTGACCACGGCATCACGACCTGGCATACCAGCGATGGCTGAAGCCGCCTTGGGACTGGAACCTGTCGGCGCAGAGCACCAAGCCCTCGTGAGGTTTGAAAGGGAGGACTAAGCTAAGATGGAATGAGCAACTCGCGCAATTCTATGACAGGGGTTATATATACAAGACAGGGTCACAGGCACCTTACAAGCCCCTACGGGATGCATTTTTGATTCCTCGCAGGGAACGGATCCTAAAGGGACACAAACTACGCACGTCCCTGCAAAAGACACCATCATCAACAGTGGGCCGTCAAGCACCGACGCCAACCCCATCCAGATCAGAGTCGGCGGCGGCCTGACGAGCCCACCCTGCTCCAGGAGCGGCGCCGGCTCGGGGGCTCATAGCTGTCGTCGCTTGTCTCCGGAGCTGCGAAGAGCTCGCCGGAGTCGCTGGAACCTCCGACGCCTCCACCGCCTGAGGAGCCTCCAAGGGAGTGGGTGGCGTGCCCAGTCCTCGTCAAAGCTGGGCGCTGGCCACCTTCCCCGGGGCAGCACTCTAGCCGGCGCCCGCTCGCATCGAAGACCTTGAAGAGCATCACCGAAGCACCGTCGTAGTCCAAGTGGATCGCGAAGACTCCCCTTGTCCTGCAAACCCGGGCGATCTCCCTCCAGCCCCGGGTCATGTAGACCTCGCCCGGGGTGATGACCGCGACCTCTGCCTCGGTCGCTAGGGTGCTGCAGGCGGCGTGCTGTAGCCAGAGCTCCAGGGGCTCCCCCTGCGGGATGATGGAGGCGAAGAAGGGAGGAAGGCAGATCCAAGACTGAAGAGGAATGGCGACGTGGAGCACGAACTCTTGGAAGGAGCCCTCGGTGTGGACCCCAGGGGGGACGACCCACACCTTAGTGACCCGGCGGCGCCGACGGCGGTGCCGCTCGTGGCGGTCAGCATCAACTCCTTCGGGGCCCTCGATGTGGGCGTACAATGGAAGCGGGAACCCCGGCGGCGCCTGCTCGCCCCAAGGCCTCGGCACCACCTGAAGGGCCCCTTCGTCCGGGCCATGGGGGATGAGCCGTTTCTTCGGCGGGAGAGGGTCTGGCCCCTCTCGGGGAGCCTTTCCCTTCTCTACCGTCGAGAACCGGCGGATCGGAGCCATCGCGGCAAGACGGAGCAAGGATCGGGAAGAAGGAGAAGCAAGGAGGAGTGGACTGGAAGGGCGCACGCCGTTCCGTACTTATGGCCGGCGAAGGGCAACCGCCGGCCTCCACGATCGCAGGTAATCATGACCCGTTTTTGCATGTAGGAACTTGTCCAATCCGTGCAGTTGCCGAGGCATCGTGGGGAAGTGGAGACGCCCACGTCCAGTGAACCGCCACGCGGCGCCCAAGGCCGCAGGCTGTTAGGGCCCGCGGCGCTTCGCTCTTGCCCTTCTGCCTCCCTGCACGGCCAAGTCCGGGCGCGCCTTGGGCCCGGGGGCTACTGTTGGCGTTCTGGGAACGGGGGTCCCCAGACTTGCCTGCCTGCGGCCTGCGGCTGGCTCAAAGGGGGGGCCAGCACGGCCCGTCTTCACCAACACAAACCCAAGACCCTCGCGAGGGGCCAAGCCTCGCGGGGCGGACGACGCGGAGCTTCCTCAGGCACGGTCTCATCAGGCTGGCTCATGAGGAGGCGGAGAGATCAAGGCGGGGTACCTCACGAGGTGCCCGTGACGCAAGCCATGACGACTCAGGGCGCCAGGCGGGTGCCAGCCCGCGCAGCGTCCTCCTTCCCTCTTTGGTGTAAAGGGGGCAAGCGCAGCCGCGGAGTACCGAGGCATCAGGCAAAGGTTGCCTTTTCGGTGCAACGAGACCAAGACCAGGAGGACTACGAGACGGAGGTCACCGTGGAGCCCAAGACGGTGTCATCACCAGAGCTTTGCACAGGCGAAGACTGCTTTTGTCAGGATAGCTGATACTTGCTGTCCTCCTTCAAATTAGCCCGCCATTATTGGCTCCCTTCCCGCTCAATGGGGAGAGGACCAGGGCTCCTATAAATAGGACTAGCCACCCCCAGGGTAGGGGGATCGAGAATCAGCCAACCCAGAAACAAGATGGGGTCGAAATCAGGGTCGGTCCGTTGGAGGAAAGCAGAGAGAGAGAGAGAGAAAAGTGACTGAACTCCTACGAGCAGTTCATCGCCCCAGCCAAGAACAGACCCTCACGAGGCTGTTCTCCCTTGTATTGTCCATCATCATCAGCCCAAGAGGCAATCCACCACACCACACACTGGAGTAGGGTATTACACCACAACGGTGGCCCGAACCAGTATAAACCCTGTGTCTCTTGTGTTGTTCTTTCCTTAGTTTAGATCCTAGCATGGCGGAGGGGTGCAGGTAGGTAGGGGGCAAAATCTCCGCGCGCACCCCAGTGTTAGAACCTCAATGGTCTGCCGGAACCCAAAATCCGACAAATACATCGGAGATAGAGTGTAAAACACAATGCATAGCTGAATGGGGAGATTCCAAATCTGAACCATTCGTTTGCTTATCTCCAAAGCCGTTCACACAACAAGATCGGCTAAAAAACATGAAGTATAGCTTCAATTCCAGCATGTGTGATCAAATATTTGATTTTTTGTTGAGAAATAATTATATTAGAATTCTTGATCACCATGTTGAGCCATTTGTCCAGGGACGAATGTATTGTAAGTTGCATGATTCGTCCAAGCATGATTTTGAGGATTGCAACATGTTTCGTCAAATAGTTAAATCGGCCATTGATAAAGGACGATTAAAATTTGTTGAGAAACCAACAGATGACGTGTCTATTCCAATTGGTCCTGATGGCAAAAGGTTTTTGCATTGGCTGCTTCAAGCCGATCCATTTAAAGAGAAGGTAAAAACTACAGGTGATGGGATCGAGCTTTCAAGTAATCAAGTTGTTGAAGAGCATAATGAACATAATCTTGAGGGTGAGAATTCCGTCGAAGTTACAATGGAGATGCCAAGGACTGGGGGGCAGCAAGCAAATCCAATGATCGACAAAAGCAAATCAAAAGAAAACAAAGACCGAAATAAGAGCAAGTGTAAGAGATCAAAAATCACCTTTGCTAAACTATTGGATAAATATCAAAAGAATAGTGAAGAGAAGAATGCTTACCGGCCCAATCCTGGAAAGAAACCAAGATCACCCCCAAGGCGCAAATATGAGGATTGGTATTGGCAAAGTGAGAATTTTAATGCAACATATTCATATCCTTATTTCAGGCCGCCAATGCCAATGCCGTGGATGCCTCCCTATGCTCATATAGATCCATATCCATCATGGGACAGGTATGATACAAGGGCACATTCTCCTTCTTATTTTAGACCATCTCACCAATATTATGCAGCTCCGAGAAGATCAACATTTGAACAATCACATGTTAAAGACCTCTTCAATCATAAGGAATCGGTCCAGAGCTCAAGGAAGAAGAAAGAGGTGGTCAAGCAAGTTTACCGTGTTAAAAGAGATGGTCGTAAGAGTGCAACTTCAGATTTGATCTCAAATGAAAAAGAGCCAATTAATGTGTTGACATTGGCTACTAAAGACAATGAGACAAAGCAACCAATTATTGAGAGTCGAAGTGCCAAATCTGAAGAAAAGAAGCTGAGAGTGCACAAGGCCAAAAAGGAATTGCCATTTGTCAAAACAGAATCACAGCCGAGATGCCCACTCGGCTTATCCTATTGACAAAAGAGGGAATTACAAAAACTTAGTGCACAAGACCTTGAAGAAAGGAACATGGCATGGGTTCCCAAAGGAAGTGCTCAAAATAAGAATTATGTGAAAGCATCCATTACACGACGTGCGACAAAAATGAAGAAGGAAAAGAGTGAAAACTATGAAGGACCAAGCCAAAGGTTTCAACATCTTCGGTCCACACATTATCCATATTCTTCAACTATGCCGTTGATGCTTATGCCATGGAATTTGTCATCAGGTATGATTGGTTACCTTCAATGGGCTTATTATAATCCATGGATGCAATATAATTTATTACATCATGAAAGGGTATTGCCAAGTCGCTATACATTTGATTAGCTAAAAGTTCTTGCTGATCCAAAGGACCAAAATACTTGATTTGTCATTTCATTTGTTTATTTCGGTTATATGTGCTTTGAATGAAGTTTACATGGTAATGGCCAATATTTATCTATCGTCCTAAGATTATGTCAACGCATGGCCGGTGTAGTATTCTAACATCGTCCTTAGTTCGATTGGAGAGTGAGACAAGGTACGTGCTCATGGAAATTTATATGTATGCCTATATTATGATTGAATGGAGTTGAGACATCATGACCGATGTCATTGAATATATGCTGCATAGACCAATTCATAGCTGCAGAATTGGCTAGTGGGCTTATACTTTGTTTGGATATGATTTGGCTTATGCATCTTTGAGATCTATAAGAGGCCAAATCATAGCTGATTTTATTACTAAACATCGGATTAATGTCATGCATAATATTAATATTAGCCTTGTCTCTCTAGTACTATGGAGATTATGTTTTGATGGTTCAATTCATAGCAATGGCCAAAGTGTTGGTGTTGTTTATATATCTCTTTATGGTACTATTTTTGAAGCCTCGTGCCGCTTAGAATATTTTTATGCACGATTAATCAAGGCCGAACATGCATTGCTATTCGGATTGACTCTTTTACTTGCTATAGGTGCTATACATATTGAGGCTTTTGGTGATTCGTTATGAGTAGTGCAACAAGTATCCAACGGTTATCAATTTTTTGACGAATCACTTATAGTTTATCTTGGGGTATGTCTAGATGCAAAATTTACCTTGGGTTGCATTAAAATTGTTCATATATTTAGACATGTCAATTGAAGAGAGTTGACATAGCAAGCATCCGGCTACCAAAGTCCGTCATGGTGTATTGCATATCTACCAATAGCCGATGCTTATTCTTGCCAACATAGGTAAGGCTGAATTGGAGCTCACTACCTCGGCCACTAATGAAACTTTTATGCAGACAAAGTAAGAATTCGAGAAAGTTCATTGTTGATTATCTGCAAGATCCTAGCAGAAGGGTGGACAATATGGTTGATGGATGGTCTTGACATGCATACCTATGGAACTTTATAGTCGGATTAATGAAGTTGGGAAAGTCACCCAAGCTTGCATCAAAATATTCACACAAGCAATGGCCGATATAAAGTTATTGTCCTAAGCATATGCAAAATGGCCGATGTAGTGTTGACATCGTCTTAGAGCAATCTATGTGCAAGTTATTTTTCGGCACACAAGCTTTGTCGAAAAACAGTGGGGCATGTGTTGACACCAGATTTTGGCACGGTCAAGAACTTATTTAAGATGGCCTAAAATGGATAAGTGATCTACATGGAAGAGTTCCGTATTATTGATATGAACATCATTGAAGTTTGGGTCATCGCCGTCCGATTTCATCTCGAAGGCCGAAACTATGCTCATAGTACTAAGATCTTATATTCAGAGTACAGTTTGGCCGATTAGGCCCCCAAGACGACCTCAAATGGAAAAATGATCTACACAGTTTGTCTTCGTCTCATCGAAACGATTGATTTTGATATAAAAGTCATCCAAATCCGAGTTCGTATGCAAAAGTTAGAGCAATCGTAGTGCAGCCCTGTCACGAGGCGAGATGTGGCGCGCCCCACCACACACATGTCTGATGGGTAGCGCGAGGGAATAGCCTATTTTGCGCGACCTATTTAACCCTCAAAATGACCTCTGATAAAAAACCCTTCAACATGAAAGTTGTTCGTCTCGTCGAAACGGTCAAGATTGCTTTTGGGCTCGTTTTCATCCGAGATCGTTTACCGCCACAAAAAAGACCCTCAAGATGCAGCTAGTTTAAACCGAACAGTTTTGGAAAGTTCGGATAAAACCAATCCGAATTTGACTAGGGTTTTGGACATGAATCCAAGCCTTTTCCTTGCACGGGAAGTCCAGCCGCCTCTTATATATTTATTAAGGGGTGACGGCCGATTGAACAACACACAATCGATCAAATCATCTACCACTTTTTATCTTTTATCTTTTCTCCCTAACCCTAGTTCTTCTTCTTCCTCGTTCTTCGTCTGTTCTTCTTGGTGCAGGGCGGCGAACCTTGAGGCCCTAGGGGCGATCATGTCTACCTAGGGCAGCCCATAGCCGCCGCGCGCCCTGACGGGGTCCCTCCCGGGCGCGTGGGGTTTTGGGTCATCAAAAGCGCCCGCCGGATTGCTTGTGTACCGCGCTTCCGGACGGGTCTCCTTCGACGTGAGCTGCGGTGCATCACCCCCGGCGTTGGAGGTACACGGTGACATGTTCGTGTGCGAACAAGGTGTTTGTTGGGTTGGCATAGATCTAGATTAGGATTTGTCACTCCGAATATCGGAGAGGTATCTCTAGGCCCTCTCAGTAATGCACATCACTATAAGCCTTGCAAGCAATGTGACTAATGAGTTAGTTGCAGGATGATGCATTACGGAATGAGTAAAGAGATTTGCCAGTAACGAGATTGAACTAGGTATCAGGATACCGACGGTCGAATCTCAGGCAAGTAACATACCGATGACAAAGGGAATAATGTATGTTGTCATTGCAGTTTGACCGATTAAGATCTTCGTAGAATATGTAGGAACCAATATGAGCATCCTGGTTCCACTATTGGTTATTGGGCGAAGATATGTCTCAGTCATGTCTACATAGTTCTTGAACCCGTAGGGTCCGCACGCTTAACATTCGATGACGATTTATATTATGAGTTATGTGTTTTGGTGACCGAAGTTTGTGCGGAGTCCCGGATGAGATCATGGACATGATGAGGAGACATGAAATGGTCGAGAGGTAAAGATTGATATATTCGACGATGATATTTGGACACCGGAATGGTTTCGGAATGGTTCGGGTATTTTTCGGAGAACCGATGGGTTACCGGAACCCCCAGGGGAAGTATTGGGCCTACATGGGCCATAAGGGAGAGAGGAGGCAGCACACAAGGGGTGGCCGCGCCCCCCCTTTTGATTCTCCTCTTCCCTCTCCCTTCCCTCTTTCCCCCTCCATGAGAAGGAAAAAAGGGGGGCCGAATCCTACTAGGAGTGGAGTCCTAGCAGGACTCCCCCCTTGGCGCACCCCTAGTGGCCGGCCACCTCCTCTCCCTCCTTTATATACACAGGAAGGGCACCCCTTGAAGACACACCAATTGTTCCAAGCCGTGTGCGGCGTCTCTCTCCATGGTTTACTCCTCCGGTCATATTCACATAGTGCTTAGCCAAAGCTGTGCGCGGATCACATCACCATCACTGTCACCATGCCGTCGTGCTTACGAAACTCTCCCTCGACCCTCTGCTGGATCAAGAGTTCGAGGGACATCATCGAGCTAAACATGTGCTGAACTCGAAGGTGTCGTATGTTCGGTACTTGATCAGTTGGATCGCGAAGACGTTCGACTACATCAACAGCGTTAACCTACCGCTTCCGCTTTCGGTCTACGAGGGTACGTGGACACTCTCTCCCCCTCTCGTTGCTATGCATCTCCTAGATAGATCTTGCGTGATCATAGGATTTTTTTAAATTGCATGCTATGTTCCCCAACATCTCGCTGGCCTCATTGAGCGGCAGGAGCTGGTCGACGGCTTGATGAAGCTGCTCGAGATCAGTCGTTGACAAGGCGACTGGCCTCGTCGAGCAACTCATGGGTGACAATGCGGAGCTCCTCAAGGCGCTCGCTAAGAAGGAGGAGGAGGCCTCCGGCTGGAAGGTGCTGGATGAGTAGAGCAGTGCCTCGGGGATGACGCTGACAGCGATCGTCGAGGAACTGATGGGTGACTTGAGGAAGCTCCGGATTGAGCGCGAGTAGGAGGTGGAGGAATCTGTGGCTGCTTTCAAGCAAAGTCGTGAGGAATTGAAGAAGGAGCTGGAGGATGTCGCCGCCCGGTGATCCATCGACGAGTAGAGACAGTAGTGACCCAGATCATTGTCTGCGATTTCCTTCTTCTCTTGCCCCCGCGTCTTCCGAGATTTGCCGCATGTGGCATTTTAAATTATCTGGAATATGCAAGACAATTATTATCTGCGTCATTGTAAATTTGTTGTCGTATTATCAGTTGCCATTTTATTTGTCATCGTATTATCCGTTGCCCTATGTGGCAATTTCAATTAGGTCGGAATACGAGTTGAAAACACGAACAAAGCAAATGCTGCCATGGGATCACAAGAAAATCCCTCTGTCTAGGTGCTTTAATTAACCCATCAATGGAGGTCAAAGAGCTCGCTTCCCGGTGAGCATGGGCGGCCTTGTTGCTGATACGTCTCCAAAGTACCTATAAATTTTGATTGTTCCATGCTATTATATTATCCATCTAGGATGTTTTATATGCATTTATATGCTATTTTATATGATTTTTGGGACTAACCTATTAACCTAGAGCCCAGTGCTATAAAGAATAATAGTTATTTTGTGATGACACGTATGCTATAAAGAATAATGATATCCATGAAACGTGTCATCATGATTTTAACTCTCAATTGGATTATGCCTCACATGATAGTTATTTTGTTGAGTTTGCCCCCACTACTATTTGTGAGAAGAAATTTGCTTATGTGGAGAGTAATAAAAATTCGATGCTTGTAGATCATGAAAAGAATGCTTTATGTGATGGTTATATTGTTGAATTCATTCATGATGCTACTGAAAATTATTATGAGGGAGGAATATATGCTTGTAGGAATTGCAATAATATCAAGTTTCCTCTTTATGTGCTTAAAATCTTGAAGCTATGCTTGTTTTGCTTTCCTATGCTAGTTGATTCTTGTTCCCATAAGTTGTTTGATCACAAAATCCCTATGCATAGGAAGTGGGTTAGGCTTAAATGTGTTAGTCATATTCTTCATGATGCTCTCTTTATATTTCAAATCTTATCTTTTATGTGAGCATCATTGAAATCATCATGCCTAGCTAAAAAGGCATTAAAGAAAATCGCTTGTTGGGAGACAACCCAACATTTTTACCTACTGTTTTTGTGTGTTCACATGATTAGGCTTCTGTAGTAATCATGTTTTATTGCTTTTATTTCAATAAAGTGCCAAGTAATACCTTTGGGGTGGCTTACGGTGATAGTTGATTTGATCTTGCTGAAAAACAGAAACTTTTGCGCCCAGGTAAACAATTCTCATTTTTAACAGAAGCGTGATAAAATGCTGATTATTTTTGAAGAAGATTAATAGACAAATTATTCAGGTTTTCCTAGTTTTTCAGAATTTTTGGTGTAGCAGAAGTATGGTTGGAGTACAGATTACTACAGACTGTTCTGTTTTTGTCAGATTCTGTTTTCAATGCATAGTTTGCTTGTTTTCTAGTTTCCATGGCTTATATTGCTCAATATAAATTGTGAAAATGATATGCTACAGTAGGAATTGTATGAGAACAATTATGAATCTTGTCTTTGACAGCACCAAAAGTGAAATGGTTTGTTCTTTATCATACTAACCTATCTCACAAAGTTCCGTTAAGTTTTGTGTTGTGAAGTTTTCAAGTTTTGGGTGAAGATTTGATGGACTAAGGAATAAGGAGTGGCAAGATACTAAGCTTGGGGATGCCCAAGGCACCCCAAGGTAATATTCAAGGACAACCAAGAGCCTAAGCTTGGGGATGCCCCGGATGGCATCCCCTCTTTCGTCTTCGTCCATCGGTAACTTTACTTGAGGCTATATTTTTATTCACCACATGATATGTGTTTTGCTTGGAGCATCATTTTATTTTATTAGTATTTGATTGCTGTTATTGAGAATAATGTTTTGCATCTTTTATTTCAGTAAAAGTGGCAATGATAGCCTTTGCCATGCTTATTTTGCAAGTATACATGTTGCTGTTTGAAAACAGAAAGTTTACCGATGTTGCAAAAATTCCCTAGAAAAGTCAGAATGTGATGAAATGTTGAAACTTTTTGCAAAATGAGATCTGATAAATTTTCTCCAGTGTGGTAAACTTTCATAATGTTTGGAGTTAGGGAAGTATTGATACTCTTGCATTCTTTACAGACTGTACTGTTTTGGCAGATTGCTGTTATGTTTGCATTGTTTGCATATGTTTGCTTGTTTAATGATTCTATTTGAGGATAGGAGTATTAAATATGCAGAGGCATTTAGTATGCAATGTTGAGTAATAATTCTAGTGATTCTCTACAGTAGAGAATGATAAGGTTTTTGCATTGGTTTATACTAACTTATCTCACGAGTTCTTGTTGAGTTTTGTGTGGATGAAGCTTTTGAGATTTAGGAAAACCGTGATATAGAGGAATTAAGGAGACACAAAAGCTCAAGCTTGGGGATGCCCAAGGCACCCAAAGATAATATTTCAAGAAGTTTGAAGCATCTAAGCTTGGGGATGCCCCGGTAGGCATCCCACCTTTCTTCTTCAACAATTATCGGTTAGTATCGGTTGAGCCTAAGTTTTTGCTTCTTCACATGATGTGTGCTGTTTTTGGAATGTCATTTTGTTTTGTTTTGCTTGATGTTTGAATAATATCCCAAGATCTGAAATTCTTAAATGTTAGAGAGTCTTCACATAGTTACATAATTATTCAACTACTCATTGATCTTCACTTATATCTTTTGGAGTAGTTAGTCGTTTGCTCTAGTGCTGCACTTATATCTTTTAGAGCACGGCGGTGGTTTTATTTTGAAGAAATAGATGAACTCTCATGCTTAACTTATACTTATTTTGAGAGTCTTAAACAGCATGGTAATTTGCTTTGGTTATAAAATCAGTCCTAATATGATGGGCATTCAAGATGGGTATAATAAAAACTTTCATATAGAGTGCATTAAATACTTTGAGAAGTTTGATACTTGATAATTGTTTTGAGATATAAAGATGGTGATATTAGAGTCATGCTAGTTGAGTAATTGTGAAATTGAGAAATACTTGTCTTGAGGTTTGCAAGTCCCGCAGCATGCACATATGGTAACCGTTGTGTGACAAATTTGAAGCATGGGGTGTTCTTTGATTGCCTTCCTTATGAGTGGCGGTCGGGGACTAGCGATGGTCTTTTCGTACCAATCTATCCCCCCTAGGAGCATGCGTGTAGTGCTTGGTTTTGATGACTTGTAGATTTTTGCAATGAGTATGTGAGTTCTTTATGACTAATGTTGAGTCCATGGATTATACGCACTCTCACCCTTCCACCATTGCTAGTCTCTCTTGTGCCGCACAACTTTCGCCGGTACCATAAACCCATCATTTACCTTCCTCAAAACATCCACCATACCTACCTATCATGGCATTTCCATAGCCATTCCGAGATATATTGCCATGCAACTTTCCATCGTTCTGTTTATTATGACACGCTTCATCATAGTCATATTACTTTGCATGATCATGTAGTTGACATTGTATTTGTTGCAAAGCCACCATTCATAATTTTTTATACATGTCACTCTTGATTCATTGCACATCCCGGTACACCGCCGGAGGCATTCACATAGAGTCATGTTTTGTTCTAAGTATCGAGTTGTAAGTAAATAAAAGTGTGATGATCTTCATTATTAGAGCATTGTCCCATGTGAGGAAAGGATGATGGAGACTATGATTCTCCCGCAAGTCGGGATGAGGCTCCAGACGAAAAAAGAGGCCATAAAAAGGCCCAAACAAAAAAAAGAGAGAAAAAGAGAGAAGGGGCAATGTTACTATCCTTTTTCCACACTTGTGCTTCAAAGTAGCACCATGATCTTCATGATAGAGAGTCTCTTATGTTGTCACTTTCATATACTAGTGGGAATTTTTCATTATAGAACTTGGCTTGTATATTCCAATGATGGGCTTCCTCAAATTGCCCTAGGTCTTCGTGAGCAAGCAAGTTAGATGCACACCCACTTAGTTACTTTTGTTGAGCTTTCATACACTTATAGCTCTAGTGCATCCGTTGCATGGCAATCCCTACTCACTCACATTGATATCTATCGGTGGGCATCTCCATATCCCATTGATACGCCTAGTTGATGTGAGACTATCTTCCTCCTTTTTATCTTCTCCACAACCACCGTTCTATTCCACCTATAGTGCTAGTCCATGGCTCGCGCTCATATATTGCGTGAAAGTTGAAAAAGTTTGAGAATGCTAAAGTATGAAACAATTGCTTGGCTTGTCATCGAGGTTTTGCATGATGGGAGCATTTTGTATGACGAAAATGAAGCATGGCCAAACTACATGATTTTGTAGGGATGATCTTTCTTTGGCTATGTTATTTTGAGAAGACATAATTGCTTGGTTAGTATGCTTGAAGTATTATTATTTTTATGTCAATATTAAACTGTTGTCTTGAATCTTTCGGATCTGAACATTCATGCCACAATAAAGAAAATTACATTGAAAAATATGTTAGGTAGCATTCCACATCAAAAAATCTATTTTTATCATTTACCTACTCGAGGACAAGCATGAATTAAGCTTGGGGATGCTTCATACGTCTCCAACGTATCTATAATTTTTGATTGTTCCATGCTATTATATTATCCATCTAGGATGTTTTATATTCATTTATATGATTTATGGGACTAAACTATTAACCTAGAGCCTAGTGCAAGTTTCTGTGTTTTCCTTGTTTTTGAGTTTTATAGAAAATGAATACCAAACGGAGTCCAATTGACGTGCCAATTTTTGATGATTTTTTATGGACCAAAAGAAGCCCCCGGAGTAAAAGAGTTGGGCCAGAAGAGCCCCGAGCCATCCATGAGGTGGGGGCGCGCCCTACCCCCTGGACGCGTCCCCCTATCTCGTGGATGACTCGGAGACCCCAGTGATGTGAGACCTACATCAAAAATTCCTATAAACACAGAAACCTCCAGAAAATAACCTAGATCGGGAGTTCCGCCGCCGCAAGCTTCTGTAGCCACCAAAAATCAATCGGGACCCTGTTCCGACACCCTGCCGAAGGGGGGATCCATCACTGGTGGCCATCTACATCATCTCGGCGCTCTCCATGACGAGGAGGGAGTAGTTCACCCTCGGGGCTGAGGGTATGTACCAGTAGCTATGTGTTTGATCTCTCTCTCTCTCTCGTGTTCTTGATTCAACTTGATCTTGATGTATCGCGAGCTTTCCTATTATAGTTGGATCTTATCATGTTTCTCCCCTCTACTCTCTTGTAATGGATTGAGTTTTCCCTTTGAAGTTATCTTATCGGATTGAGTCTTTAAGGATTTGAGAACACTTGATGTATGTCTTGCATGTGCTTATCTGTGGTGGCAATGGGATATTCACGTGATCCACTTGATGTATGTTTTGGTGATCAACTTGCGAGTTCCGTGACCTTGTGAACTTATGCATAGGGGTTGTCACACATTTTCGTCTTGACTATCCGATAGAAATTTTGGGGCACTCTTTGAAGTTCTTTGTGTTGGTTGAATATATGAATATGAGATTGTGTGATGCATATCGTATAATCATACCCACGGATACTTGAGGTGACATTAGGGTTTTGGTTGATTTGTGTCTTAAGGTTTCATTCTAGTACAAACTCTAGGATAGATCGAATGGAAATAATAGCCTCGTGTTATTTTACTACGGACTCTTTAATAGATCGATCAGAAAGGATAATTTTGAGGTGGTTTCGTACCCTACAATAATCTCTTCATTTGTTCTCCGCTATTAGTGACTTTGGAGTGACTCTTTGTTGCATGTTGAGGGATAGTTATATGATCCAATTATGTTATCCTTGTTGAGAGAACTTGCACTAGTGAAAGTATGAACCCTATGCCTTGTTTCGAAGCATTGCAATACCGTTTTCGCAATGTGCAATACCGTTTTGATAGTGAAAGTATGAACCCTATTTGTTTCAAAAGGACTTCGTTGGCTATTAATGTGTGCGCCTTGTCTCAAACTGGACTATTTTTTACCATGGCATATATGTGCCATGTCATGAAACCATGCCAAGTTTCATGTTTTTTGGGTGAGTTTTCGATTTACTGGGATTTAAAAACCGAGATTCTCAATGTTTCAGGACAACGAGAAGTTTGTAATTCATTCCCATTCCTTAAATGAGACCTAAACATGCACCCAACGGCACATGTATGATTTCCCACCCATTTTGCTTCACTGGAGCATGTGCTTGTAGTTCAAATTTGAATTATGGACTACATTAAATGCCCAGAAAACTTAATTAATATATATAATGGCCAAACGAACCCCGAACAGTTTCAAATTTCACCACGACTCCTCCTGTTATTCTATGTTCCCTGTAGAAAACAAATTTCCAGGCGAGAAGTGTTGGGGAACATAGTAATTTCAAAAAAATTCCTACGCACATGCAAGATCATGGTGATGCATAGCAACGAGAGGGGAGACTGTTGTCTACATACCCTCGTAGACCGAAAGCGGAAGCGTTAGCACAACGCGGTTGATGTAGTCGTACGTCTTCACGGCCCGACCGATCAAGCACCGAAACTACGGCACCTCCGAGTTCTAGCACACGTTCAACTCGATGACGATCCCCGGACTCCGATCCAGCAGAATGCCGGGGAAGAGTTCCTCAGCACGACGGCGTGGTGACGATCTTGATGTTCTACCGTTGCAGGGCTTCGCCTAAGCACCGCTACAATATTATCGAGGATTATGGTGGAGGAGGGCACCGCACACGGCTAATAGATCTCAAGGATCAATTGTTGTGTCTAGAGGTGCCCCCCTGCCCCCGTATATAAAGGAGCAAGGGGGAGGGGCGGCCGGCCAGGAGGAGGCACGCCAGGGAGGAGTCCTACTCCTACCGGGAGTAGGACTCCCTCCTTTCCTTGTCCAACTAGGAGAGGGGGAAGGAAGGGAGAGAGGAGAGAAAGGAAAGGGGGGGCGCCCCTCCCTCCTTGTCCAATTCGGACTAGAGGGGAGGGGGCGCACAGCCTGCCCTGGCCGCCCCTCCTCTGCTCCACTTTGGGCCCATGAGGCCCATTAACCCCCCTGGGGGGGGGGGGTCCGGTAACCCCCGGTACTCCGTTTTATATCCGATAACTCCCGAAACCATTCATGTGTCCGAATATAGTCGTCCAATATATCAATCTTTATGTCTCGACTATTTCGAGACTCCTCGTTATGTCCATGATCACATCCGGGACTCCGAACAACCTTTAGTACATCAAAATATATAAACTCATAATGAAACTATCATCGTAACGTTAAGCGTGCGGACCCTATGGGTTCGAGAACAATGTAGACATGACCGAGACACGTCTCCGGTCAATAACCAATAGAGGAACCTGGATGCTCATATTGGCTCCTACATATTCTACGAAGATCTTTTATCGGTCAGACCGCATAACAACATACGTTGTTCCCTTTGTCATCGGTATGTTACTTGCCCGAGATTTGATCGTCGGTATCTCAATACCTACTTCAATCTCGTTACCGGCAAGTCTCTTTACTCGTTCCGTAATACATCATCCCGCAACTAACTTATTAGTTGCAATGCTTGCAAGGCTTATGTGATGTGCATTACCGAGAGGGCCGAGAGATACCTCTCCGACAATAAGAGTGACAAATCCTAATCTTGAAATACGCCAACCCAACAAGTACCTTCGGAGACACGTGTAGAGCACCTTTATAATCACCCAGTTACATTGTGACGTTTGGTAGCACACAAAGTGTTCCTCCGATAAACGGGAGTTGCATAATCTCATAGTCATAGGAACATGTATAAGTCATGAAGAAAGCAATAGCAACAAACTTAACGATCAAGTGCTAAGCTAACGAAATGGGTTAAGTCAATCACATCATTCTCCTAATGATGTGATCCCATTAATCAAATGACAACTCATGTCTATGGTTAGGAAACATAACCATCTTTGATCAACGAGCTAGTCAAGTAGAGGCATACTAGTGACACTATGTTTGTCTATGTATTCACACATGTATTACGTTTCCGGTTAATACAATTCTAGCATGAATAATAAACATTTATCATGATATAAGGAAATAAATAATAACTTTATTATTGCCTCTAGGGCATATTTCCTTCAGTCTCCCACTTGCACTATAGTCAATAATCTAGATTACACAGTAATGATTCTAACACCCATGGAGCCTTGGTGCTGGTCATGTTTTGCTCGTGGAAGAGGCTTAGTCAGCAGGTCTGCAACATTCAGATCCGTATGTATCTTGCAAATTTCTATCTCTCCCACTTGGACTAAATCCTGAATGGAATTGAAGCGTCTCTTGATGTGCTTGGTTCTCTTGTGAAATCTGGATTCCTTTGCCAAGGCAATTGCACCAGTATTGTCACAAAAGATTTTCATTGGACCCGATGCACTAGGTATGACACCTAGATCGGATATGAACTCCTTCATCTAGACTCCTTCATTTGCTGCTTCCGAAGCAGCTATGTACTCTGCCTCACATGTATATCCCGCCACGACACTTTGTTTAGAACTGCACCAACTGACAGCTCCACCGTTCAGTAAAAACACGTATCCGGTTTGCGATTTAGAATCGTCCGGATCAGTGTCAAAGCTTGCATCAACGTAACCATTTACAATGATCTCTTTGTCACCTCCATATACGAGAAACATATCCTTAGTCCTTTTCAGGTATTTCAGGATGTTCTTGACCGCCAGTGATCCACTCCTGGATTACTTTGGTACCTCCCTGCTAGACTTATAGCAAGGCACACATCAGGTCTGGTACACAGCATTGCATACATGATAGAGCCTATGGTTGAAGCATAGGGAACATCTTTCATTTTCTCTCTATCTTCTGCGGTGGTCGGACATTGAGTCTTACTCAACTTCACACCTTGTAACACATGCAAGAACCCTTTCTTTGCCTGATCCATTTTGAACTTCTTCAAAACCTTGTCAAGGTATGTGCTTTGTGAAAGTCCAATTAAGCGTCTTGATCTATCTCTATAGATCTTAATGCCCAATATGTAAGCAGCTTCACCGAGGTCTTTCATTGAAAAACTCTTATTCAAGTATCCCTTTATGCTATCCAGAAATTCTATATCATTTCCAATCAATAATATGTCATCCACATAATATCAGAAATGCTACAGATCTCCCACTCACTTTCTTGTAAATACAGGCTTCTCCAAAAGTCTGTACAAAACCAAATGCTTTGATCACACTATCAAAGCGTTTATTCCAACTCCGAGAGGCTTGCACCAGTCCATAAATGGATCGCTGGAGCTTGCACACTTTGTTAGCTCCCTTTGGATCGACAAAACCTTATGGTTGCATCATATACAACTCTTCTTCCAGAAATCCATTCAGGAAATGCAGTTTTGACATCCATTTGCCAAATTTCATAATCATAAAATGCGGCAATTGCTAACATGATTCGGACAGACTTAAGCATCGCTACAGGTGAGAAGGTCTCATCGTAGTCAATCCCTTGAACTTGTCAAAAACCTTTTGCAACAAGTCAAGCTTTATAGACAGTAATATTACCGTCAGTGTCAGTCTTCTTCTTGAAGATCCATTTATTCTCAATTGCTTGCCGATCAACGGGAAAGTCAACCAAAGTCCACACTTTGTTCTCATACATGGATCCCATCTTAGATTTCATGGCTTCTAGCCATTTTGCGGAATCTGGGCTTACCATCGCTTCTTCATAGTTTGTAGGTTCATCATGATCTAGTAGCATGACTTCTAGAATAGGATTACCGTACCACTCTGGTGCGGATCTTACTCTGGTTGATCTACGAGGTTCGGTAGTAACTTGATCTGAAGTTTCATGATCATTATCATTAGCTTCCTCACTAATTGGTGTAGGTGTCACAGAAACCGGTTTCTGTGATGTACTGCTTTCCAATAAGGGAGTAGGTACAGTTACCTCATCAAGTTCTACTTTTCTCCCACTCACTTCTTTCGAGAGAAACTCCTTCTCTAGAAAAACTCTGAATTTAGCAACAAAAGTCTTGCCTTCGGATCTGTGATAGAAGGTGTACCCAACAGTCTCCTTTGGGTATCCTATGAAGACACATTTCTCCGATTTGGGTTTGAGCTTATCAGGTTGAAGCTTTTTCACATAAGCATCGCAGCCCCAAACTTTCAGAAACGACAACTTTGGTTTCTTGCCAAACCACAGTTCATAAGGCGTCGTCTCAACGGATTTCGATGGTGTCCTATTTAACGTGAATGCAGCCGTCTCTAAAGCATAACCCCAAAACGATAACGGTAAATTAGTAAGAGACATCATAGATCACACCATATCTAATAAAGTACGATTACGACGTTCGGACACATCATTACGCTGTGGTGTTCCGGGTGGCGTGAGTTGCGAAACTATTCCACATTGTTCAAATGTAGACCAAACTCGTAACTCAAATATTCTCCTCCACGATCAGATCATAGAAACTTTATTTTCTTGTTATGATGATTTTCAACTTCACTCTGAAATTCTTTGAACTTTTCAAATGTTTCAGACTTATGTTTCATTAAGTAGATATACCCATATCTACTTAAATCATCTGTGAAGGTGAGAAAATAACGATATCCGCCACGAGCCTCAACATTCATTGGACCACATACATCTGTATGTATGATTTCCAACAAATCCGTTGCTCTCTCCATAGTATCGGAGAATGGCGTTTTAGTCATCTTACCCATGAGGCACGGTTCGCAAGCACCAAGTGATTCATAATCAAGTGGTTCCAAAAGTCCATCAGTATGGAGTTTCTTCATGCACTTTACACTGATATGACCTAAACGGCAGTGCCACAAATAAGTTGCACTATCATTATCAACTCTGCATCTTTTGATTTCAACAGTATGAATATGTGTATCACTACTATCGAGATTCATCAAAAATAGACCACTCTTCAAGGGTGCATGACCATAAAAGATATTACTCATATAAATAGAACAACCATTATTCTCCGATTTAAATGAATAACCGTCTCGCATCAAACAAGATCCGGATATAATGTTCATGCTCAATGGTGGCACCAAATAACAATTATTTAGGTCTAATACTAATCCCGAAGGTAGATGTAGAGGTAGCGTGCCGACCGCGATCACATCGACTTTGGAACCATTTCCCACGTGCATCGTCACCTCGTCCTTAGCCAATCTTCGCTTAATCCGTAGCCCCTGTTTCGAGTTGCAAATGTTAGCAACAGAACCGGTATCAAATACCCAGGTGCTACTGCGAGCATTAGTAAGGTACACATCAATAACATGTATATCACATATACCTTTGTTCACTTTGCCATCCTTCTTATCCGCCAAATACTTGGGGCAGTTCCGCTTCCAGTGACCAGTCTGCTTGCAGTAGAAGCACTCAGTCTCAGGCTTAGGTCCAGACTTGGGTTTCTTCTCCTGAGCAGCAACTTGTTTGCTGTTCTTCTTGAAGTTCCCTTTCTTCTTCCCTTTGCCCTTTTTCTTGAAACTGGTGGTCTTATTGACCATCAACACTTGATGCTCCTTCTTGATTTCTACCTCCGCGGCTTTTAGCATTGCGAAGAGCTCAGGAATAGTCTTATTCATCCCTTGCATATTATAGTTCATCATGAAGCTTTTGTAGCTTGGTGGCAGTGATTGAAGAACTCTGTCAATGACACTATCAACAGGAAGATTAACCCCCAGTTGAGTCAAGTGATTATGATACCTAGACATTTTGAGTATATGTTCACTAACAGAACTATTCTCCTCCATCTTGCAGCTATAGAACTTATTGGAGACTTCATATCTCTCAATCCGGGCATTTGCTTGAAATATTAACTTCAACTCCTGGAACATTTCATATGCTCCATGACGTTCAAAACGTCGATGAAGACCCGGATCTAAGCCGTAAAGCATGGCACACTGAACTACCGAGTAGTCATCAGCTTCGCTCTGCCAGACGTTCATAACATCTGGTGTTGCTCCTGCAGCAGGCTTGGCACTTAGCGGTGCTTCCAGGACGTAATTCTTCTGTGCAGCAATGAGGATAATCCTCAAGTTACGGACCCAGTCCGTGTAATTGCTACCATCATCTTTCAACTTTGCTTTCTCAAGGAATGCATTAAAATTCAACGGAACAACAGCACGAGCCATCTATCTACAATTAAACATAGACAAGCAAGATACTATCAGGTACTAAGTTCATGATAAATTTAAGTTCAATTAATCATATTACTTAAGAACTCCCACTTAGAAAGATATCCCTCTAATCCTCTAAGTGATCACGTGATCCAAATCAACTAAACCATGTCTGATCATCACGTGAGATGGAGTAGTATCAATGTTGAACATCAATATGTTGATCATATCTACTATATGATTCACGCTCGACCTTTCGGTCTCCGTGTTCCGAGGCCATATCTGTTATATGCTAGGCTCGTCAAGTTAAACCTGAGTATTCTGCGTGTGCAACTGTTTTGCACCCGTTGTATTTGAACATAGAGCCTATCACACCCGATCATCACGTGGTGTCTCAGCACGAAGAACTTTCGCAACGGTGCATACTCAGGGAGAACACTTATACTTTGATAATTTAGTGAGGGATCATCTTATAATGCTACCGTCAATCAAAGCAAGATAAGATGCATAAAAGATAAACATCACATGCAATCAATATAAGTGATATGATATTGCCATCATCATCTTGTGCTTGTGATCTCCATCTTTGAAGCACCGTCATGATCACCATCGTCACCGGCGCGACACCTTGATCACCATCGTAGCATCGTTGTCGTCTCGCCAATCTTATGCTTCCACGACTATCGCTACCGCTTAGTGATAAAGTAAAGCATTACAGCACAATTGCATTGCATACAATAAAGCGACAACCATATGGCTCCTGCCAGTTGCCGATAACTCGGTTACAAAACATGATCATCTCATACAATAAAATTTAGCATCATGTCTTGACCATATCACATCACAACATGCCCTGCAAAAACAAGTTAGATGTCCTCTACTTTGTTGTTGCAAGTTTTACGTGGCTGCTACGGGCTTAACAAGAACCGTTCTTACCTACGCATCAAAACCACAATGATAGTTTGTCAAGTTGGTGATGTTTTAACCTTTGCAAGGACCGGGCGTAGCCACACTTGGTTCAACTAAAGTTGGAGAAATTGACACCCGCCAGCCACCTGTGTGCAAAGCACGTCGGTAGAACCAGTCTCGCGTAAGCGTACGCGTAATGCCGGTCCGGGCCGCTTCATCCAACAATACCGCCGAACCAAAGTATGACATGCTGGTAAGCTGTATGACTTATATCGCCCACAACTCACTTGTGTTCTACTCGCGCACAACATCAACGCATAAAACCTAGGCTCTGATACCACTGTTGGGGAATGTAGTAATTTCAATAAAATTCCTACGCACACGCAAGATCATGGTGATGCATAGCAACAAGAGGGGAGAGTGTTGTCTATGTACCCTCGTAGACCGGAAGCGGAAGCGTTAGCACAACGCGGTTGATGTAGTCGTACGTCTTCACGGCCCGACCGATCAAGCACCGAAACTACGGCACCTCCGAGTTCTAGCACACGTTCAGCTCGATGACGATCCCCGGACTCTGATCCAGCAGAATGTCGGGGAAGAGTTCCGTCAGCACGACGGCGTGGTGACGATCTTGATGTTCTACCGTCGCAGGGCTTCGCCTAAGCACCGCTACAATATTATCGAGGATTATGGTGGAGGACGGCACCGCACACGGCTAATAGATCTCAAGGATCAATTGTTGTGTCTAGAGGTGCCCCCCTGCCCCCGTATATAAAGGAGCAAGGGGGAGGGGCGGCCGGCCAGGAGGAGGCGCGCCAGGGACGAGTCCTACTCCTACCGGGAGTAGGACTCCCTCCTTTCCTTATCCAACTAGGAGAGGGGGAAGGAAGGGAGAGAGGAGAGAAAGGAAAGGGGGGGCGGCGCCCCTCCCTCCTTGTCCAATTCGGACTAGAGGGGGAGGGGGCGCGCAGCCTGCCCTGACCGCCCATCCTCTGCTCCACTTTGGGCCCATGAGGCCCA
>NC_041384.1:471443252-471450088 GCF_002162155.2 Triticum dicoccoides
ACCCCCGGTACTCCGTTTTATATCCGATAACTCCCGGAACCATTCTTGTGTCCGAATATAGTCGTCCAATATATCAATCTTTATGTCTCGACTATTTCGAGACTCCTCGTTATGTCCGTGATCACATACGGGACTCCGAACAACCTTCGGTACATCAAAATATATAAACTCATAATGAAACTATCATCGTAACGTTAAGCGTGCGGACCCTACGGGTTCGAGAACAATGTAGACATGACCGAGACACGTCTCCGGTCAATAACCAATAGAGGAACCTGGATGCTCATATTGGCTCCTACATATTCTACGAAGATCTTTTATCGGTCAGACCGCATAACAACATACGTTGTTCCCTTTGTCATCGGTATGTTACTTGCCCGAGATTTGATCGTCGGTATCTCAATACCTACTTCAATCTCGTTACCGGCAAGTCTCTTTACTCGTTCCATAATACATCATCCCGCAACTAACTTATTAGTTGCAATGCTTGCAAGGCTTATGTGATGTGCATTACCGAGAGGGCCCAGAGATACCTCTCCGACAATCGGAGTGACAAATCCCAATCTCGAAATACGCCAACCCAACAAGTACCTTCGGAGACACGTGTAGAGCACCTTTATAATCACCTAGTTACGTTGTGACATTTGGTAGCACACAAAGTGTTCCTCCGATAAAAGGGAGTTGCATAATCTCATAGTCATAGGAACATGTATAAGTCATGAAGAAAGCAATAGCAACAAACTGAACAATCAAGTGCTAAGCTAACGAAATGGGTTAAGTCAATCACATCATTCTCCTAATGATGTGATCCCATTAATCAAATGACAACTCATGTCTATGGTTAGGAAACATAACCATCTTTGATCGACGAGCTAGTCAAGTAGAGGCATACTAGTGACACTATGTTTGTCTATGTATTCACACATGTATTATGTTTCCGGTTAATACAATTCTAGCATGAATAATAAACATTTATCATGATATAAGGAAATAAATAATAACTTTATTATTGCCTCTAGGGCATATTTCCTTCAGTCTCCCACTTGCACTAGAGTCAATAATCTAGATTACACAGTAATGATTCTAACACCCATGGAGCCTTGGTGCTGGTCATGTTTTGCTCGTGGAAGAGGCTTAGTCAGCAGGTCTGCAACATTTAGATCCGTATGTATCTTGCAAATTTCTATCTCTCCCACTTGGACTAAATCCCGAATGGAATTGAAGCGTCTCTTGATGTGTTTGGTTCTCTTGTGAAATCTGGATTCCTTTGCCAAGGCAATTGCACCAGTATTGTCACAAAAGATTTTCATTGGACCCGATGCACTAGGTATGACACCTAGATCGGATATGAACTCCTTCATCCAGACTCCTTCATTTGCTGCTTCCGAAGTAGCTATGTACTCTGCCTCACATGTATATCCCGCCACGACACTTTGTTTAGAACTGCACCAACTGACAGCTCCACCGTTCAGTAAAAACACGTATCCGGTTTGCGATTTAGAATCGTCCGGATCAGTGTCAAAGCTTGCATCAACGTAACCATTTACAATGATCTCTTTGTCACCTCCATATACGAGAAACATATCCTTAGTCCTTTTCAGGTATTTCAGGATGTTCTTGACCGCCAGTGATCCACTCCTGGATTACTTTGGTACCTCCCTGCTAGACTTATAGCAAGGCACACATCAGGTCTGGTACACAGCATTGCATACATGATAGAGCCTATGGTTGAAGCATAGGGAACATCTTTCATTTTCTCTCTATCTTCTGCGGTGGTCGGACATTGAGTCTTACTCAACTTCACACCTTGTAACACATGCAAGAACCCTTTCTTTGCCTGATCCATTTTGAACTTCTTCAAAACCTTGTCAAGGTATGTGCTTTGTGAAAGTCCAATTAAGCGTCTTGATCTATCTCTATAGATCTTAATGCCCAATATGTAAGCAGCTTCACCGAGGTCTTTCATTGAAAAACTCTTATTCAAGTATCCCTTTATGCTATCCAGAAATTCTATATCATTTCCAATCAATAATATGTCATCCACATAATATCAGAAATGCTACAGATCTCCCACTCACTTTCTTGTAAATACAGGCTTCTCCAAAAGTCTGTACAAAACCAAATGCTTTGATCACACTATCAAAGCGTTTATTCCAACTCCGAGAGGCTTGCACCAGTCCATAAATGGATCGCTGGAGCTTGCACACTTTGTTAGCTCCCTTTGGATCGACAAAACCTTATGGTTGCATCATATACAACTCTTCTTCCAGAAATCCATTCAGGAAATGCAGTTTTGACATCCATTTGCCAAATTTCATAATCATAAAATGCGGCAATTGCTAACATGATTCGGACAGACTTAAGCATCGCTACAGGTGAGAAGGTCTCATCGTAGTCAATCCCTTGAACTTGTCAAAAACCTTTTGCAACAAGTCAAGCTTTATAGACAGTAATATTACCGTCAGTGTCAGTCTTCTTCTTGAAGATCCATTTATTCTCAATTGCTTGCCGATCAACGGGAAAGTCAACCAAAGTCCACACTTTGTTCTCATACATGGATCCCATCTTAGATTTCATGGCTTCTAGCCATTTTGCGGAATCTGGGCTTACCATCGCTTCTTCATAGTTTGTAGGTTCATCATGATCTAGTAGCATGACTTCTAGAATAGGATTACCGTACCACTCTGGTGCGGATCTTACTCTGGTTGATCTACGAGGTTCGGTAGTAACTTGATCTGAAGTTTCATGATCATTATCATTAGCTTCCTCACTAATTGGTGTAGGTGTCACAGAAACCGGTTTCTGTGATGTACTGCTTTCCAATAAGGGAGTAGGTACAGTTACCTCATCAAGTTCTACTTTTCTCCCACTCACTTCTTTCGAGAGAAACTCCTTCTCTAGAAAAACTCTGAATTTAGCAACAAAAGTCTTGCCTTCGGATCTGTGATAGAAGGTGTACCCAACAGTCTCCTTTGGGTATCCTATGAAGACACATTTCTCCGATTTGGGTTCGAGCTTATCAGGTTGAAGCTTTTTCACATAAGCATCACAGCCCCAAACTTTCAGAAACGACAACTTTGGTTTCTTGCCAAACCACAGTTCATAAGGCGTCGTCTCAACGGATTTCGATGGTGTCCTATTTAACGTGAATGCAGCCGTCTCTAAAGCATAACCCCAAAACGATAATGGTAAATTAGTAAGAGACATCATAGATCACACCATATCTAATAAAGTACGATTACGACGTTCGGACACATCATTACGCTGTGGTGTTCCGGGTGGCGTGAGTTGCGAAACTATTCCACATTGTTCAAATGTAGACCAAACTCGTAACTCAAATATTCTCCTCCACAATTAGATCGTAGAAACTTTATTTTCTTGTTACGATGATTTTCAACTTCACTCTGAAATTCTTTGAACTTTTCAAATGTTTCAGACTTATGTTTCATTAAGTAGATATACCCATATCTTCTTAAATCATCTGTGAAGGTGAGAAAATAACGATATCCGCCACGAGCCTAACATTCATTGGACCACATACATTTGTATGTATGATTTCCAACAAATCCGTTGCTCTCTCCATAGTATCGGAGAACGGCGTTTTAGTCATCTTACCCATGAGGCACGGTTCGCAAGCACCAAGTGATTCATAATCAAGTGGTTCCAAAAGTCCATCAGTATGGAGTTTCTTCATGCACTTTACACTGATATGACCTAAACGGCAGTGCCACAAATAAGTTGCACTATCATTATCAACTCTGCATCTTTTGATTTCAACATTATGAATATGTGTATCACTACTATCGAGATTCATCAAAAATAGACCACTCTTCAAGGGTGCATGACCATAAAAGATATTACTCATATAAATAGAACAACCATTATTCTCCGATTTAAATGAATAACCGTCTCACATCAAACAAGATCCAGATATAATGTTCATGCTCAATGCTGGCACCAAATAACAATTATTTAGGTCTAATACTAATCCCGAAGGTAGAGGTAGAGGTAGCGTGCCGACCGCGATCACATCGACTTTGGAACCATTTCCCACGTGCATCGTCACCTCGTCCTTAGCCAATCTTCGCTTAATCCGTAGCCCCTGTTTCGAGTTGCAAATGTTAGCAACAGAACCGGTATCAAATACCCAGGTGCTACTGCGAGCATTAGTAAGGTACACATCAATAACATGTATATCACATATACCTTTGTTCACTTTGCCATCCTTCTTATCCGCCAAATACTTGGGGCAGTTCCGCTTCCAGTGACCAGTCTGCTTGCAGTGGAAGCACTCAGTCTCAGGCTTAGGTCCAGACTTGGGTTTCTTCTCCTGAGCAGCAACTTGTTTGCTGTTCTTCTTGAAGTTCCCTTTCTTCTTCCCTTTGCCCTTTTTCTTGAAACTGGCGGTCTTATTGACCATCAACACTTGATGCTCCTTCTTGATTTCTACCTCCGCGGATTTTAGCATTGCGAAGAGCTCAGGAATAGTCTTATTCATCCCTTGCATATTATAGTTCATCACGAAGCTTTTGTAGCTTGGTGGCAGTGATTGAAGAACTCTGTCAATGACACTATCAACAGGAAGATTAACCCCCAGTTGAGTCAAGTGATTATGATACCTAGACATTTTGAGTATATGTTCACTGACAGAACTATTCTCCTCCATCTTGCAGCTATAGAACTTATTGGAGACTTCATATCTCTCAATCCGGGCATTTGCTTGAAATATTAACTTCAACTCCTGGAACATCTCATATGCTCCATGACGTTCAAAACGTCGTTGAAGACCCGGATCTAAGCCGTAAAGCATGGCACACTGAACTACCGAGTAGTCATCAGCTTCGCTCTGCCAGACGTTCATAACATCTGGTGTTGCTCCTGCAGCAGGCTTGGCACTTAGCGGTGCTTCCAGGACGTAATTCTTCTGTGCAGCAATGAGGATAATCCTCAAGTTACGGACCCAGTCCGTGTAATTGCTACCATCATCTTTCAACTTTGCTTTCTCAAGGAACGCATTAAAATTCAACGGAACAACAGCATGAGCCATCTATCTACAATTAAACATAGACAAGCAAGATACTATCAGGTACTAAGTTCATGATAAATTTAAGTTCAATTAATCATATTACTTAAGAACTCCCACTTAGAAAGATATCCCTCTAATCCTCTAAGTGATCACGTGATCCAAATCAACTAAACCATGTCCGATCATCACGTGAGATGGAGTAGTATCAATGGTGAACATCAATATGTTGGTCATATCTACTATATGATTCACGCTCGACCTTTCGGTCTCCGTGTTCCGAGGCCATATCTGTTATATGCTAGGCTCGTCAAGTTAAACCTGAGTATTCTGCGTGTGCAACTGTTTTGCACCCGTTGTATTTGAACATAGAGCCTATCACACCCGATCATCACGTGGTGTCTCAGCACGAAGAACTTTCGCAATGGTGCATAATCAGGGAGAACACTTATACTTTGATAATTTAGTGAGGGATCATCTTATAATGCTACCGTCAATCAAAGCAAGATAAGATGCATAAAAGATAAACATCACATGCAATCAATATAAGTGATATGATATTGCCATCATCATCTTGTGCTTGTGATCTCCATCTTTGAAGCACCGTCATGATCACCATCTTCACCGGCACGAGACCTTGATCACCATCGTAGCATCATTGTTGTCTCGCCAATCTTATGCTTCCACGACTATCGCTACCGCTTAGTGATAAAGTAAAGCATTACAGCGCAATTGCATTGCATGCAATAAAGCGACAACCATATGGCTCCTGCCAGTTGCCGATAACTCGGTTACAAAACATGATCATCTCATACAATAAAATTTAGCATCATGTCTTGACCATATCACATCACAACATGCCCTGCAAAAACAAGTTAGACGTCCTCTACTTTGTTGTTGCAACTTTTACGTGGCTGCTACGGGCTTAACAAGAACCGTTCTTACCTACGCATCAAAACCATAACGATAGTTTGTCAAGTTGGTGATGTTTTAACCTTCGCAAGGACCGGGCGTAGCCACAATTGGTTCGACTAAAGTTGGTGAAACTAACACCCGCCAGCCACCTGTGTGCAAAGCACGTCGGTAGAACCAGTCTCGCGTAAGCGTACGCGTAATGCCGGTCCGGGCCGCTTCATCCAACAATACCGCCGAACCAAAGTATGACATGCTGGTAAGCAGTATGACTTATATCGCCCACAACTCACTTGTGTTCTACTCGCGCACAACATCAACGCATAAAACCTGGGCTCTGATACCACTGTTGGGGAACGTAGTAATTTCAAAAAAATTCCTACGCACACGCAAGATCATGGTGATGCATAGCAACAAGAGGGGAGAGTGTTGTCTATGTACCCTTGTAGACCGGAAGCGGAAGCGTTAGCACAACGCGGTTGATGTAGTCGTATGTCTTCACGGCCCGACCGATCAAGCACCGAAACTACGGCACCTCCGAGGTCTAGCACACGTTCAGCTCGATGACGATCCCCGGACTCTAATCCAGCAGAATGTCGGGGCAGAGTTCCGTCAGCACGACGGCGTGGTGACGATCTTGATGTTCTACCGTCGCAGGGCTTCGCCTAAGCACCGCTACAATATTATCGAGGATTATGGTGGAGGACGGCACCACACACAGCTAATAGATCTCAAGGATCAATTGTTGTGTCTAGAGGTGCCCCCCTGCCCCCGTATATAAAGGAGCAAGGGGGAGGGGCGGCCGGCCAAGAGGAGGCGCGCCAGGGACGAGTCCTACTCCTACCGGGAGTAGGACTCCCTCCTTTCCTTATCCAACTAGGAGAGGGGGAAGGAAGGGAGA
>NC_041384.1:471450390-471559381 GCF_002162155.2 Triticum dicoccoides
GGGGGGGGTTCTGATAACCCCCGATACTCCGTTTTATATCCGATAACTCTCGGAACCATTCCTGTGTCCAAATATAGTCGTCCAATATATCAATCTTTATGTCTCGACTATTTCGAGACTCCTCGTTATGTCCGTGATCACATCCGGGACTCCGAACAACCTTCGGTACATCAAAATATATAAACTCATAATGAAACTGTCATCGTAACATTAAGCGTGCGGACCCTACGGGTTCGAGAATAATGTAGACATGACCAAGACACGTCTCCGGTCAATAACCAATAGAGGAACCTGGATGCTCATATTGGCTCCTATATATTCTACGAAGATCTTTTATCGGTCAGACCGCATAACAACATACGTTGTTCCCTTTGTCATCGGTATGTTACTTGCCCGAGATTTGATCGTCGGTATCTCAATACCTACTTCAATCTCGTTACCGGCAAGTCTCTTTACTCGTTCCGTAATACATCATCCCGCAACTAACTTATTAGTTGCAATGCTTGCAAGGCTTATGTGATGTGCATTACCGAGAGGGCCCAGAGATACCTCTCCGACAATCGGAGTGACAAATCCTAATCTCGAAATACGCCAACCCAACAAGTACCTTCGGAGACACGTGTAGAGCACCTTTATAATCACCCAGTTACGTTGTGACGTTTGGTAGCACACAAAGTGTTCCTACGATAAACGGGAGTTGCATAATCTCATAGTCATAGGAACATGTATAAGTCATGAAGAAAGAAATAACAACAAACTAAATGATCAAGTGCTAAGCTAACGAAATGGGTCAAGTCAATCACATCATTCTCCTAATGATGTGATCCCGTTAATCAAATGACAACTCATGTCTATGGTTAGGAAACATAACCATCTTTGATCAACGAGCTAGTCAAGTAGAGGCATACTAGTGACACTATGTTTGTCTATGTATTCACACATGTATTATGTTTCCGGTTAATACAATTCTAGCATGAATAATAAACATTTATCATGATATAAGTAAATAAATAATAACTTTATTATTGCCTCTAGGGCATATTTCCTTCAAGAAGAGCCATCGATTATCGTTTTGCCCACAAGAGGGGCATGTTTCACTACCGGAACCAGGAGGGTTGCGAGAAGCTTTGGTTTGTAAGAGGCTTGTAATACAGCTTCGCCTAAATTGGACAATTATATGTGCCATGTAGTGACACCATGCCAAGTTTCATGATTTCCTGGCGAGTTTTGGATTTACAGAGATTTAATAACCGAGATTCGCAATGTTTGTGGCCAAGCCAGGACAGCGAGACAGTTGAATTCATTCCCATTCATTCCATGGGACCTAAACTTGCACCCAATGACACATGTACGTTCAGCGCGAGTCTCCCCTTGTTCAATGTTGCGTGTGGAAGAAAATACAAGGCTAGAAGAGGGAGCGATTGTTGTTTTGCCCACAAGGGGACACGTTTCCCTATCGAAACCACGAGGGTTCTTGCGACAGGCTCTGGTTTGTAAGAGGTTTGTAATAAAGTTTGGACCAAATTGCAATGTTTTTACCACGACATATATGTGCCATGACGTGACACCATGCCACCTTTGATGACTTACTCGTGAGTTTTGGATTTATGGGGATTTAAAAACCGAGATTCCAAATGTTTGAGGACGAGCCAGGACGCCGGTACGGTTGTAATTCATTCCCATTCCTGGCATGGGACCTAAACATGCACCCAAGGACACATGTCTAATTTTTGTAGCCATTTTGGTGAACTGGAGCATGTATTTGTAGTTCATATTTGAATTATGGACATTAAATGCCTAGGAAACTCAATTAGTGTATAAAAAGGCCAAACAAACCTTGAATAAGTTTAAATTTCAGCACGGATATCCTGTCGTTCCATGTTGCCTGTAGTAGAAAATACAAGGCGAAAAGAGGCAGTGATTATGTTTCGCCCACAGGGGGAACACGTTTCCCTATCGGAACTACGGGGCTTCTTTGAGAGAAGCTCCGGTTTGTAAGAGGTTTGTAATAAAGCTTGGCCCAAATTGGACAATGTTTTTACCACGACATATATGTGCCATAACTTGACACCATGCCAACTTTCATGACTTTCTGGTGAGTTTAGGATTTACGGGGATTTAAAAACCGAGATTCCAAATGTTTGAGGACGAGCCAGGACGCCGGTACGGTTGTAATTCATTCCCATTCCTGGCATGGGACCTAAACATGCACCCAAGGACACATGTATAATTTTTCTAGCCATTTTGGTGAACTGGAGCATGTATTTGAAGTTTAGATATGAATTATGGACATTAAATGCCTAGGAAACTCAACTAGTGTGTAAAAAGGCCAAACAAACCCTGAATAAGTTTAAATTTCAGCACATATATCTTATCATTCCATGTTGCTCGTAGAAGAAAATACAAGGCGAAAAGAGGCAGTGATTATGTTTCACCCACAAGGGGAACACTTTTCCCTATCAGAACCATGAGGCTTCTTTGAGAGAAGCTCCTGTTTGTAAGATGTTTGTAATAAAGTGTAACGCCCCGGACACACTGAAAGTGCAACTATCCCTGAGTGGTTTTGGTAATTCCTAACCACATATAGCCCATTGAGATAATGCTATTTCAAGATAAATATTTCAGGAGAGCTCAATGTTTGGCATGGTATGGATTAGAAAGTGGACCCCTCAAAATACTAAGAACACATGTTGGCTCAAGCTCAAGACTCTACATTTTACTTTTAGTGATCCAAGATCACATTGAGTCCATAGGAAAAGCCAATACTATTAAAAGGGGATGAGGTGTTGCTTAATGAGTTACTAGCTCAAAATGCTTAGTGATATGCTCCAAAACCCTCAACTACTTTCTCATATCCACATATGTCCCAAACCAAAAGTCAAACTCGGCCCCACCAAAATTTCCTACCCGGTGCCACCGAGTTCACTTGACATAGCCACTGCCACAAACCCTAGTCATTTCGGTCTCACCGATAGGGATCTTGGTCTCACTGAGATGGGATTGCAACCTCTCTGTTTCCCTTCGTAACGTTTCGGTCCAACCGAGATGAGCGATCGGTCCCACCGAGATTGCAATGCAAACTCTCTGTTTCCCCTTTGTAACATTTCGGTCTAACTGAGATGAGCGAATCGGTCCCACCGAGTTTGCCTGACCAACTCTCTGTTTGTCTATTACCAAAATCGGTCCCACCGAGTTTGTGTAATCGGTCTCACCGAGATTACGTTATGCCCTAACCCTAATGGAATCGGTCCCACCGAGTTGACATGTCGGTCCCACCAAAAATCCTAACGTTCACATTTTGAACTAAATCAGTCTGTCCGAGTTTCATGATTCGGTCCCACCGAGTTTGGTGATTTGTGTGTAACGGTTAGATTTTGTGTGGAGGCTATATATACCCCTCCACCCACTCTTCATTCGTGGAGAGAGCCATCAGAACATGCCTACACTTCCAACATATATTTTCTGAGAAATAACCACCAACACTTGTGTTGAGGTCAAGATATTCCATTCTAACCACATAAATCTTGATCTCTAGCCTTCCCCAAGTTGCTTTCCACTCAAACCCTCTTTCCACCAAATCCAATCCTATGAGATAGAGAGAGCTGAGTGTTGGGGAGACTATCATTTGAAGCACAAGAGCAAGGAGTTCATCATCAACACACCATCTATTACCTTTTGGAGAGTGGTGTCTCCTAGATTGGCTAGGTGTCACTTGGGAGCCTCCATCAAGATTGTGGAGTTGAACCAAGGAGTTTGTACGGGCAAGGAGATTGCCTACTGTCGGTGTCAAAACCGGAGGATCTCGGGTAGGGGTCCCGAACTATGCGTCTAAGGTCGATGGTAATAGGAGACAGGGGACATAATGTTTACCCAGGTTCGGGCACTCTCTACGGAGGTAATACCCTATGTCCTGCTTGATTGATCTTGATGAATATGAGTGTTACAAGAGTTGATCTACCATGAGATCATAATGGCTAAACCCTAAAAGTCTAGCCTGTTTGACTATGATTATGAGGATATATCTACGGACCTAGCCCTCCGGTTTATATAGACACAGGAGGGATCTAGGGTTACACAAGGTCGGTTACAGATAAAGGAATCTTCATATTTGATCGCCAAGCTTGCCTTCCACGCCAAGGAGAGTCCCATCCGGACACGGGTAGAGTCTTCGGTCTTCGTATCTTCACGACCCATCAGTCCGGCCCATATCTAATAGGTCGGATGCCCGAGGACCCCTTAGTCTCGGACTCCCTTAGTATGCCCTGAACCAGGCTTCAATGACGAGGTGTCCGGCGCGCAGATTGTGAAGGCGGGTTCCCCTTTCTGAATACTCCAAGATTATCTTTGGATGAAACGAACGTGTCCGCATCTGCAACACAAGTACCACACACACAGCTGTATGGATTATAATATTTCATGAGTCCCATCTGCTGACAACTTTTTGCAAGATGACATCACATCTGTCCGGTCATCATGTCGAACCATTTTTGTCTGCCGTTTCGCATTTCGAGATGCAGTTTCCATTGGCATGTCTTGTCAAAGCAGAGATTGTGTCCCCTTATTGTGGGATTCTCATCAATATAAGCGTGGGTAATATAACCATGCCGTTTACACGGCCCTTGGGAACAGGCGAGTTTTAAGGCGAGTGGGGAGACGCTTAGTATTTACTGCCTTTATAAGGAGATAAAGACTCCCCTTCTTGACACACGCCTTCTCTCTTCCTCCGCCCTTCCATCCTTGAGCTCCAGTGCCCAAGTTCTCATCTTTCCCCCCTCGAGCAAGCACCCAACCATGTCCGGATCCGGAGGTCAAGGCAAGTGGATGGCCTCCTCCATCAAGGAGAAGGACATTACTGAGCTTCGGGCGGCCGGGTATCTAGCGAAGGAAATCACCCACCTCTTCTAGCCAAGGGGCAAGTCGTCCCTACACTGAAGCCCAACGAGAGGTTGGTATTCATCCCTCATTTCATCCGCAGGCCAGGGTTTCCACTCCACCCTTTCGTCCGCGGGCTGATGTTCTATTACGGGCTAGACTTCCATGATCTAGGCCCGAACTCTTTCCTTAACATATTGGCATTAATTGTCGTGTGTGAGGCCTTCCTCCGCATCCAACCCCACTTCGGGCTGTGGCTCAAGGTCTTCAACGTGAAGCCGAAGGTGGTGGATGGCCAGCACGCAGAGTGTGGAGGTGCCATGATGAGAAAGATGACCAATGTCTCCTGGCCAAAAAGTACTTTCGTGGAGACTGTCAAGGAGTGGCAGAAACTGTGGTTCTACATCACAGAGCCCCGCGGCGCCACCTGGGCCGCGGCTGCCGAATTCAACTCCGGAGCTCCAATGCGGCTCACCTCCTGGATTGAGAAGGGCCCAAATTGGTCTTCGTCAGACGAGATGATAGCACTGCAAATGTGCATTCAAAGCATGGTGGACAAAAACATTAAGCTCCTTGACGTGATCCAAGTGATGCTAGTTCGCCGGATCCTCCCATGTCAAAGCCGAAGCCGCCCTTTATGGGAATTCAATTCGAAGAAGCACCAAACTCTGGAAAGGCTCTTCGGAACCACTCACGAAGACGCCTGGAAGTTGCTCTTCAAAGGCAACGAGACGCCGCCAGCCATAGATTCAGACTGCGGGCACGACATTACCCACCCCGCCAACGAGGTAAGCCTTTAACGCATCCTCTACTTGCTTGCTTCAAGGAGGATATCCAAACTTATATTATTTCAGGTATGGACGGAGAGAGCGGAGCGGATTCGGTGTCCGGCCCCTCTACCCGAGGAACCAGTCATCCCGCGCCTGGCGAAGATGCTGGTACCGGCGCCCTATACGGCGGCGGAGAAGAAGGCCAAGAAGAAGGCCAAGGGGGTCCGGAATGGCCCCCGCTGACCCGCTCCTCCGCCGCCGAAGACGACAACGAGGAGGAGGAGGAGGAGGAGGAGAGCGACTCTCCCCCTGATGGGGGAGGAAGAAGAGCGCGGCCCCCAAAAATCTAGAGGCGGAGGTGCCCATCATGGGGAAAGGCCCTCTCGCAATAACTCCGCATGGGACGTCGATAGCAGCCCGGAGCGAAGCCCCCGAAACAAGCCTCCGGCCGCGTCGTAAGTACCTGAACCCACGTATGTCCATGCGTTCGTCCTCTCTTGCTTCATAATATAATATGTTAATTTATGCCATTGCAGTCCGGCCCACGACAGCTCCCAGCGATCCTCATCAAGAGGTTCGTTGGATTCAAAGGCGATGTCTAGTGAGTCACCGGCGGCCGCTCACTCTCCCGCGGCCAAGGGCAACGATGAGGTGCTGTCCCAAAGGACCTTCCCAGGCCAGGGAGGGGTTCAGGAGGCTATCGGAGCGGCGCCAGGAGGCAAGACCTCGGCTTCCGGACACATGGGGGAGCAGATCCCCATGGCGACTGGGGACAGGGGCCTTGCTCAATTCGACCCCCAGCCGAATACAAGTCCGGGGACCTATACGGCTCCGGAATCCGGTGAACAACCTCCTTCGAAAGAAGGGGTTGTGCCTATTCCACCGGTGACCTCTGTCCAACCAGAGGCACCGGATAATCTGCTGGAAGCGCTACGAGGCGCTTCCATTGTGGAAGAATACCGTATCCTTATGGGTACAGTGATTGAGAAGGTTCAGTCCGTCAAGAGCGGACTAACCGAAGCCTGTAGCAGCTTGTTGACAGGTTTTGAGGTACGTGTAACAGGGAAAATCCCAATATAGACAGTAGCTCCTGAGACACTACCCGTTGTTCGGAAAGATAAGCTGGACAAAGGATCAATTAAATTTCGCAGGAAACTAACTAAAATGTGTCTAATGTGAATAAGCAGGCGTCGTTGCTGGCCATGACCTCACACACTGCCGAAGTCTCCGGACTGATGCAGAGACTAGAGCGGGCCGAGGAGGAGCTCGGCTAAGCGAGGAAGCAGCTGGAAGACCAGCAAGGTATGTAATGACTCGCTATATATTCGGAAATAATAAATGATGTATATTGACCGTAGTGTCATAATATGTGTAGGAGCGACGACTGAGGTCGAGGCCCTTAAAAAGGACCTGGCCGAAGCTGAGGGGAGAGCTGTCAAGGAGCAGGCCGCTCGTAAGAAGCTTAAGGCCAGGCTGAACGAGGTCCAGCAAGAGCTCCAGGATGCTGTGAAGAAGTATGAGAACTTGGAGGGCGATGTTTCGGCTCGAGAGGCCGAACTTGCAAAGGCTCGTCAAAGCGTGGAAGCGGCCCGAGCTGAAGCCCAGGGTGCCCTCCAGGAGATCCAGGAGGCCAAGAAGATCGCGGCGGGTAAGGCATTTAGTATGCAAAGCAAGTATGTGAAGAAGAAGTATTTCTTACTAACCCGGATTCAGAGTTCTCCAGGGGCGTTTGCAGATCTGCCGCGCAGTGTGTCCAACGCTGCAGAGTTTTTCCGAGCCGAAGAAGGGAGCTCAACGGATAAGCTGTTTTGGTCGCAATACCTTGCACCAGAGCATCCAGTGCCCTTCACCGATCAGCTAAAACAGCTGGTCGAGCTGTATAGGGTGGCCGAACTGGCCATGAAGGATTTGATAATCCGGCCATGGCCTACCGAAGCTATGCCCGGCAGCTACTTCGGGCTCGTGAAGCGGCTGGTGAACGCCTGTCCTCGGCTAGACGTCGTCAAGCGATCGGCATGCATTGAAGGTGCGCGCATGGCCTTTGCCCGCGTCAAGGTGTGGTGGGCGAAGATGGATGCCTTCAAGCTGACGACCGAGGGGCCGCTGGAGGGCAAGGAGCAGTGCACGCCCGAGCGGTATTTTGCAGATATCCTGGAGGGGTCTCGCATTGTGGTGATGCAATGTGTGCAAGACATTATTTTCGAATGAATACGTTCATGTTGACTTTGCCTTGTATGATGACACAAAATCGTTATGTAATATAATGTTTTGTTATTTAAAGAATTTGTCCTCCTGTGCGGCCGTGTTATGTGAAATCTGAGAGTTGGCCAGTCGTCGGCTTCTGTCCCCACGTAGGAAAGACAGGGGTGTTCGGGATGTAATCTAAACACTCTTGATCCAATTGTTTGGTCCTTGAAGGAGGTGTTTAGTGTGACGAACCAGGCAATCGAACTACGTGGCTTTAGCACCCTCACGTAGCCATATGAGTTTGACAATAGAAATATAGGCGCAGCCCCTAGTATCCGAACTAGGATGCTGTAAACACTTGATCAGGTAAGTACCAATCCCTCGCGTAATGCGGAAAAAATCTCTAAGGATTTGAGACCTCCGAAGAGCTGACCGGCTCTCGCCGCATCATGACAGTCAATTTTTGGCTTTCTCTACTGAGGTGCTCATCCGGGTAAACCAGGGGCACAATCGCAGTAGTTCTCCCTTTACTACCCTAGCCGATACAATGAAACGTAAGGTAGTAAGCACAGGAGCCAGGCAACCCAACTATTGACCGAAGACATGATATCGAACTATACTGTAGAAGTGTTTGGACTTTTGTTGCCATGTTGTGGGGTGCTACGAAGCCCCTGGCAAATTGAAATGTACCAGAGTGTACGGGTGCTATTTGATAAAGTTATCAAAAGAGAAAAAGAAGAAAAGGTCGTAAGCTAGAGCCGTAAAATTTGGGTCGTAAACTGTTTCCATTATAATTTCACTGGTGCGTTGAAGCACATTTATACAAGTAGTGCAATAAGCAGAAGGCTATTTACTATGCCTTAACCAAGGAAGAGCTGGGTGTGGGTCCTGAAAACAGGTAAAGGGATCGTTAAAGAAACCACCTAAAAGTTCCCGGTATGTCCATGCTTCTTGTCGTCTTGGTGTTTTTATCCTTCGAAAAGAATCGGTGGTCGAGCCGTCAGGAAAGGCCTGTGAAGAAGAAACCTGAAAAAAGCAGAAAAAGGGAATAGTGAAAGTATGTGTGTCCGGGGCGGTCGAGTCGTATTGTGGATCACAAGCTGGTTATGCCTCCATCCGTACCCATGGTATTTTTAGTGCGTAGTTATGTACGCACGGTACAATTGCCGCCACTTGGTTGGGACTGGGACGGAGGCTGAATTGCTAGTCAAGCTCTTGATGAGCCGATCTGTCCTGCTGCAGAATGGTCCGGACTCTCTTGACAGTGTCCGAGGGATCATCCGCTGAATTAAGGTTCTGCTTAAAAATGCCACTCTATACCTCTGCCGCAAAGGCAGCGGTGTGCTCCTCGGTGCAGAGGGAGCATTCCATGTTTCCATTAACTGTTATGATGCCTCGTGGTCCGGGCATCTTGAGCTTAAGATAAGCGTAGTGTGGCACCACATTGAATCGAGCAAATGCGGTTTGCCCGAGAAGTGCATGATAGCCACTGCGAAAGGGGACATATCAAAGATTAACTCCTCGCTCCGGAAGTTGTCCAGAGATCCAAAGACAACCTCTAGTGTGATTGAGCCCGTACAGCGGGCCTCTACATCTGGTATGACTTCTTTAAAGGTAGTCTTTGTGGGCTTGATCCGTGATGGATTGATGCCCATGTTGCACACTGTATCCTGATAGAGTAAGTTGAGGCTGCTGCCACCGTCCATGAGGACTCGCGTCAGGTGGAACCCATCAATTATTGGGTCCAAGACCAGTGCGGCTGAACCGCCGTGACGGATACTGGTCGGATGATCCTGGCGATCGAAAGTGATCAGGCATGACGACCATGGATTAAATTTTGGGGCAACTGGCTCTATCGCGTAGACGTCCCTGAGCACGCGCTTGCGCTCCCTCTTGGGGATGTGGGTAGCATATATCATGTTCACCGTTTTGACCTTGGGGGGGGGGGGATTTCTTCTGTCCTCCTGTGTTCGGCTACTGGGGCTCTTCGTCATCGTCCTCGCTTTGTGATCCCTTTTCCTTATTCTTGGCGTTTAATTTGCCGGCCTGTTTGAAAACCCAACAATCTCTGTTGGTATGATTGGCTGGTTTGTCTAGGGTGCCATGGATCTGGCACGGACGATCGAGTATGCGGTCCAAGCTAGATGGTCCTTGATTGTTTCTTTTATATGGCTTCTTCCGCTAACCGGACTTGGATCCACTGAATCCGGCATTGACTGTGGTGTCATCGGTGTTATCACCATTGCTTTGGCGTTTGTGCCTACTGCGTCGGAGCTTGCCGCTGCTATTTTTGGCCTCGGAGGTGCCCGTTTCATTTGCTGTATTTTTGCTACGGGCCAACCAACTGTGCTCACCCACACAAAAGCGGGTCATGAGTGCCGTGAGGGCTGCCATGGACTTCGGCTTTTCCTGGCCGAGGTGGCAGGCGAGCCATTCGTCACGGATGTTGTGTTTAAAGGCTTCTAGGGCCTCGGCATCCATGTAGTCGATGATCTGGTTCTTTTTAGTTAGGAACCTAGTCCAGAATTTCCTGGCTGACTCCCCAGGCTATTGAACTATGTGACTTAAGTTATCGGCATCTGGTGGTCGGACATATGTACCTTGGAAGTTGTCGAGGAAGGCTTCTTCCAAGTCCTCCCAGCTGCCAATGGAATTTGCAGGCAGACTGTTTAACCAGTGCCGAGCTGGCCCTTTCAGTTTTAGCGAGAGGTATTTGATGGCGTCGAGGTCATCTTCATGAGCCATGTGAATGTGGAGACTAAAGTCCTCGATCCACGCCGCGGGGTCAGTTGTTCCATCGTATGATTCAATGTTTACGGGTTCAAACCCTTCTAGGAATTCATGATCCATTACTTCATCAGTGAAGCAAAGTGGGTGTGCGGCACCTCTACATCGGGCCGCATCACGACGTAGCTCCGATGGAGTCTGTCTGTGGCGTTCGGCCTGTGCATGACTAGGTTTGTCACGTCCGAATAGATAGCCGTCGACATGTGTCGAGGCATGTCCTCGCGATCCGTAGCTCGATCTGGTATGTCTTGCTCTGTTGTTCAGGTCCTGCCGAAGGCCATATGTGTGACCACGAGCTGTTTGATCTTTGCCTTTATAATGAGGTGGGGCGGGGTGGTATTCAGCTTGAGTTGCCGCTTTGTCCCAACCACATGGTGGTCGGTCCGCCCCATTGCATGCTGATGGTATGGGCTCCAGCGCCTCATCATCGAACTGAGGTAGCAATTTGCACTTCAGGCAACTTTTGACTGGGCGCTTAAGGCCGTATTCTTCGGCTTCCAGGACATCAGTCCATCTATCATTTAGCAGATCTTGATCAGCTTGAAGCTGCTACTGCTTCTTTTTCAGGCTCCTTGCAGTGGCTATTAGCTGACGTTTGAAGCCCTCCTTCTCAAGAGGTTCCTCAGGCACGATGAAATCCTCGTTGCCGAGGCTCACCTCATTCTTGGAGAGCGGAAGATAATTGCTGTCCTCCGAGTCTTCGTTTATGGCCTGTTCATCAGGGCTAACTTGCCCATCTTCACGTTCTTCTTGTTCAGAAGTTGCTTTGACGGGGTCTTCATTATCTTCAGCACCGTCCGGGGTGTTATCTTCTCCAGTGCTAGTATTGCTATATTTTGCACGACGTGACTTAGAGTGGCGCCGCTGACGTAGGCGCTTGGGCTGTGTCCCAGGAGGTTTATCCTAGACTGGATCTTCTTTGTCGTCATCGTTAGGTTCTTTAGGTGTATCCACCATGTACACGTCGTACGAAGAAGTGGCCGTCCAGCGTCCGGTGAACGGCGGGTTTTGGCCGTGCTCCTCATCTGCATCATCGTCCATACCATCGATGTCTTCCGAGCCGTAATCGAGCATATCTGTTAAGTCTTCGATAGTGGGTATAAAGTGGGTGGCGGGTGGGAAGCGAAATTCCCTGTCATTAGCTTCTAGTTCGAACCGGATACAGTTCGGCTGTGAATCCCCCGCTAAGGATAGATTTTTTAATGAGTTCAGCACATCGCCCAAAGGCGAGTGCCGGAAGATGTCCGCAGCGCTAAATTCGGCGATCAATGACCGATCATGCTTGACATGCGCGGACACACGTAGTTCGGAACTTACAGCCGGAAACAAGTCCGAGGTTCCGGTAACGCAGGCATTGCCATAAGTTAGGTCTGTGTGCGGCTCCAACGCTGTAGGGTCCGCGGCCTACGTAGCGGGGTTGAGCTCCCTGTCCTCGGATGGCGCGGCTTGCTCCGGATCTAAGGCCAGAGCGGTTATAGGTGCAATTTCCTGGGTATGGCCTGATGATAGATCTAAGTCATGTTCATCGAGGTGACGGGGAGCGACTGTCGTGGTCTTGAATCCGTCAAACATCAAGTTCCATGGATATCCGTGACGTAGTTCAAGCTCCCGAATTTGACCTGATGGCCGGGGGCGTAGTTGTCGATCTGCTCCATTTAGCCAAGAAAGTTGGCCCGCATTGCGAAGCCGCCGAACACGAAGATCTGTTCGGGGAGAAAGGCTTCCCCTTGGACAATGTTGTTGTAGATGATTGAAGGAGCCATCAAACCTTTTGGGGAAGGCACAGTGGAACTCTCAATGAAAGCACCAATGTCGGTGTCAAAACTGGCGGATCTCGGGTAGGGGGTCCCGAACTATGCGTCTAAGGTCGATGGTAATAGGAGACAAGGGACACAATGTTTACCCAGGTTCGGGCCCTCTCTATGGAGGTAATACCCTACTTCCTGCTTGATTGATCTTGATGAATATGAGTGTTACAAGAGTTGATCTACCACGAGATCGTAATGGCTAAACCCTAAAAGTCTAGCCTGTCTGACTATGATTATGAGGATATATCTACGGACCTAGCCCTCCGGTTTATGTAGACACAGGAGGGATCTAGGGTTACACAAGGTCGGTTACAGATAAAGTAATCTTCATATTTGATCGCCAAGCTTGCCTTCCACGCCAAGGAGAGTCCCATCTAGAAACGGGTAGAGTCTCTGGTCTTTGTATCTTCATGGCCCATCAGTCTAGCCCATATCCAATAGGTCAGACGCCCGAGGACCCCTTAGTCCCGGACTCCCTCACTTACTTCGTGAACATCTACCCTAGTGAGGCAAGTCCTCCGTGGGCGATGGCCATGGTGGGATAGACAAGGTTGCTTCTTTGTGGACCCTTCATGGGTGGAGCCCTCCATGGACTCGCGCAATCGTTACCCATCGTGGGTTGAAGTCTCCATCAACATGGATGTACGATAGCACCACCTATCGGAACCACACCAAAAATCTCCTTGTCTACATTGCGTTTGCTCCCTCCAAACTCCTCCCTTTACCTTCATATGCAATCGTTTTACATTCCACTGCTATACTCGTAGACTTACATGTTTAGGTTGTTTACTTGACTAGTGCTAAGTTGCTAAAATCTGCCAAGACTTAAAATTGGGAAAAGTCTAGATTTTATTTTGTCAAGTAGTCTAATCACCCCTCCTCTAGACATACTTTCGATCCTACAAGTGGTATCAGATCTTTGGTCTCCATTTTCTTTGATTTCCATAGCTTTTGGTGATCATAGCCTTGGTTTCACAACCTAGGAGAGTATGGCGTCTAGCGAGGGAAATTACCACCGTAGAGGTCCTTACTTTGATGGTACCAATTTTGCTAGTTGGAAGCATAAGATGAAAATGCATATTCTTGGACATAACCCCGCCGTTTGGTATACTGTGTGTATTGGCTTGCAAGGTGAATTCTTTGATGGGATAGAACAGAACCGTGAAGCTACCGTGGAAGAGTTGAAGATGTTGCAATACAATGCTCAAGCTTGTGATATTCTCTTCAATGGATTGTGCCCTGAAGAATTCAACAAAATCAGCCATCTTGAGAATGCAAAGTAAATTTGGGATACTTTGATTGATATGCACGAAGGTACCGACTCCGTCAAGGCATCCAAATTGGATGTGCTTCAAAGTCAACTTGAAAAGTTCAAAATGAAGGATGGTGAAGGTGTCTCTAAAATGTACTCTAGGCTTGCTCTCATCACAAATGAGATTGCCGGCTTAGGAAGTGAAGAGATGACCGACAGATTCATCATCAAGAAGATCCTAAGAGCCTTTGATGGAAAATATGATACCGTGTGCACATTGATCCAAATGATGCCCAATTACAAAGATCTCAAGCCAACGGAAGTCATTGGAAGAATTGTTGCTCATGAGATGTCACTTAAGGATAAGGAAGAGCTCCACAACAAGTCAACTGGTGCTTACAAAGCCTCATGTGATGCTCCCACATCATCAAGTGAAAAACAAACCTTCAATGAAGAATTGAGCCTAATGGTGAAGAACTTCAACAAGTTCTACAAGAGTAGAAGCAAGTAAAGGAGTTCCAAGTCAAGGTCCTACAATGACAAAAGATCTTCAAGTCATGAACGTAATTGCTACAATTTTTGAAGACCCGGACACTATCCAATGAGTGTACGGCTCCCTACAAAAGAAGAGAAGATTCTCCCAAAAGAAGAAGTAGAAGAGAAGAATCACCACCTAGAGAGAGAAGGAGTAGAGATGACCATTATGAACGAAGAACATCACGAAGAAGCAAGGATTCAGAAAGGAAGGACAAATCATCAAGGAGCTACACAAAACGAAGACATCAAGCTCATGTTGGTGAATGGGTATCCGACTCCGACTCCGACAATCACTCCGAAAGAAGTTACCACTCTGACTCTGAATACACTCAAGATGAAGGTGTTGCCGGTCTAGCACTTGTGTCAACAAACTCCTATGACATATTTGACTCACCAAATGAAGGAATTGGAAGATGCTTCATGGATAAAGGCCCAAAGGTATCACACCCCGAGTATGTTGATTTCAATAGTGATGAAGATGATTTACTAGGTGATGATGATTTACTTGTTGATAACTCTAGTTATGAAAACTATGATGAACTTGCTATTAATCATGCTAATCAAGATAAAACGAATGACAATGATAAGAAGGAGATTGAGCATCTAACTAAAGAACTAAACACTCTTAAGTTAGCTCATGAAACTACCTTGGAAGATCATCGAGAACTTTTAATGACTCACGAGAAGCTACACTTTGGAAAGCTCAACCTTGAGCAAGAGCATGAGTTCTTAAAGGCAATCCATGATGATCTTCGCAAGAAAAGTTCTTCTTACATTGCCAAGCGTTTACTCTTGTCTACTTACATGCCACAAGTTAAACCTAGCAACAAGAGCAAGAAAGATTCTTCTTCTAGTAGTAACAATAATCATGCTAAAACCAATGTTGTTGCTTCTAGTAGTTCTCTTGATTCCACTAATGATTCTCTTAGCCAAGTTACACTTGAGCAAGAAAATAGCTTATTGAAGGGAATTATAGAAAAAAGTGTTTACAAGAGTCTTGTCGGAAGTAAGCAATTTGAGGAAATTTTACACAAGCAACAAAGACATCGGAAGATTCAAGGTGTTGGTTTTGAACGAAAGTTCAATGGCAATGGATTTGAGTGGGAAGAAGATCAATACCCCAAGACGAAGTTTGTTCCTCAATAAGAGAAGTATGACCCTACTTCTTTCCAAGGAACACAAGCTCAAGATGATCTTCCACCACAAGACCACAAGCTAAAGGGCAAGGAGAAGCTTCAAGAGGAGATTGATGCATTTGAAGAAGCCCCTAAGGCATTGGTCAAGTGGGTTCCCAAGACTACATCAAGTTCTACTTCATCAAGTACGACTACAACTCCAAGGATTCCCATCAAGATGGTGTGGATCCTGAAGAAGAAGAACTAGAGAGTTCTTGATGGTGACTCCGCCAACAAACTTCACTCATATCATTTTGGCAAGGACAAGTGCAAACAACTTCCATATCTTGCACTAGTTCAAGGAGTCACAAACCCTCTTGTTGGTAAGACAAGGGACAAGGTAACCTAATGCATTCATGAACATCATCTCATGTGAATATCACTCTATGTCTGTGGATATCCTTGTTTGTTCCTTGTGGGACTAACCCGTGTAGGTATTGAAAGTGCAACTCACTCCAAAGGATTGCTCCGAATGATCTACATCAACTTTGAGCACCTACATCTTCAACACCTACATGAAGTCATCATCGACAAAACCCGAGGTTAGTTCATCCCTCCTAGGGGGGATATCACATATAGGGGGAGCTTTACTCTAATCAATTGAGCTAAAGCAATTCTAACAATGTGAACACAACAATGCATTATGTAAAAGTGGTAACCCCACTTGTGCTTAAACGATGAGTATGACCTACGATCGAATGTTCTCATTTGACTCCTCAGTCAATATACTCATATATAGATGACCTAGTCATCGCCAAATTGCTTGATAGATGCTAGAGGGATTGTGCATGCTTTGCCACGTATTTCATTTGCCATCTTATTGTGTGAGCTTGTTGGTTGCATATTTTACTCATTCGAGGACATCCATTTGTTGCCTTGATTGTTTGGCTTTTTATGTTTTGCCAAATGGATGGACAAGAATGCCTAAGGACTTCCTCTAGCTATCTATGCTTTTCTCGTCTCAAACTATTCATGCTACATCACAAAGTTTGATCAAGTTAGATTCGAACCACTCTGTGTGAGGAGCACTCGGAGTCCCTGATTCGTCATAGACTTAAACTTCCAAAACCTCTTTGTGCATTTAGGTATGACCGAGTCATCCATTCCGATCACACCGAGATCACTAAGTTGATCTAGGCTTTCAATCTTGGTGCAACCGATTTGAACTTTTCGGTCACACCGAGTTGCAGTAACCGCTTGCGATTTTGCATCTCAGTGCCACCGAGTTGTTCCACTCGGTCACACCGAAAAGGTCGGGATATATATACCCATGGGTGAGATTTTGGAAATTTCTTCAAACTCCTCAGCCCGCACGTGTGTCCTGTGATACGTCTTCAACGTATCTATAATTTATGAAATATTCATGCTATTATATTATCTGTTTTGGATGTTTATGGGCTTTACTAAACACTTTTATGTTATTTTTGGGACTAACTTATTAATCGGAGGCCCAACCCAAATTGTCGTTTTCTTGCCTATTTCAGTGTTTCGAAGAAAAGGAATATCAAACAGAGTCCAAACGGAATGAAACCTTCGGGAGGGTTATTTTTGGAACGGAAGCAATCCAGGAGACTTGGAGTAGACGCCAGGGAAGCTTCAAGGAAGCCACGAGGCAGGGAGGCACACCCTACCCCCTGGGCACGCCCCCACCCTCATGGGCCCCTTGTGGCTCCCCCGACTGACTTCTTTTGCCTATATATGTCCATATACCATAAAAACATCGGAGAACAGAATAGATCGGGAGTTCTGCCGCCAGAAGCCTCCGCAGCCACCGAAAACCAATCTAGACCTGTTCCCGCACCCTGCCGGAGGGGGGAATCCCTCTCCGGTGGCCATCTTCATCATCCCGGCGCTCTCCATGACGAGTAGGGAGTAGTTCTCCCTCGGGGCCGAGGGTATGTACTAGTAGCTATGTGTTTGATCTCTCTCTCTCTCTCGTGTTCTTGAGGTGGTACGATCTTGATGTATTGCAAGCTTTGCTATTATAGTTGGATCTTATGATGTTTCTCCCCCTCTACTCTCTTGTGATGAATTGAGTTTTCCCTTTGAAGTTGTCTTATCGGATTGAGTCTTTAAGGATTTGAGAACACTTGATGTATGTCTTGCATGTGCTTATTTGTGGTGACAATGGGATATCACGTGATCCACTTGATGTATGTTTTGGTGATCAACTTGCGAGTTCCGTGACCTCGTGAACTTATGCATAGGGGTTTGCACATGTTTTCGTCTTGACTCTCCAGTAGAAACTTTGGGGCACTATCTCAAGTTCTTTGTGTTGGTTGAATAGATGAATCTGAGATTGTGTGATGCATATCGTATAATCATACCCATAGATACTTGAGGTGACATTGGAGTATCTAGGTGACATTAGGGTTTTGGTTGATTTGTGTCTTAAGGTGTTATTCTAGTACGAACTCTATGATAGATTGATCAGAAAGGATAACTTTGAGGTGGTTTCGTACCCTACCATAATCTCTTCGTTTGTTCTCCGCTATTAGTGACTTTGGGGTGACTCTTTGTTGCATATTGAGGGATTGTTATATGATCCAATTATGTTATTATTGTTGAGAGAACTTGCACTAGTGAAAGTATGAACCCTTTGCCTTGTTTCCTAGCATTGCAATACCGTTTGTGCTCACTTTTATCATTAGTTACCATGCTGTTTTTATATTTTCAGATTACAAAAACCTTTATCTACTATCCATATTGCACTTGTATCATCATCTCTTCGCCGAACTAGTGCACCTATACAATTTACCATTGTATTGGGTGTGTTGGGGACACAAGAGACTCTTTGTTATTTGGTTGCAGGGTTGCTTGAGAGAGACCATCTTCATCCTACACCTCCCACGGATTTATAAACCTTAGGTCATCCACTTGAGGAAATTTGCTATTGTCCTACAAACCCCTACACTTGGAGGCCCAACAATGTCTACAAGAAGAAGGTTGTGTAGTAGACATCAAGCTCTTTTCTGGCATCGTTGCCGGGGAGGTTAGCGCTTGAAGGTATATCTTTAGATCTTGCAATCGAATCTTTTTGTTTCTTGTTTTATCACTTGTTTAGTTTATAAAAGAAAACTACAAAAAATGGAATTAAGGGTACCTCATATGCTTCATCTTTTCAATGTCTTTCGTGAAAATAAGGATTCCGATAATTGTGCTCAAGTGCTAGAAGAAGAATGCATTAGAATGTTTGGCACTAAATATTTGAATGATGAGCATGATTACAATGTTGTTAGTATGAATTCCTTGAATATCCATGATGCTAATGATATGCAAAGCCACAAGCCTGGGGAAGCTATGTTTGATGAAGATGATATTTTTTGTCCCCCAAGTTTTGATGAGCAAATTTATTATGATGATAGCATGCCTCCTATTTATGATGATTATATTTATGAAAGTGGGTTTGGAAGAGTGTCAACTTTAGGAAGTAATGATCCCACTATTTTGGAGGGTGTTGAATCTTATTGTGATAATTATGAAAGTGGGTTTGGAGAGGTCGCGACTTTAGTTAATGTTAATCCCATTATTTTGGAAGAGTGTCAACTTTGAATACTTGTAGATCATGAAAAGAATGCTTTATGTGATGGTTATATTGTTGAATTCATTCATGATGCTACTGAAAATTATTATGAGGGAAGAACATATGCGTGTAGGAATTGCAATAATATCAAGTTTCCTCTCTATGTGTTGAAAATCTTGAAGCTATGCTTGTTTTACCTTCCTATGCAAGTTGATTCTTGTTCCCGTAAGTTGTTTGATCACAAAATCCCTATGCATAGGAAGTGGGTTAGACTTAGATGTTCTATTCATATTCTTCATGATGCTCTCTTTATGTTTCAATTCTTATCTCTTATGTGAGCATCATTGAAATCATCATGCCTAGCTAGGGGCGTTAAACGATAGCGCTTGTTGGGAGGCAACCCAATTTTATTTTTGTTCCTTGATTTTTGTTCTTGTTTAGTAATAAATAATTTATCTATCCTCTTATATGATTGAGTTTTTATGTTTTAATTAGTGTTTGTGCCAAGTAGAACCTTTGGGAAGACTTGGGGGAAGTCTTTGCGATCTTGTTGTAAAAAACAGAAACTTTAGCGCTCACGAGATTAGCTGCCATTTTTTACTGGAGAGTGCGATTAGGTTGATTATTTTTGCATATGATTAATAGACAAATTCCTCACGTGCAACAATTTATTTAAGAATTTTTGGGGTTCCATAAGTATACGTTTGATACAGATTACTACAGACTGTTCTGTTTTTGACAGATTCTGTTTTCTATGTGTTGTTTGCTTATTTTGATGAATCTATGAGTAGTATCGGAGGGTATGAACCATAGAGAAGTTGTAATACAGTAGATATTACACCAATATGAATTTATAATGAGTTCACAACAGTACCTAAGTGGTGATTTGTTTTCTTATACTAACGGAGCTTACGAGTTTTCTGTTAAGTTTTGTGTTGCGAAGTTTTCAAGTTTTGGGTAAAGATTCGATGGACTATGGAATAAGGAGTGGCAAAGAGCCTGAGATTGGGGATGCCCAAGGCACCCCAAGGTAATATTCAAGGACAACCAAGAGCCTAAGCTTGGGGATGCCCCGGAAGGCATCCCCTCTTTCGTCTTCGTTCATCGGTAACTTGACTTGGAGCTATATTTTTATTCACCACATGATATGTGTTTTGCTTGGAGTATCAATTTATTTTATTAGGATTTGCTTTCTGTTATGTATAACAATGTTTTGCATCTTTTATTTCAATAAAAGTGGCATTGATAGCCTTTACTATGCCTATTTTACAAGTCTACATGTTGCTGTTTGAAAACAGAAAGTTTACCGCTGTTGCAAAAATTCCCTAGAAAAGTAAGAATGTGATAAAATGTTGAAACCTTTTGCATAATAAGCTATGATAAATTTACTACAGTGGGAATTGTTTTTCATAATTTTTGTAGCTAGGGAAGTATGGATCTTGCTGCATTCTTCATAGACTGTCCTGTTTAGGAAGATTGTTGTTATGTTTGCATTGTTTGCACATGTTTGCTTCTTTAATGATTCTATTTGAGGATAGGACTATTAAATATGCAGAGGCATTTAGTATGCAATGTTGAATAATAATTTTAGTGATTTTCTACAGTAGATTATGATAAGGTTTTTGCATTGGTTTATACTAACTTATCTCACGAGTCCTTGTTGAGTTTTGTGTGGATGAAGCTTTTGAGATTTAGGGAGACCATGATATGAGAGGAATTAAGGAGACACAAAAGCTCAAGCTTGGGGATGCCCAAGGAATCCCAAGATAATATTTCAAGAAGTCTCAAGCGTCTAAGCTTGGGGATGCCCCGATTGGCATCCCACCTTTCTTATTCGACAACTATCGGTTAGTATCGGTTGATCCTAAGTTTTTGCTTCTTCACATGATGTTTGCTACTCTTAGAATGTTATTTTATTTTGTTTTGCTTGCTGTTTGAATAAAATATCAAGATCTGAAATTATTAAATGGGAGAGTCTTCACGTAGCTAAATAATTATTTAACTACTCATTGATCTTCACTTATATCTTTTTGGAGTAGTTTGTCATTTACTCGTGTGCTTCACTTATATACTATGAGTAAATAGTTGAATGAGCGAATATCATAATTCTGAAATTATATATGTTTCATATGCTTATCCCATGGGGAGTGATGACTTCACATATAAGAAGTAGAGGTGGTAATTTTATTGAAGAATAGCAAACATTGTATTGGTCACTTGAACAATTCATGAAAGAATATTGAGGGAAGAGAGATTTCACATATAAATATACTATCTTGGACATATTTTGTAATTGTGAGCACTCATTAAAATATGACATGTTAAAAGGTTGATGTTGGACAAGGAAGACAACGTAATGGGTTATGTTTTCTTATATCTGAAATAAAGTATATTGTCATGGATCATCCAACATGTTGAGCTTGCCTTTCCCCCTCATTCTAGCCGAATTCTTTGCACCAAGTAGAGATACTACTTGTGCTTCCAAACATCCCTTAAACCAGTATTCCCATCAGAGTCCACCATACCTACCTATGGATTGAGTAAGATCCTTCAAGTAAGTTGTCATTGGTGCATGCAATAAAAATTTCTCTCTAAATATGTATGATCTATTAGTGTGGAGAAAATAAGCTTTATACGATCTTGTGATGTGGAAGCAATAAAAGCAACAGACTGCATAATAAAGGTCCCTATCACAAGTGGCAATATAAAGTGACGTTCTTTCGCATTAAGATTTTGTGCATCCAACTATAAAAGCGCATGACAACCTCTGCTTCCCTCTGTGAAGGGCCTACCTTTTATTCTTGTCTTATACTTTATGCAAGAGTCATGGTAATCTTCACCTTTCCTTTTTACATTTTATCCTTTGGCAAGCACATTGTGTTGGAAAAGATCCTGATATATATATCCAATTGGATGTAAGGCATCATGAACTATTATTGTTGACATTACCCTTGAGGTAAAAGGTTGGGAGGCGAATCTATAAGCCCCTATCTTTCTCTGTGTCTGATTAAAACTTTGAACCCATAAATATCACGTGAATGTTAGCAATTGTGAAAGACTAAGTGATAGTTGAGTATGTGAAGTTTGCTGAATCAAAGCTCTGACATAGACCCTTCCTGAAAATAAGATCAATTGTAATTGTTTGATGACTAATAACACGGTTTGTTAGTTTTCAAGAAAGTTTATGACCTATACTTTAACATGTGAATAGCTTGTTACTTGATCATGAGAAGTCCTATGAGTTGAGCTACTGTTATGATATATAATGATGCTAGAAAAGGTGATTGAAATTACCATCGATCAAACTTGTGCACCTGCTAGCATTCACATTTCATAAATTCTTTCTTTTATCATTTACCTACTCGAGGACGAGCAGGAATTAAGCTTGGGGATGCTGATACGTCTCCAACGTATCTATAATTTATGAAGTATTCATGCTATTATATTATCTGTTTTGGATGTTTATGGTATTTACTAAACACTTCTATATTATTTTTGGGACTAACCTATTAACCGGAGGCCCAACCCAAATTGCTATTTTCTTGCCTATTTCAGTGTTTCAAAGAAAAGGAATATCAAACGGAGTCCAAATGGAATGAAACCTTCGGGAGAGTTATTTTTGGAACGGAAGCAATCCAGGAGACTTGGAGTACACGTCAGCGAAGCTTCGAGGAAGCCACAAGGAAGGGAGGCGCGCCCTACCCCCTGGGCGTGCCCCCACCCTCGTGGGCCCCTCGTGGCTCCCCTGACCGACTTCTTTTGCCTATATATGTCCATATACCCTAAAACATCGGAGAACAGAATATATCGGGAGTTCCACCGCCAGAAGCCTCCGCAACCACCGAAAACCAATCTATACCCATTCCGGCACCCTGCCGAAGGGGGGAATCCCTCTCCGGTGGCCATCTTCATAGTCCCGGTGCTATCAGTGACAAGGAGGGAGTAGTTCTCCCTCGAGGCTGAGAGTATGTACCAGTAGCTATGTGTTTGATCTCTCTCTCTCTCTCTCTCTCTCTCTCGTGTTCTTGAGGTGGTACGATCTTGATGTATCGCGAGCTTTGCTATTATAGTTGGATCTTATGATGTTTCTCCCCCTCTACTCTCTTGTGATGAATTGAGTTTTACCTTTGAAGTTTTCTTATTGGATTGAGTCTTTAAGGATTTGAGAACACTTGATGTATGTCTTGCATGTGCTTATCTATGGTGACAATGGGATATCACGTGATCCACTTGATGTATGTTTTGGTGATCAACTTGCGAGTTCTGTGACCTCGTGAACTTATGCATAGGGGTTGGCACACGTTTTCGTCTTGAATCTCTGGTAGAAACTTTGGGGCACTCTTTGAAGTTCTTTGTGTTGGTTGAATAGATGAATCTGAGATTGTGTGATGCATATCGTATAATCATACCCACGGATACTTGAGGTGACATTGGAGTATTTAGGTGACATTAGGGTTTTGGTTGATTTGTGTCTTAAGGTGTTATTCTAGTACGAACTCTATGATAGATTGATCAGAAAGGATAACTTTGAGGTGGTTTCGTACCCTACCATAATCTCTTCGTTTGTTCTCCGCTATTAGTGACTTTGGAGTGACTCTTTGTTGCATATTGAGGGATTGTTATATGATCCAATTATGTTATTATTGTTGAGAGAACTTGCACTAGTGAAAGTATGAACCCTAGGCCTTGTTTCCTAGCATTGCAATACCGTTTTTGCTCACTTTTATCATTAGTTACCTTGCTGTTTTTATATTTTTCAGATTACAAAAACCTTTATCTACTATCCATATTGCACTTGTATCACCATCTCTTCGCCTAACTAGTGCACCTATACAATTTACCATTTTATTGGGTGTGTTGGGGACACAAGAGACTCTTTGTTATTTGGTTGCAGGGTTGCTTGAGAGATACCATCTTCATCCTTGATACGTCTCCGTCGTATCTATAATTTTTGATTGTTCCATGCCAATATTATACAAATTTCATATACTTTTGGCAACTTTTTATACTATTTTTTGGGACTAACATATTGATCCAGTGCCCAGTGCCAGTTCGTGTTTGTTGCATGTTTTTTGTTTCGCAGTAAATCCATATCAAATAGAGTCCAAATGGGATAAAAACTCATGGAGATTTTTTGGAATATATGTGATTTTTTGGAAGAACAATCAATGCGAGACGATGCCCGAGGGGGCCACGAGGCAGGGGGCGCGCCCCAGGGGGTCAGGCGCGCCTTGGGCCCTCGTGGCTACCCCGTAAGGCGGTTGATGCCCTTCTTTATCTGCAATAAAGCTAATATCCGGATAGAGATCGTGTTAAAATTTCAGCCCAATCGGAGTTACGGATCTCCGGGAATATAAGAAATGGTGAAAGGGCAGAATCCCAGAACGCAGAAACAGAGAGAGATAGAGAGACAGATCCAATCTCGGAGGGGCTCTCACCCCTCCCACGCCATGCAGACCATGGACCAGAGGAGAAACCCTTCTCCCACCTAGGGAGAAGGCCAAGGAAGAAGAAGGATGGGGGCTCTCTTCCCCTCTCTCCCGGTGGCGCCGGAACGCCACCGAGGCCATCATCATGTGACGGCGATCTACACCAACACCTCCGCCATCTTCACCAACATCTCCATCACCTTCCCCCATCTATCTAAAGCGGTCCACTCTCCCGCAACCCGCTGTACCCTCTACTTCACTCTGTGCATTTGAAAACCGAACCGAAAAACCATACCGAAAATAAACCGAACCGAACCAATTTTATGGTTTTTATGGTTTTTGGTTTTGGTATGGTATGAACTTTTCATAATGATTTGAACTTTGATTTTTATGGTATATACCGAAAAACTGAACGGTTAACCGAATAAACCGAAGTAAAAAATAAATTTATATTTCTTGAGATGAACAACCATACAAGTTGTCATTTTTCTTGTACATGAGTCAAATTCACTACTAAGCACGTAATTTTTTCTTGTAACATAGTCGTTTTTTCTATTTCTAAAATGCTAAGCACGTCCATAACCATCAACAGATGAATCAATGCATGCATATATACTTATATATATAGTCATATACTATTTGTGTAGAGTAGTATATGTTTTGAGTCATAAATTTCCTAATTATTATTACGTCATTTTCAAATTCGCGTCAACTTTGGTTTTTATGGTATATACCGAAACCATACCGAAATAATTTGCTATATACCGAAACCGAACTGTATTTTAATTTCATACCGTATTTACCGAAGTATTAATACCATACAAACTGAAAACCGTATAAACCGAACTATGTAAACCGAATAAACCGAACACATAGGGTGACCTCTACTTGAACATGGTGCTTTATGCTTCATATTATTATCCAATGATGTGTTGCCATCCTATGATGTCCGAGTAGATTTTCGTTGTCCTATCGGTGGTTCAGGAATTGCTATGATTGATTTAATTTGCTTGTGGTTGTGTTGCTGTCCTTTGGTGCCCATCATATGAGCGCGCGCGTGGATCACACCATAGGGTTAGTTGTATGTTGATAGGACTATGTATTGGAGGGCAAGAGTGACAGAAACTTCAGCCTATCATAGAAATTGATGCATACGGGATTGAAGGGGGACCAATATATCTTAATGCTATGGTTGGGTTTTACCTTAATGAACATTAGTAGTTGCGGATGCTTGCTAATAGTTCCAATCATAAGTGCATAGAATTCCAACTCAAGGATGACATGCTAGCAGTGGCCTCTCCCACATAAAACTTGCTATCGGTCTAGGAAAGTAGTCAATTGCTTAGGGACAATTTCGCAACTCCTACCACCACTTTTCCACACTCGCTATACTAACTTTATTGTTTCTTTATTTAAACAGCCCCTACTTTTTATTTACGCGCTCTTTATTATCTTGCAAACCTATCCAAAAACACCTACAAAGTACTTGCAGTTTCATACTTGTTCTAGGTAAAGCGAATGTTAAGCGTGCGTAGAGTTGTATCGGTGGTCGGTAGAACTTGAGGGAATATTTTTTCTACCTTTAGCTCCTCGTTGGGTTCGACACTCTTACTTATCGAAAGAGGCTACAATTGATCCCCTATACTTGTGGATTATCAAGACCTTTTTCTGGCGCTGTTGCCGGGGAGTTATAGCGTGGGGTGAATATTCTCATGTGTGCTTGTTTGCTTTATCACTAAGTAATTTTTATTTCCTGTTCTAAGTTGTTCTCTATCTTTAGTTATGGATATGGAACACGAAATACCAAAAAAAATTAGGTTTACTTGCTACTCATGGAGATGGGGAACCTCCTAAAACCCTTGATGCTCATTATGTTAAAGATATTATGTACTACTTTGATAATCCTGAGAAAACCCCATTCAATTATGTAATGGGGGACACGTTGGATCAACATGAATACTTTACGGATTATCGCTTGACTCAAAAGGGAAACTATTATGGGGTCAAATTTATATGTTGGATTGGTATGCTAGGCAACTATGCTTGAGATATGATTATACTTGTTGCTCTAGGATGAAGGCTCCACACCTTCCCTTTTCATGCAAATTTAATGATGATAAAACCTTGGCTTCTTATGCTAATAGTATATATGATTACTATGATGTGGAACAAATAGGAGAATTCATTGCTTTTATTGGTGCTTGTGAAATTGAATCTTTGTTTAAAGAGTTTGAAGATTTTGATGTTCAGTTTATAGACCTGAAAACTTTGCTATACTTAAATATCGCTATGAGAATTATGAATTCAATTCCGATATTGATGATTTTATTGAGAGAGTCTCCGTTGTCCAAGAGGAGACTAATATTTTGCAGGAGTCTATGGAAGAAGAAAGCTGTCAGGACCCCGATCCTAAGTCACACCGATCTAGCATGTAACACATCATATCACTTTGCGGCCTCACTCACGGTATTCCCACGGGTGCCACCTTACCTGGCCCGGGACCGTTTGCGCCTTTTGGCTCACGTATATGATAGTGTCGCTAGCATCCATATGACAAAGAACCCGGGCTGACATGGCTAGTCGTGAACCCAAAGTGGCACTAACTTACAGGGACAGGCATACATGACCCAACAACGAACGTGTCGGTCATCAGCGAGTGAATCCAGGCTGTAGCACTGGGCTAGCAGGACTCCGGTGAACCGGGCTGTAGCGGGCTAACAGGACTCCGGTATTCATCGCGTGACATTTCCCCGAAGGGACAGACACAGGAACGAAGAAGGACACATGCCGGCCAGCCTAGGTGTTCCGGAGCAGTAGCAAGCTACCATGGCTCAGTGGAAACACCAGGAGACATTTCCCGGTAAGAGAGGCTACTAAGGATAAACAACTAGATAGTCAGATCCCACACATACCAAGCATTTCAATAACATACACACAATATGCTCGATATGTGCAATACAACATGGCATCACAACATGACTCTACAACTCAAGTATTTAATTCAATAGGCTCCGAGGAGCGAGATATTACAAACATAGGTCTCATGACCCAACATTCAGAGCATACAAGTCAAAACACAAACGGAAGCTATCATGTCTGAGTACAGACGACTATAAATGAAAGAGGCTGAGAAGCCTGACTATCTACCAGATCCTGCCGAGGGGACAAGATCGTAGCTGAGGTAACAAGCTAAACGGCGAAGTCCACGCGGCACTACTAGCGAGACTGAAGTCTCTCTGCAAAAACATAAATTAAGCAACGTGAGTACAAATGTACCCAGCAAGACTTACATCAGATCTAACTACATATGCACCATTATCAACAAGGGGATGGTGGAGTTTGACTGCAGCAAGCCAGCTTTGACTCGGTGGCTATCCTGAACTACGACTGCAAGTAACTCTTTTGAGGTGGCGCACACGAGTCCACATATTCACCATATCAATACACCACTATGGATCCACTCCAGTCTCCCTACGAGAACGCCATCCATAGCACTCACGCTTATCTTGCGTATTTTAGGGTATCCACTTTCACTTGTCTATGAACTGTACAAGGGGTCCAAGTTTCCATATCCGAGGAATCCGGCTATTCGAATAGATAATGATAACCCTGCAGGGGTGTACTTCTTCACACACGCTTTCGCCACTTATCGCCCTGTACACGTCATGTACCTCGGCAACCTTCAAGCGGAAGCCGGGCGAGGGAGTCGGCCATGACCTGACTAACCAAACAAGTCTCTAGTCCAGGTTTATCGCCTATTCGGGTTCCATCCGCGAGGAGATCCGGCCGGGGTGTCGCTCACGGCCCCAAACGATGTGAGCAGGGTTCCCAAGCCCACCATCCGGGTGCTACTTGGTACACCGGGCCACTGTGCCTAGTCTGTCCCAAGCCCACCTGTACCGGGTGCCACTTGGTAGACTACTAACACTACCTACAAACACCAGAAACTAGTTGCAACTCCTGGACAGAGATCAAGTTGATTAATAAGTCGAGAGGGGCACTTAAGCATTCCAATGCGTGGTAGTAGCTGGTCATGGATCACAAACACAGAACTCAGTTCCTGAGGACGGCTGCAATGAGACAACCCACCATGTACTCCTACATGGCCTCTCACCGCTACCTTTACCAAATCGTGTTCACACACTTAGCTCTCAACAGTAGGACATGTTTATACACCTCTGATTCATCCCCGATGAATCAGACCTGACTCAACTCTAAGCAGTAGCAGGCATGACGAACAAGCATGAATGAGTAGGCACAACAGGGCTCAAACAACTCCTACTCATGCTAGTGGGTTTCATCTATTTACTGTGGCAATGACAGGTCATGCAAAGGATAAAGGGGTTCAGCTACCGCAGCAAGTAACAAATAAGTCGTTGTTGTCCTAATGCAGTAAAAGAGAGCAGGGGCGAGAGAGTGGGATTTTATCGGAATTAACAAGGGGGTTTTGCTTGCCTGGCACTTCTAAAGATAATATAGTTCTTCATCGGTGTCATCGATCACATCGCCGGTACACGTCTACCGAGAGGGGACAATTACCGGCAAACAAGGAAGAACACAATCAATGCAATGCGACAATATGATGCATGTGTGACATGGCAATATGATGTGATTTGAGCTAATGCAACTAGCAGCAAGTTAAATGGAGTTGGTTTGAACCCTAGGTTCAAATTCAAACTCCACATGTGATTATTTAAATGCCATTTAATTGAATTGTCCTAAACAGCAGCTATAAGTTGTTCTAACATGCATGAAAATGGTACAGATGGATAGATTGGATTTTTCTGATAATTTTTCATATATAAATTATTTCATTCTGAGCTACGGTTGAATTTCTATGAATTTTTGAAGTTTAAATCATTTTCTGGAATTTCCTTAATTAAAATAAATCCAGAAAATGATTTATTGCGTCAGCACTAGGTCATGCTGATGTCAGCAGGTTAACTAGGCGGGTCCAGGTCAAACCTAACCAGTGGGGTCCACTGGTCAGTGACTGGGGCTGGATAGTGCCAATGACAGGTGGGGCCGGGTCAACAGACACGTCAGCACGGTCAAAGCTGACGTGTGGGCCCACGGTGGTTAGGTTAAAACTTAACAGAAAATAATAAAGATTAAATAAGGGCGTGGGGCCCATACGTCAGTGGCTCTGGGGAGGGTTAGCTGGCCGTGATTAGCGCTAATCACGCGGCCACGTCGGCTAGTGACGCCGGCGACCACGGCGACGGCGAGACCTCGCCGGAGTTGCTCGGGACGGCGCTACAGCCCGCGGCTGGTCGCGCTGAGGGCACCAAGATGGAGCCCGTGCTCCCGCGCGTTTAGGGGCGCACACAGCTGGGCACGGGGAGGCCGGGGTCGACGGCGGCGACCACTTAGGCGGCGGCCGGAGCTCGGGGGTTCGCGGGACCGGCGCTGCGGTGCACGGGAGGACGAGTGGTTAGGTGCTTTGGGTTCCTGGGAGCACGCTGAGGACGACAGCGTGCTCGGACGCGACACATGTGGGTCCTAGCCGCGACAGAGACATGGACGGCGGCAAGAAAGCTCCGGCTCCGGTGGGATCGAGGCTACAGGGCGCAATCGAGGCGGGGAAGAGAGAGGGGAGGCGTAGGAGCTCATAGTGAGTTCGAAGAGCAGGTCGGCATGCTTGGGGAGACGGCGGAGAGGATGAATCGGACGGCGGCATCCAGCGGCCGTGGTCGGGGAAGAAGCGCCGCGACATCGTCTTGGGGCATCCGGGCTTCGGTGGGTCGACGTAGAGGGGCTTGGGGTCCGGGCTGAGCTCGGGTACGCAGAGAGGGAGCGAGGAAGTGGCTGTGGCCGCGGTGGTTGCGAGCGACGGCGATGAGCGCGCTCGGGCGCGAGAGGGGGAGAGCAGAGAAGGGAGAAGGGGGTCGGGAGAGAGTGAGAGAGAGGAGCGAGGGGGCTCCGTGGCGTCTCCCGAAGTGGCCAGGGCGAAGCGGCAAGCAGGAGGTGGCCGGGGCGGCGTCGGTGCTCGCCACCGAGCAGCTTCGGGGCGAGGGGGAGGAAGACGACAGAGAGGAGGAGGTGGGCTGGGCCGGCCAGCTCAGATGGGCCGCCAGGTGGGCTAGAATACCAGGTAAGTTACAGGTGAGTGCTCTGTTTTATTTTCTGTTTGTTTTCTTCTTCTTTTTAAATTATTTTGCCACTGTTTTGAATTTAAAATAATTCAACAATGCCAAAAACTCCTCTGAATATTTTTATTTTGCTAGATGGACTTTTCCAAAAGCTCATAAAATATTTCAGGGGTATTTGAAATTATATTCTAGTTATATGAATATAATTCAAATTCAAATAGCTAATGATTTAAATTCAAAGTCCCAAGATTAAGTCCTTAAAAATGTTCAATATTTTGGTTGGGACCAGAACCCTTTCCAAAAATTATCAAACATTTAAGAAGGGCATTTTGGAACAATGAATGAGATTTTAGGGTTTTTGCCCTTCTTTTATTTAGGGTTTTGAGGCTTCCAAATTTCCTCAGTTCAAGTTTCAAAAATTTAAACATGATGCAAACACTAGGCAGCACCAGAAGCTAGGGATGTGACAACTCACCCCCACTAAACAAGAATCTCGTCTCGAGATTCAAGCGTAGGGTAAGATGAAGGGGAAACGCAAACTAGTACAATCTTCACGATCCAGGTTGCACTTCAAATGAACGTTGATTCAATCACCATCTTTGTCTCGACGTCTTCCTCTGAGAACTCCAGCTAACATGACGAGAAGAGGGAAGGAAAACTCTAGAAGAATCTATCTTCTCGAAGACCGAACAACTCAGGATCAACTCATGGGATGAGACATTGTCACATCTCTCGAGCTGAGACACGAAGCATACATCTGAGGAAATGGAGTGAGACAGATGACGAGGACTCACTAGGTAGACAACAATTCCACACCTAAGAAGGTGGTAAACGATTGTCAACGTAGCGAGGAGTTGAGTTGCCATGATACCACGACGAAACATCCTGGAGGAGGGTGATTCGTAGATTATCCCCTTAAGTGGCAAAAAGAATTACCTTTGATTCAGAGATCATTGAGACTCTTTAAACCAGCCTAAGGCAATTCTCGAGCGATCGTTTGGAGGGGGTCGGTAGAATGGCATACTCGGACTTGTATGATGTGGATTACCTTGTTGAAGACAACGTAATGGATGATTTTGCTTACCACCGGAAATGGAAGAGACCCATGGTAGAATGGCACAATGGCGGTGCAAGCTGGGAACAGAATGCAAATGTTGGGAATGATTCTGGTAACTGGGGAAGAACACAACAATAGAGAGTGAATTCACTGTTTGAAAGGTCATAGCATTGCCGAGGAAACTGAGAGGAATCCCAGTTAGAGCCGATGATAACACGTAGCGCTTGTGCGTGCTCTCAAGAACTTGAGCATTTCCATAATCATCAAGGTTTTACCAACATCCGTGTCAAGGATCCTGGCAACACAACTTGCTACCATGATGAATGATGATGGATGATGCAGATGCAAAGGAAGATAACACTTTCTCAGATTTCACCCTAGCAATGCCAAGGAAAGAAAATCTGGATGATCGACCGAGAGACATTTAGCACTCCGCTTCTAATGTTCTCCTTGATGTGCTAGTGTATCCCATTCATAGATATGGTTTGATAACTAGAACATCAAGTAAAAGGTCGGACTTCGGGAGCAATAGAATCCATAAGGAACAGTTACGGAGGTAAATCCTACGAAATCCTTATGGGGAGGTGGCCAACTTCTTCAATCAAGATACTACAATAATAGGTCTTTCGGCTGGGTGGTGCTGGCCACGACATCCACTTTACCAGTTATCGAGGAACCAATATTATAGTTCTTGGGGAAATGTTCCAACCATCATATCTTCCTGAGATTCAGATCTGGTTGGTGTCAGGATATTCCAGACCCATCGAGTCTAGGAAGAAAAATGAAAGTTTGCAACACAAATCGACGAGATGACGTTGCGGGATTCTCGGGAGATGAACTACGATAGCAAGCTCCAAAACATGAGCTGGTTCTGCTACACACATGTGAACATGTTGTCTCAGACAAACATGATCACATGGTAGTCTTACAATAAAACACTACCGAGTTCAGGTTGGGAACCATCATCGAGGATGTCGAAGTCTTGTGCATGACCTAGGATTAGCACATCAACTCCTTTTCCTGAACAAATCAGTCAGTGGCTTGGGGTGCTACGGAATACATATGGAGTGGAGGTCATTAATCTACCAAACCACAGTATACTTGGCACATGCATGACTGACTTGGGACGATTCCAGAGGAAACAAAACAAACCTTTCTCAACCCACGGCGGCAACTTGCACCAAATGCACATGAACTAGAGGAAGTCACTTCTTCCATCCAAGCATAGGCTTCATGAACGGAGCACGAAGGCATTGCTTACAAAGTTTCCAACACTAACTTAATGTTCAGCAAAATCATGGAGGAGATAAGGATGTTGTCAATGGGCTCAACAACAATTCATCCAGGTTTCCATATAAAAGGATTTCCATAGTTAAGTGAACACGGTGATAGCATTGGTCAGACCAAAGAATATAATGGTGTATGCTCGAGGAAACCCACGAGTAAGACAACATTACGAATATCGTTGGTTCTGATTTGATTTGACGATAGCTCATACTCAAATCAAAGATTGGATAAGATAATAGGTCCAGCAACTGATCACAGGGACCAATCGATGAAGATATCATCTTTCTTCAACACACACTACACAAGAATATCCCTTTGGAACGAACTAAGTCAGGCAAGCTTTTATCTTCCAACTCTCCAAGTTGTTGTCTAGCTTAACCAACTAGCTCAGGGATATCTAACACCGATTCTTGGAGAGAGGGTGGTTCACAAGAAACCAACTTGATCACGAGCTCAACATAACAATCAGGGGACAACCTGGTAATACTTCCAAGAAGATATTCGGAAAATCACGAACCACCGATATGTTACTAAGCTCGAGAACAATCTTGCTTTTCAGGGCAAGATGATATGATCAAATAAGCGAGGACTTGACAAAATCCTAACTCATCAATCAAAGAGTGCACCAGGAAATAAGGACTAGGTAGCACAATCAGTCTTAGAATGATGATTCAGGAACCAACACACTAAGAATGAAATTATTGTCCATTAACTACCAAACAACAGAGTTGCTAGGAGTATAGATTTCACACATCATAGTTCACCCGTCGGCATTCCGGTTGCAACAACACGGAAGCCGAGAAATGAATAATGATGGCAAGAAGTATCACTGCAACAAGAATTCATAAGAGGGTGTGCATTTCCAATGATATTCCTGATATAAAGATGGTAATACCTCAAGGTAGAACAGACCAGAAGCTGGATTGTAACTTGATCTGCGGAACACAACTACTTTGACCCAATCCTAAATATGGATGAGGTACTGGAGTTTGTTCCTCCTAGTCATTCCGGAATGGAATGGCTTGACAGACCACAAGAGTAATAGGCATCGATGAACGAATGCACACATAATCTTGACTATCAATTGATAGACGAGGGTCAGAAGACAACTAAAGAGGGACAACTCAAAGGAACATATGATTTTCTGAGTTGTGGATGCATGGTTTAGCATGTCGAACGACGTTCAACATATTTCTTCCGGATAACCCATGCAGAGAGGTAGAACTGGCAGATTCACAATATAGAATGGAGAACTCATCAAAAGCACTCCAGTTGTGATCTTTTGGTTCAAAGGAACTCCTGCCAAGAATGGTTCATGGTATTTGGAAGAACGATATACCACGGACCTCGAGGGTTATCGCAAAGGTTACTAATAACCTAAGGGAGCTAGCAATTACTATCAACATGAAGTAAGTAGGGTGAATCTCGGGTTCAAAACCCAGAAGTGAAATGCCTACTATCTAAGTGGCATCATGGGATGCTTACGAGAATGATGGCCAGAATCATCACACTGGGATCACAAAACATGACTGGATTACTAGGTGATACTCTAGACACCTAGGGTCATAATAATAACTCCAACATATACGTCGAGGCAATAGAGTACCTCAACTCACTGATTAGTGTGCTTAATCTGGCCCAAAAGGACATCAGGAACGGAAGGAAGGGATTTGCAAATGCATCCAACTATTTAGAAACCTGGGATGACTCGGGCAGCATAACGACTGTAAATGCTCAAAAGATTTGAGACATGCTACAAAATGGTGGCATAACCACTCGATCATCAGAATATCAAGGTTCTAAGATCAACAATTAACATACAGAAGTCGTAGGAACTGAACTCAAGCTTAAATCCAACAATCTTATAAGTCTACGGATTAGTAACACGTGATCCTGATAGAAAGAAGAGATAGCCTAGTTCTTAATCCCCGTAGGAAAGATAAGATGACTCAGATCAGAAGGCCACGAGGTAAAGGAGTAAAAAGAGCCTTACGTTCCATCCCACAATCAATTCCCTTACATAACTAAAGAATTTCTAGACTCAACTTCGACCAGTTTGGCTTGGTAATCCTACAGGTAGTCAAGCTCTGATACCAAAAGCTGTCAGGACCCCGATCCTAAGTCACACCGATCTAGCATGTAACACATCATATCACTTTGCGGCCTCACGCACGGTATTCCCATGGGTGCCACCTTACCTGGCCCGGGACCGTTTGCGCCTTTTGGCTCACGTATATGATAGTGTCGCTAGCATCCATATGAGAAAGAACCCGGGCTGACATGGCTAGTCGTGAACCCAAAGTGGCACTAACTTACAGGGACAGGCATACATGACCCAGCAACGAACGTGTCGGTCATCAGCGAGTGAATCCAGGCTGTAGCACTGGGCTAGCAGGACTCCGGTGAACCGGGCTGTAGCGGGCTAACAGGACTCCGGTATTCATCGCGTGACATTTCCCCGAAGGGACAGACACAGGAACGAAGAAGGACACATGCCGGCCAGCCTAGGTGTTCCGGAGCAGTAGCAAGCTACCATGGCTCAGTGGAAACACCAGGAGACATTTCCCGGTAAGAGAGGCTACTAAGGATAAACAACTAGATAGTCAGATCCCACACATACCAAGCATTTCAATAACATACACACAATATGCTCGATATGTGCAATACAACATGGCATCACAACATGACTCTACAACTCAAGTATTTAATTCAATAGGCTCCGAGGAGCGAGATATTACAAACATAGGTCTCATGACCCAACATTCAGAGCATACAAGTCAAAACACAAACGGAAGCTATCATGTCTGAGTACAGACGACTATAAATGAAAGAGGCTGAGAAGCCTGACTATCTACCAGATCCTGCCGAGGGCACAAGATCGTAGCTGAGGTAACAAGCTAAACAGCGAAGTCCACGCGGTACTACGAGCGAGACTGAAGTCTCTCTGCAAAAACATAAATTAAGCAACGTGAGTACAAATGTACCTAGCAAGACTTACATCAGATCTAACTACATATGCATCATTATCAACAAGGGGATGGTGGAGTTTGACTGCAGCAAGCCAGCTTTGACTCGGTGGCTATCCTGAACTACGACTGCAAGTAACTCTTTTGAGGTGGCGCACACGAGTCCACATATTCACCATATCAATACACCACTATGGATCCACTCCCGTCTCCCTACGAGAACACCATCCATAGCACTCACGCTTATCTTGCGTATTTTAGGGTATCCACTTTCACTTGTCTATGAACTATACAAGGGGTCCAAGTTTCCATATCCGAGGAATCCGGCTATTCGAATAGATAATGATAACCCTGCAGGGGTGTACTTCTTCACACACGCTTTCGCCACTTATCGCCCTGTACACGTCATGTACCTCGGCAACCTTCAAGCGGAAGCCGGGCGAGGGAGTCGGCCACGACCTGACTAACCGAACAAGTCTCTAGTCCAGGTTTATCGCCTATTCGGGTTCCATCCGTGAGGAGATCCGGCCGGGGTGTCGCTCACGGCCCCAAACGATGTGAGCAGGGTTCCCAAGCCCACCATCCGGGTGCTACTTGGTACACCGGGCCACTGTGCCTAGTCTGTCCCAAGCCCACCTGTACCGGGTGCCACTTGGTAGACTACTAACACTACCTACAAACACCAGAAACTAGTTGCAACTCCTGGACAGAGATCAAGTTGATTAATAAGTCGAGAGGGGCACTTAAGCATTCCAATGCGTGGTAGTAGCTGGTCATGGATCACAAACACAGAACTCAGTTCCTGAGGACGGCTGCAATGAGACAACCCACCATGTACTCCTACATGGCCTCTCACCGCTACCTTTACCAAATCGTGTTCACACACTTAGCTCTCAACAGTAGGACATGTTTATACACCTTTGATTCATCCCCGATGAATCAGACCTGACTCAACTCTAAGCAGTAGCAGGCATGACGAACAAGCATGAATGAGTAGGCACAACAGGGCTCAAACAACTCCTACTCATGCTAGTGGGTTTCATCTATTTACTGTGGCAATGACAGGTCATGCAAAGGATAAAGGGGTTCAGCTACCGCAGCAAGTAACAAATAAGTCGTTGTTGTCCTAATGCAGTAAAAGAGAGCAGGGGCGAGAGAGTGGGATTTTATCGGAATGAACAAGGGGGTTTTGCTTGCCTGGCACTTCTGAAGATAATATAGTTCTTCATCGGTGTCATCGATCACATCGCCGGTACACGTCTATCGAGAGGGGACAATTACCGGCAAACAAGGAAGAACAATCAATGCAATGCGACAATATGATGCATGTGTGACATGGCAATATGATGTGATTTGAGCTAATGCAACTAGCAGCAAGTTAAATGGAGTTGGTTTGAACCCTAGGTTCAAATTCAAACTCCACATGTGATTATTTAAATGCCATTTAATTGAATTGTCCTAAACAGCAGCTATAAGTTGTTCTAACATGCATGAAAATGGTACAGATGGATAGATTGGATTTTTTTGATAATTTTTCATATATAAATTATTTCATTCTGACCTACGGTTGAATTTCTATGAATTTTGAAGTTTAAATCATTTTCTGGAATTTCCTGAATTAAAATAAATCCAGAAAATGATTTATTGCGTCAACACTAGGTCATGCTGATGTCAGCAGGTCAACTAGGTGGGTCCAGGTCAAACCTGACCAGTGGGGTCCACTGGTCAGTGACTGGGGCTGGATAGTGCCAATGACAGGTGGGGCTGGGTCAACAGACACGTCAGCACGGTCAAAGCTGATGTGTGGGCCCATGGTGGTTAGGTTAAAACTTAACAGAAAATAATAAAGATTAAATAAGGGCGTGGGGCCCATACGTCAGTGGCTCTGGGGAGGGTTAGCTGGCCGTGATTAGCGCTAATCACGCGGCCACGTCGGCTAGTGACGCCGGCAACCACGGCGACGGCGAGACCTCGCTGGAGTTGCTCGGGACGGCGCTACAGCCCGCGGCTGGTCGCGCTGAGGGCACCAAGATGGAGCCCGTGCTCCCGCGCATCTAGGGGCGCACACAGCTGGGCACGGGGAGGCCGGGGTCGACGGCGGCGACCACTTAGGCGGCGGCCGGAGCTCGGGGGTTCGCGGGACCGGCGCTGCGGTGCACGGGAGGACGAGTGGTTAGGTGCTTTGGGTTCCTGGGAGCATGCTGAGGACGACAGCATGCTCGGACGCGACACATGTGGGTTCTAGCCGCGACAGAGACATGGACGGCGGCAAGCAAGCTCCGGCTCCGGTGGGATCGAGGCTACAGGGCGCAATCGAGGCGGGGAAGAGAGAGGGGAGGCGTAGGAGCTCACAGTGAGTTCGAAGAGCAGGTCGGCGTGCTCGGGGAGACGGCGGAGAGGATGAATCGGACGGCGGCATCCGGCGGCCGTGGTCGGGGAAGAAGCACCGCGGCATCGTCTTGGGGCATCCGGGCTTCGGTGGGTCGACGTAGAGGGGCTTGGGGTCCGGGCTGAGCTCGGGTAGGCAGAGAGGGAGCGAGGAAGTGGCTGTGGCCGCGGTGGTTGCGAGCGACGACGATGAGCGCGCTCGGGCGCGAGAGGGGGAGAGCATAGAAGGGAGAAGGGGGTCGAGAGAGAGTGAGAGAGAGGAGCGAGGGGGCTGCGTGGCGTCTCCCGAAGAGGCCAGGGCGAAGCGGCAAGCAGGAGGTGGCCGGGGCGGCGTCGGCGCTCGCCACCGAGCAGCTTCGGGGCGAGGGGGAGGAAGACGACAGAGAGGAGGAGGTGGGCTGGGCCGGCCAGCTCAGATGGGCTGCCAGGTGGGCTAGAATACCAGGTAAGTTACAGGTGAGTGCTCTGTTTTATTTTCTGTTTGTTTTCTTTTTTTTAAATTATTTTGCCATTGTTTTGAATTTAAAATAATTCAACAATGCCAAAAACTCCTCTGAATATTTTTATTTTGCTAGATGGACTTTTCCAAAAGCTCATAAAATATTTCAGGGGTATTTGAAATTATATTCTAGTTATATGAATATAATTCAAATTCAAATAGCTAATGATTTAAATTCAAAGTCCCGAGATTAAGTCCTTAAAAATGTTCAATATTTTGGTTGGGACCAGAACCCTTTCCAAAAATTATCAAAGATTTAAGAAGGGCATTTTGGAACAATGATGAGATTTTAGGGTTTTTGCCCTTCTTTTATTTAGTGTTTTGAGGCTTCCAAATTTCCTCAGTTCAAGTTTCAAAAATTTAAACATGATGCAAACACTAGGCAGCACCAGAAGCTAGGGATGTGACAAAATTAATCACATTGTGAGCTCATTGGATGAAAAAGATGAGGATGAGAGCAAAGAACAAAAGGAGGAAGAACGGATTGATCACCCATGTCCACCTTCTAATGAGAGTAACTCTTCAACTCATACATTTTTTAATTTCATGCTTACCGAAGGATGATTGCTATGATGACTGTTATGATCCCGTTGATTCTCTTGAAATATCCCTTTTTGCTGATGCTTGCTATGCTTGTGGCCCAGATGCCAATATGAATTATGCATATGGAGATGAACTTGTTATAGTTCCTTATGTTAAACATGAAATCGTTGCTATTGCACCCACACATGATAGTCCTATTATCTTTTTGAATTCTCCCGACTACACTATATCAGAGAAGTTTGCCCTTATTAAGGATTATATTGATGGGTTGCCTTTTACCGTTGCACATGATGATTTTGATAGATATAATATGCATGTGCTTGCTGCTCCTACTTGCAATTATTATGAGATAGGAACTACATCTCCGCCTTTTTATGTTTCCAACACAATTTTTTTTGCAAGAAACTGTTTATACTATGCATTGGCCTTTACTTTGTGTGCTTGAATTGTTCTTTTATGACATGCTGATGCATAGGAAGAGAGTTAGACTTCATTGTTGCATGATTTATGTTACTTTGTGCTCACTACTAAATGCCAAATCATTGTTAATTAAAATTGGCTTTGATATACCTTGGGATCCGGGTGGATCCATTACTCGAGCACTATATGCCTAGCTTAATGGATTTAAAGAAAGCGCTTCTAGGGAGACAGCCCGGAAGTTTTAGAGAGTCATTTATTTCTGTTGTGTGATTTTATAAGGTTTAAAAATAAAAATAATGTGCCAAGGTTTGCCTTTCGGATGTTTTAGATGCTTGTTGGTTTGTACGGTGCAGGACAGAAACTTTGACTGTAGTGCTTGATATTACATTTTTCACTGGAACGTCAAACGGTTCTGAAACTTTTTGCACTGTCTTTTTATACAAGTTTTTTATTTTTACTAATTTTGGTAGAAATTTTGGAATACCAAAAGTTTGGTGAATGTTCAGATTACTACAGACTGTTCTGTTTTAGACAGAATCTGTTTTTGATGCATAATTTGCTTGTTTTGATGAAACTATCGATTTATATCAGTGGATTAAGCCATGGAAAAGTTATATTACAGTAGCTAAAATGCAAAAACAAAATATGAATTGGTTTGCAATAGTACTTAAACTAGTGATTTTCTTTATTATACTAACGGATCTTACCGAGTTTTCTGTTGAAGTTTTGTGTGGATGAAGTGTTCGAAGATCGAGGAGGTCTCGATATGAGGATAAGGAGGAGAGACAATAGATCAAGCTTGGGTATGCCCAAGGCACCCCAAGTAAATATTCAAGGAGACTCAAGCGTCTAAGCTTGGGGATGCCCCGAAAGGCATCCCATCTTTCTTCAACAAGTATCGGTATGTTTTCGGATTCGTTCCGTTCATGCGATATGTGCAATCTTGGAGAGTCTTTTGCATTTAGTTTTCACTTTTCTTTTATGCACCATTATGGTATGAGATAGTCCTTGGTTGATTTATAGAATTCTCTTTGCACTTCACTTAAATCTTTTGAGTATGGCTTTATAGAATGCTTCATGTGCTTCGCTTATATCATTTGAAGTTTGGATTGCCTGTTTCTCTTCACATAGAAAACTGCCATTTGTAGAATGCTCTTTTGCTTCACTTATATTTGTTAGAGCATGGGCATATCTTTTGTAGAAAGAATTAAACTCTCTTGCTTCACTTATATCTATTTTGAGAGATGACAGGAACTGGTCATTCACATGGTTAGTCATAAAATCCTACATAAAACTTGTAGATCACTGAATATGATATGTTTGATTCCTTACAATAGTTTTGCGATATAAAGGTGGTGATATTAGAGTCGTGCTAGTTGAGTAATTGTGAAATTGAGAAATACTTGTGTTGAGGTTTGCAAGTCCCGTAGCATGCACGTATGGTGAACCGTTATGTAACGAAGTTGGAGCATGATGTATTTATTGATTGTCTTCCTTATGAGTGGCGGTCGGGGACAAGCGATGGTCTTTTCCTACCAATCTATCCCCCTAGGGGAATGCGTAGTAGTACTTTGCTTCGAGGGCTAATAAACTTTTGCAATAAGTATATGAGTTCTTTATGACTAATGTGAGTCCATGAATTATACGCACTCTCACCCTTCCATCATTGCTAGCCTCTTCGGTACCGTGCATTGCCCTTTCTCACCTCGAGAATTGGTGCAAACTTCGCCGGTGCATTCAAACACCATGATACGATACTCTCTATCACACATAAACGTCCTTATATCTTCCTCAAAACAACAACCATACCTACCATCATGGCATTTCCATAGCCATTCCGAGATATATTGCCATGCAACTTCCATCATCATCATATACATGACTTGAGCATTTATTGTCATATTGCTTTGCATGATCGTAAGATAGCTAGCATGATGTTTTCATGGCTTGTCCGTTTTTTGATGTCATAGTTACGCTAGATCATTGCACATCCCGGTTCACTGCCAGAGGCATTCATATAGAGTTACATCTTTGTTCTAGTATCGAGTTGTAATATTGAGTTGTAAGTAAATAGAAGTGTGATGATCATCATTATTAGAGCATTACCCCAGTGGGGAAAGGATGATGGAGACTATGATCCCACAAGTCGGGATGAGACTCTGGACGAAAAAAATAAAAAAAAGAAAAAAAGAAAAAAAAGAAAAAAAAGAGAAAGGCCAAAAAAAAGGAAGGCCCCCAAAAAAGAGAAAAAAAATGAGAGAAGGGGCAATGTTACTATCCTTTTACCACACTTGTGCTTTAGAGTAGCACCATGTTCTTCATATAGAGAGTCTCTTGAGTTATCACTTTCATATACCAGTGGGAATTTTAATTATAGAACTTGGCTTGTATATTCCGATGATGGGCTTCCTCAAATGCCCGAGGTCTTCATGAGCAAGCAAGTTGGATGCACACCTGAGGGAGTCCTGGATTAGGGCGTCCTTGGACAGCTGGACTATATACTTTGGTTGGACTGTTGGACTACGAAGATACAAGATTGAAGACTTCGTCCCGTGTCCGGATGGGGCTCTCCTTTGCGTGGAAGGCAAGCTTGGCGATTCGGATATGTAGATCTCCTCCCTTGTAACCGACTCTATGTAACCCTAGCCCCTCTGGTGTCTATATAAACCGGAGGGTTTTAGTCCATAGGACAACAACAATCATACCATAGGCTAGCTTCTAGGGTTTAGCCTCTCCGATCTCATGGTAGATCAAATCTTGTAATACTCATATCATCAAGATCAATCAAGCAGGAAGTAGGGTATTAGCTCCATCAAGAGGGCCCGAACCTGGGTAAACATTGTGCCCCCCGCCTCCTGTTACCATCCGCCTTAGACGCACAGTTTGGGACCCCCTACCCGAGATCCGCCGGTTTTGACACCGACATTGGTGCTTTCATTGAGAGTTCCACTGTGCCGTCACGGTAAGGCCTGATGGATCGCCTTGTTGTCAGGGACAACGTTACCTCTGGGGGAGCCCTGGATGTAGGCCAAACTCTCCGATTAGGCGGCTTCATCGTGACCTCCCCATCGGTCGTCGAGCTGACGATGACTTCTTGGGTCATCAAAAACAGCCTCCACGTCGGCTCGGGATTCACCGAGCAGATGGATCCAATGGAGCTCTCTTCTTTGAACGAGCTCTTGGATTGCATCGCCACCTTGGGAGTTGCTACGGACTATGATCGGATCGGGCTTAAACCCGACCAAAGGGAGATCAACTCTCCACCGGTTACCCATCAGATAGCGGTGGTGCAGGAGCGATGCATTGATTCTTCCTCTATTTTGAGGACAAACTATGTCCGGTTTCCCTAGCTCTCTGAGCCGGATACCCGTCTACGGGAGGACATGGCCCAAGCTTCAAACCTGAAATCGAACAGCGAGCTAGTACCATTGGGCAACGTCCCAGAGCCCGAACTACCGAGCTCGGAAACTCCTTTGGGTCTCAGACCGGGCCAGGGTTTGGACTTAAATCTACCCACCCACCCTCACATAAGTGATCTTTCCCATATTAGACAAGAGCCCCAAGAGACAGTACATCACTATTGGGCCAGATTCCTCCTTGCAATAAGCAAAGCGAAGGACTGTTGCGAGGAAGACACAATTTCATTCTTTTGCAAAAATTGCACAGACAAGGGAATCCTCAACGCCATAAGTCGCCATGATATAACACACTTCGCTGACTTGGCGTCCATAGTACGGAAGTACTATGTGATGGAAAGCACTTGGAAATCCCAAACTCAATTCTGGGATCCTCCGGCTCTAACTAAACCCTCTGTCCAAACTACAAGGGTATACTCTCGTAAGTCACCCAATCCAATTACAAAGAAGTGAAAACCCACTATAGGGCGCGGAACCGTATTGGAGGAATGGCTCAATGGGCCATGCAAAATTCACAGTACATCGGATACCATGCCAACACACAACCTTAGAGCATGTTGGATACTCCGGCAGGTGGCCAGGAGCGGCGAGGACCTCCTCGTCAATAATACCGCAGAGCACCCTCCCGCGGAAAATAACAATACAGTACTGACAGTCTTCGAGACTTTTGCCTCAAACAATAGGCGCAAGCGGGCACTTCGCAGCCTCGCTGAAGTTTACCACGTTGCAACGATAAATCCATGGAACGACACGGCCATAACCTTCAATGCCAGTGATGAACCTTAATTCCGCACAGCCCGAGCTCCAGCCGCTTTGGTCCTTAGTCCAATTGTGGACGTCTTCTGGCTTACTAAAGTACTCATGGACGGTGGCAGCGGATTAAACCTCATCTATGAGGAGACTCTTCGAAAAATGGAAATAGACAAGAGCCACATTGAGCAAAGCAGCACGACCTTCAGAGGAATCATCCCTAGTCGGGAGGCACGATGTGCGGGAAAAATCACACTAGGTGTGGCATTCGGCACGTCGGAGAATTACAGGTCCGAAGAAATCACATTCCAAGTGGCCCTGTTTAGTAGCGGATACCACGCCCTTTTAGGGCGAGAGGCATTCATGATCTTCCAAGCTATACCCCATTACGGGTACATGAAGCTCAAGATGCCCGGGCCCAATGGAATCATCACTCTAGCTAGTGACCCGGACATAGCACTCCGCGCTGAAAACAAAACCGCCGCACTGGCTCTCGAAGCGTTATCCGAAGCCCTCATGGCTGAAGAACTAACTGCGCTACGCTCTACAGTGGACAGGGACAATGTGATACTCGATAAAAGACCCAAGTCCACCTCTTTTAAACAGCGGACGAAATAGTCAAATTCTAGGTCCACCCAACGGACCCTTCAAAAACAGCGTCCATCGGGGCACAGCTGAACCCCACAACAGACGCCGCACTGCGGGAGTTCTTACATGAGAATTGGGACATCTTCGCCTGGCATCCTTCAGATATGCCAGGCATCCCATGCAGGCTAGCCGAGCATAGCCTAAACATTCTAAAGGGATACAAGCCGGTCAAGCAAACTCTTCAGCGTTTCTCCGAACCCAAGCGACAAGCCATGGGAGAAGAACTAGCCAAGTTACTCGAGGCCGGATTCATTAGAGAAATAAAACATCCGGACTGGCTAGCAAACCTGGTGATGGTACCAAAGAAGGGCAAATCCTGGCGCCTATGTGTCGATTTTAAGGACCTTAACAAGGCTTGCCCCAAGGATCCCTTCCCCCTCCCCCACATCGATAAAATTATCGATGCTACCACGGGACACGACTCGTTGTGTTTCCTCGACGCATACTTTGGATACCATCAAATCAAGATGGCGGAGCCCGATCAAGCCGCAACGGCATCCATTACTCCATATGGCCCCTTCTGTTTCAACACCATGCCTTTTGGGCTCAAAAACGCCAGTGAGACCTATCAACGCATAATTCAGACATGCCTAGAAGCACAAATCGGCAAAATAGTGGAGGCATACGTAGACAATGTGGTAATCAAAACCAGACACGTCGAATATTTGATAGACGACTTGAGGCTCACGTTCGACAATCTCCGAGCATATGACATTAAGCTCAATCCGGAAAAATGCGTTTTTGGTGTACCCGCCGGAAGGCTCTTGGGCTTCATCGTTTCCAACAGAGGAATTGAAGCGAATCCGGCTAAAATACAAGCTCTGTCACAGTTGGCTATCCCAACAAACCTCAAGCAAATCCAGAAATTAACTGGATGCGTGGCTGCCTTAAGATGCTTTATCTCCCGATTGGGAGAAAAGGCATTACCTCTTTATCGCCTTCTTCAGCACACCGAACACTTCAAGTGGACGGACACGGCTACGGCCGGATTGGAAGAAATAAAAGCTGCCTTGGCCAGCAACCCAATCTTGGCCGCGCCAAATATTGGCGAACCAATGCTGTTATATATAGTGGCAACACACCAGATTGTAAGCGCAGTGCTCGTCGTCGAACGAGAAACAGACGGACATAAGTTCCCGCTTCAAAAGCCGGTATACTACCTATCTACTGTCCTCACTCCATGCTAATCCAGGTACCCACATTATCAAAAGATAACACACGCGGTCTTCATGGCATCCCGAAAACTACGACACTACTTTCAAGAGTGTTCAATTACGGTGGCCTCCGAGGTCCCACTCAATGACATTATAAACAACCGTGATGCCACAGGCCGGATTGCCAAATGGGCTATTGAGCTCCTCCTGTTCGACATATCATACAAACCACGGTTAGCCATTAAGTCACAAGTACTGGCCGATTTCGTCGCCAAATGGACAGAAGACGAACTCCCTAAAGAATATGGCGCGTACTCCAATTGGATCGTGCACTTCGATAACTCAAAAATGCTGGCGGGTCTGGTGGCAGGCGTCGTCCTAACATCGCCAACCAGAGATATAGTCCAATACGTACTCCAAATATTATACACAGACTACAACAATGCAGCCGAATATGAGGCCATGTTGCATGATCTCCGGATGGCAGTCTCCATGGGCATTCAATGCCTAGAGGTGCGTGGGGATTCGAACCTCACAATATCCCAGATAAATGGAGATTTTGATGCCAAGGACCCAAAAATGGCGGCTTATCGCAATGCCGTCCTCAAAATGTCAGCTCGATTCGAGGGGCTCGAATTCCACCATGTGGTCCAAGAAAACAATCAAGCGGCGGATATCCTCGCCCGAATCGGCACTAAGCGCGACCCTGTCCCACCTAATATTTTCCTGGAAAGGCTGTTTAAGCCATTCGTGGTGTGGGAAGGGGAGACCGGCAACAACAGTCTGGATCCGGCCACAACACCAGCCCCCGAACACTCTGACGTAATCGGAGGCGCCGCCACCGAGATAACACCTTCGGCCCACGTGATTATGGCTGTCATCGCCCCGTGAACAGAACCCTTCTTGGCTTACCTAAATAGGCAAGAACTCCCAGAGGACCAAAACGAGCCACGTTGCATTGTGCGGCGGTCTAAAGCCTACAAGGTCCACGAGGGAGAGCTTTATAAGAAAAGCACTACCGGAGTACTGCAAAGGTGCATCTCCGAGGAGGAAGGACGACAACTTTTGGCAGAAATTCATACTAGACTCGGCGGCCATCACGCCGCAGCTCGGGCCCTTGTAAGTAAGGCCTTCTGAGGGAGTCCTGGATTAGGGGGTGTTCGGGTAGCCGGACTATACCTTCAGCCGAACTCCAGGACTATGAAGATACGAGATTGAAGACTTCGTCCCGTGTCCGGATGGGACTTTCCTTGGCGTGGAAGGCAAGCTTGGCGATGCAGATATTCAAGATCTCCTACCATTGTAACCGACTTTGTGTAACCCTAACCCTCTCCGGTGTCTATATAAACCGGAGGGTTTTAGTCCATAGGACAACTTCATCATACAACAATCATACCATAGGCTAGCTTCTAGGGTTTAGCCTCCTTGATCTTGTGGTAGATCTACTCTTGTACTACCCATATCATCAATATTAATCAAGCAGGACGTAGGGTTTTACCTCCATCAAGAGGGCCCGAACCTGGGTAAAACATCGTGTTCCTTGCCTCCTGTTACCATCCGCCTAGACGCACAGTTCGGGACCCCCTACCCGAGATCCACCGGTTTTGACACCGACATTGGTGCTTTCATTGAGAGTTCCTCTGTGTCGTCGCTTTTAGGCCCGTTGGCTCCTTCGATCATTAACAACGATGCAGTCCAGGGTGAGACTTTTCTCCCCGGACAGATCTTCGTCTTCGGCGGCTTCGCACTACGGGCCAATTCGCTTGGCCACCTTGAGCAGATCGAAAGCTACGCCCCTGGCCATCAGGTTAGGTTTGGAAGCCTAAACTACACGGCTGACATCCGCGGGGACTTGATCTTCGACGGATTCGAGCCACAGCCAAGCGCACCGCACTGTCTCGATGGGCATGATATAGCTCTGCCGCCGAACAGTGCTTTGGAGGCTGCACACGCACCGGTTCCGACCATTGATTTGGAGCCTACTGCGCCGATCGAGGATCAGCAGTTGGACGCTGCCTCAGGGGCTGCGATCTCAGAGGCAATCGAGCCGAACTCCAGCCCCGCACCCCGCATGGCCCATGACTCCGAGGAGCCGGATTCCTCTCCGAACTCCGAGCCCTCCGTGCCCCTGCCGATCGAATCCGATTGGACGCCGATAATGGAGTTCACTGCCGCGGACATCTTTCAGCACTCGCCCTTCAGCGACATCCTGAATTCCCCAAAGTCTCTCTTTATCAGCAGAGCCCTGGCCAGACTACGGTCAGCAAGGTTGGGATACGGACAATGAAGAAATTCAAAACCCACCCACCGCCCACTTCGTAGCCACTGTCGACGACTTAACCGACATGCTTGACTTCGACTCCGAAGACATTGACGGCATGGACGACGATGCAGGAGACGAATAAAAACCAGCACCTGTAGGGTGCTGGAAGGCCACCTCGTCATATGACATATATATGGTGGACACCCCAAAGGATGGAGATGGCGATGAAACAGCGGGGGACGATACCTCTAAGAAACAGCCCAAGCGCCGGCGTCAGCGGCGCCGCTCTAAATCCCGCCAAAGCAAAAACGGTGATTCCGGCATGAGAGATAATACTACTCCGGATAGCGCCGAAGAACACCCCCTCCAGCAAGATTCAGCACAGGAGGACAGAGAAGCCAGCCCTCACGAGAGGGTGGCGGACCAAGAGGTTGAGGACGATAATTATACGCCTCCCTCCGAAGACGAGGCAAGCCTCGACAACGACGAGTTCGTCGTGCCAGAGGATCCCGCCGAACAAGAGCGTTTTAAACGCAGGCTTATGGCCACGGCAAGCAGCCTCAAGAAAAAGCAGCAACAACTTAGAGCTAATCAGGATTTGCTAGCTGACAGATGGACTGAAGTCCTTGCGGCCAAAGAGTATGAACTCGAACGCCCCTCCAAGAGTTATCCAAAGCGCAGGCTGCTACCCCGACTAGAGGAGGAAGCACCTACATCACCAGCGCATGACACGGCCGACCGGCCACCTCGTGGCCGCGACAGAGAGGCCTCTTGGCCCTCCACTCAAGCCATGCCCCGACGCCGCGTCAAGCATACTAAGGCACGGGAAAATGCGCCCGACCTGTGCGACATACTGGAGGACAAGGCAAGGCAAACAAGATCGATCTATGGATCGCGCAGGCGCCCCACGACACGTGACGGTGATCGTCACTCTGAATGCAATAAATCCGGCCGGGCCGAACTCAACAGACAAAGCTCCTTCGAGCTGCGTCGTGATATAGCCCAATATAGAGGCGCCACACACCCACTATGCTTCACAGATGAAGTAATGGATCATAAAATCCCTGAGGGATTCAAACCCGTAAACATCGAATCATACGATGGCACAACAGATCCTGCGGTATGGATCGAGGATTATCTCCTTCATATCCACATGGCCCGCGGTGATGATCTACACGCCATCAAATACCTCCCACTCAAGCTTAAGGGACCGGCACGGCATTGGCTTAATAGCTTGCCAGCAGACTCAATCGGTTCTTGGGAGGACCTGGAAGCCGCATTCCTTGACAACTTCCAGGACACTTATGTGCGACCACCGGACGCCGATGACCTAAGCCACATAATTCAGCAGCCAGAGGAATCGGCTAGGCAATTCTGGACACGGTTCCTAACAAAGAAAAACCAGATAGTCGACTGTCCGGACGCAGAGGCCTTAGCGGTCTTCAAGCATAATATCCGTGATGAGTGGCTTGCCCGGCACCTGGGACAGGAAAAGCCGGAATCTATGACAGCCCTCACGACACTCATGACCCGCTTTTGCACGGGAGAAGACAGCTGGCTAGCTCGCAGCAACAACTTAACCAAGAACCCTAGTAATTCAAATACCAAGGACAAAAGTGACAGGTCGCGTCGAAACAAACAAAAGCGCTGCGTTAACAGCGACAGCAACGAGGATACGACAGTTAATGCCGGATTCCGAGGCTACAAATCCGGTCAACGAAAAAATCCATTCAAAAGAAATACTCAGGGCCCGTCCAGTTTGGACCGAATACTCGACCGCTTGTGCCAGATACATGGCACCCCCAAAAGCCAGCCAATCACACCAACAGGGATTGTTGGGTGTTCAAGCAGGCAGGCAAGTTAAGAGCCGAAAACAAAGACAAGGGGCTGCATAGCGACGACGAGGAGGAGCCCAGGCTGTCGAACAACAGTGGACAGAAGGGATTTCCCCCGCAAGTGTGGACGGTGAACATGATATACGCAACCCACATCCCCAAGAGGGAGCGGAAGCGTGCGTTACAGGACGTATATGCGATGGAGCCAGTCGCCCCAAAGTTCAACCCATGGTCCTCCTGCCCGATCACCTTTGATCGAAGGGACCACCCCACTAGCATCCGTCACAGCGGCTTCACCGCACTGGTTCTAGACCCAATCATTGACGGATTTCATCTCACAAGAGTCCTCATGGACGGCGGCAGCAGCCTGAACCTGCTTTACCAGGATACAGTGCGAAAAATGGGCATAGATGCCTCGAGGATCAATACCACCAAAACGACCTTTAAAGGCGTCATACCAGGTGTAGAAGCCAACTGTACAGGCTCAGTTACACTGGAAGTGGTCTTCGGATCTCCGGATAACTTCCGAAGCAAGGAGTTAATCTTCGACATAGTCCCGTTCCGTAGTGGCTATCACGCACTGCTCGGGCGAACCGCATTCGCAAAATTCAACGCGGTACCGCACTATGCATACCTCAAGCTCAAGATGCCAGGCCCTAGAGGAGTAATCACGGTCAATGGGAACACTGAACGCTCCCTCCGAACGGAGGAGCACACGACAACGCTCGCAGCAGAAGTACAAAGCAGCCTCTCTAGGCAGTTCTCCAGTTCGGCCTTCAAAAAGCCGGACACTGTCAAGCGCGCCCGGAGTACCCTACAACAAGACCGCCTGGCACGTTCTGAGCTAGCGTAGCAATGCGGCCCCAACCCTAGCCCTCGCGATATAGCGAAACCAGCGCTTCGCGTACATAACTACGCTCTTGAAATACCATGGGCACAGGGGAAGGGGCACTATCACGGCACGCCCGAAAAACGGCTTAAACTGCACCAGGGGCTGCCGGATTCCCTTTTTTTCTCTTACTCTCAAGACTCCATACTTCGGACGACCCGTTCGGCAATTCAACTGCCGCACAAACGATGCAAGATCCAGGAAAGCAGACAAGCCACGCCGCATTATGGAACTCCCAGGTGGTCTCTATTGCGAGCAGTATACCTGTTTTTTAATACAATTCCGCGGCCTGCCCCCGGCCGGGACATGTTAAATAGTCCAATTTCTTTTGCTTATCACACTATTTGTATCGTTCCGCTTTCATAGCAGCCTTTCTATAAACAATGCATAGCTTTTTGTCTATTTTTTCCATTATCCTCTTTATATATATATGTTTATTTATAACATGTCGCATCCATACACTGTGGTACAGCAAAATACGCCAGGGGCTTCAGTACCCATCTATATGGCATGAGAAGTCCGTACACTTTCACAAGTGTGGCACCCCGAACTTATAGCACTATATGCATTGGCTCCGAATCATGATTTGGGTCAATGGTTGGGTTTGCCCAGCTCCTATGTTTTGGTGCCTTATGTTCCGCTATATCGGCTAAGGTAGCACTAGGAGAACTACTGCGATTGTGCCCCAGTTGAGCCGGGCTGAGTACCTCACTAGAGAAAGCTAAAACCGACTGTCATGATGAAGCGAGAGACCGATCGCTGTTCGAGAGGTTTTTCGAGTCCTTAAAGACTTATGCCGCTTCGAGCGAGGAACCGTCTTTGTCCGGCCAAGGCGTGGGTAGCGCCCCGAACTCGGTCTTCCGAATACTAGGGGCTTCGCCGAAATTTAAAATTATAGAGTTCTATGGCTAAGTGAGAGTGTTCAAGCATTATAGTTCGATTGCCTTGTTTGTTGTGCTGATCGCCTCCCTCGACGGACCCAATCATGGGAAAAAGAGCGCTCAGGTTTATCCCAAACACCCCAGCACTAGTGGCATGGGGGCAGAAGCCGACGACTGGCCATATCTCAATTTTTTGATAAACGACCGCACAGAAAGTAATATTTTAAATTCAACAAGCATTGCTTAGCGCATATGAACAAGTTTTCAGCGCACAGGATAACATGAGTGAGTTCATTCAAAAATTACATCCTTGGTACATTCATCTGCCATAAGGCGGGCACCAACCAGAACATCCTTGTAATAGTTCTCGGGCTTGCGATGCTCCTTCCCCGGTGGCGGCCCGTCCCTCACAAGCTTCTCACCGTCCAGCTTACCCCAGTGCACCTTTGCACGGGCAAGGGCCCTACGGGCACCTTCAACGCAGACGGAGCGCTTGATGACCTCGAGCCTTGGACGAGCCTCCACCAGCCGCCGCACCAGTCCGAAGTAGCTCCCAGGTAGGGCCTCTCCAGTCCACAACCGAACTATGAAGCCCTTCAGGGCCTGTTCGGCCACCATATGGAGCTCGACCAACTGCTTCAGCTGGTCGCTCAAGGGCACAGGGTGTCCGGCCTTAGCGTACTGAGACCAGAACACCTTCTTCATCGAGTTGCCTTCCTCGGCTCGGTAGAATGCGGCGGCATCAGATACGCTGCGGGGAAGATCTGTGAAATGCCCCTGGAGAGCTCCGGATTCGGGTAAGTAACAAGTAGTTTACTTTTATATGTCTGCTTTGCATAGAGAATGCCTTACCCGCCGCTATCTTTTTCACCACATCCAATTCCTGGAGGGCCTTCTGGGCTTCGGCCTTGGCAGATTTGGCAGTTTTAAGGGCCGCAGCAAGCTCGGACGCTCGCGTCTTCGAGTCTAGCTCCAAACTCTCATGTTTTTTCGTGAGAGCCCGAAGCTCTCGCTGCACCTCGCCGACCTGCGCCTCAAACTTCTCCCGCTCGGTGTGCTCCATGGCCGCTTTCTTCTCGGCCTCGGACAGCGCCTGCTTGAGGGTCGCCACCTCAGTTGTGGCCCCTACAATAAGCAGTATACTCCTGTCATTTTTTGCAATTGCGTCTTCTTATAGGCATTTTTTCTATAAGGTATCTCTTACCTTCTTTCTCCTCGAGCTGCTGTTTGGCAAGGCCGAGCTCTTGCTCGGTCCGCTCGAGGCCCTGCTTCAGGGCACCCACCTCCGCAGTCAGTGCGGCGGTGGCCAGCAGCGAAGCCTGCATATGTATATTGACTCCTTTTTAGTTAGACTCCTGCGATATTTAATAGATCCTCCATTCGGCTTTTCTTTCCGAACGCCAAATAGAGCATCAGGGGCTACTGTCTATGTGGTAATATTTTTACATATTTTTACTTACCTCGAAGCCTGTTAGAAGGCTAGCACAAGCTTCAGTCAGTCCGCTTTTGGCAGACCGAACCTTCTGGACCACCGTACTCATGATGGTACGGTGCTCCTCGTCGATGGAGGCGCCCTTAAGCACCTCCAGTAGATTGTCCGGCGCCTCCGGTTGGACGGAGGATGCTGGCTCAATAGGCTTGCTCCTCTTGGCAGGAGTTCGCCTGCCGCGGTCCAGAACCGTTGATGATTCCGGCATGGTGTCCGGCTTAAAGCCGGACTTGGAGCCCTGGGGGGTCTTGTCCCCTTTACTCCTGGAGTCCGGGAGGTCGCCTCGCGGCTCCTCCTGGACCACCTCCTCTTGCCCCGGAGCTTGTTGCGACGCCACTTCGGCGTCATCCGCAGCACAGGGGGAGGCAGCGGGCGAAACTGAATTCACGTCCGATGAATCCAGGGAGCCGCTCGACGACTCGTCGAGCCCGTCCTTGGGCGGGCTGCATGATTATATTTGACATTAGGGAAAGCTGTGCAACAAAAGGAATATCATGAGTTACTCTGGTATCCGAACACTTATGATTTCGCCGGACGCTTGGCCCTTTCCGGCCACTCCTCTTCGTCCTCGTCGGCGTCGGGGGCGTAGTCCGGCGGAGGGGTTTTCCTCTTCGTGGACCCTTCGTCCTCCCCTACCGGGGCGGCCTTCCTCTTCTTTCCTTCCCCCGCTGGAGGGGAAGAGGTTTCTTCTTCCTCCTCCTCGTCTTCACGGGAGGAGTGCGTCTCGGACTCGTCGGACGACGAGTCAAACACCACCATATGCCGGGAACTCTTTCGAGTCCCCGTGGCCTTCTTCTTCTTGGCCTTCTTCTCCGGCACCACATAAGGTGCCGGAACCAATAGCTTCACTATGAGAGCAGGGGCTGGGTCTTCGGGCAAGGGAGCCAGACAATTAATCAGTCCGGACTTCGCCTGCCAATCCTGTCAAAGGTGAGGGAGTTTAGATCCCGCATAGAGTCAAACTATGAAAAAACTTAACATCATGTAAAAGATGAAAATATCTTACCTCGCCAGCAGGACGCTGCAAGCTGAATCCGCGGTCTTCGAAGGCGGATGTGGGAGCCTTGACGCCTTTGGTTAGCCTCTTCCAGACATCTTCGTACGTCGTGTCGAAGAGCCTGCTCAGAGTTCAGTGCTGCACCGGGTTGAACTCCCACAAATTGAAGTCCTGTTCTTGACACGGAAGGATCCGGTGGACGAGCATGACCTAGACTACGTTGACAAGCTTGAGCTGCTTGTTCACCAGGGACTAGATGCATTTTTGCAGTCCGGTCACCTCTTCTTCGTCGCCCCACGACAAGCCCGTCTCCTTCCAGGATGTGAGCCACATAGGGGGTCCGGATTGGAATTCAGGGGCTGCGATCCACTTCGGATCGCGTGGCTCGGTGATGTAAAACCACCCTGACTGCCACCCCTTCAAGGTCTCCACAAAGGAGCCCTTGAGCCATAGGATGTTGGCTATTTTGCCCGCCGTGGCACCTCCGCACTTCGCCTGGTTGCCGCGCACCACCTTTGGCTTGACGTTGAAGGTCTTGAGCCAGAGGCCGAAATGGGGGCGGATTGCAGAGGAAAGCCTCACACACGACGATAAATGCCGAGATATTGAGGATGAAGTTCGGGGCCAGATCGTGGAAATCTAGGCCATAGTAGAACATGAGCCTGCGGACAAATGGGTGGAGAGGAAAACCCAGTCCGCGGAGGAAGTGGGGAAGAAATACTACCCTCTCATGGGGCCTTGGGGTGGGGAGAAGCTACCCCTCCTCAGGAAGCCGGTGCGCGATGTATTTGGACAAGTATCCGGCCTTCCTTAGCTTTTTGACATGGCCCTCCGTGACGGAGGAGACCATCCACTTGGCTCCCGCTCCGGACATTATTGGAGAAGGTTGAGGTAGGAAGTGCAGGCTTGGGCGCTGGAGCTCGGGTGCGCAGAAGATGGATAGGCAAAGGAGGAAGAAGGCATAGGTAAAAAGGTGGATCCTTATCCCCTTATATGGGCGGATGCGACTATGCGTCCCCACCAGCCTAGAAAAACTCGCTTGCCTCCCAAGCGCCGTGATAAATGGCGCGGTTGGGTTACCCACGTCTGTATTGACGAGAATCCCGTAAATAAAGGGGACACAATCTCTGCTTTGACAAGACGTGCCAAGGAAACCGCCTCGCAAAACACGCTGAGGTGGAGAAGTGAAAACGATTCGAATAAAGGCTTCACCATAGTGTGATGTCACGCTGCGGAATACGTCAGCGGATTAGATTTGTGTTAATATTATTCTCTCTATGGGAATACGTGGAAACTTATTTTGCAGAGCCGGACACTACTCTTGGTGTTTACAAACTTTTATGAAGAATTTGGAGGAGGAACCCGCCTTGCAATGCCGAAGACAATCTGCGCGCCGGACTCGTCGTCATTGAAGCCTGGTTCAGGGGCTACTAAGGGAGTCCTGGATTAGGGGGTGTTCGGGTAGCCGGACTATACCTTCAGCCGGACTCCAGGACTGTGAAGATACGAGATTGAAGACTTTGTCCCATGTCCGGATGGGACTTTCCTTGGCGTGGAAGGCAAGCTTGGTGATGCGGATATTCAAGATCTCCTACCATTGTAAGCGACTTTGTGTAACCCTAACCCTCTCCGGTGTCTATATAAACTGGAGGGTTTTAGTCCGTAGGACAACTTCATCATACAAGAATCATACCATAGGCTAGCTTCTAGGGTTTAGCCTCCTTGATCTCGTGGTAGATCTACTCTTGTACTACCCATATCATCAATATTAATCAAGCAGGACGTAGGGTTTTACCTCCATCAAGAGGGCCCGAACCTGGGTAAAACATCGTGTTCCTTGCCTCCTGTTACCATCCGCCTAGACGCACAGTTCGGGACCCCCTACCCGAGATCCGCCGGTTTTGACACCGACACCTTCCGTACAGGTTTCTACTGGCCGACAGCTCGAGTAGACGCACAGGACCTCGTTCAACATTGCGTCGGTTGCCAGCTCTTTGCAAACCAAAGCCATATGCCACCTACCGCTCTCCAAACAATCCCCATTACTTGGCCCTTTGCAGTCTGGGGGCTTGATATGGTCGGACCCCTTAAAGGAGGAAGCCATAAGAAAAAGTACCTATTGGTCATGGTGGATAAATTCACCAAATGGATAGAGGCCAAACCAGTTAAAACGGCCGAATCCGGACCAGTGATAGATTTCATATCCGGGGTTGTACACCTCTATGGTGTCCCCCACAGTATCATCACCGATAACAGCTCGAACTTTACAACCTATGATGTAAAAACTTGGTGCAGCAAAATGGGCATTAAGCTCGATTATGCATCCGTCTATCACCCTCAAACTAACAGTCAAGTCGAACGAGTAGATGGCCTTATAATGAGCGGCATTAAACCCAGACTAGTGCGGTCCTTGAAGGAATCAGATACACACTGGGTCGAGGAGCTCGACTCCGTACTATGGGGGCTGCGGACCATGCCAAATTGCACTACCGGATACACACCTTTCTTTATGGTGTACGGCGCAGAGGCGGCACTGTCCCGCGACATCATTCATGACTCACCTCGCGTGTGCATGTACAAAGAGGAAGAAGCTGAGCTAGATTGGCAGGACAGTTTGGACGTCCTGGAGGAGGAGCGTGACGTGGAAAAAGCCCAATCTGCATTCTATCAATAACAGGCTCGACGATATCATAGCAGAGAAGTATGGGCCAAAACTTATAATGTTGGCGAACTCGTTCTATGCCTACCAGAGAAGAAAAAGGACAAGATCAAACCCAAATGGGAAGGTCCCTTCATTATTGACAAAGTTCTGACCGGTGGAGCGTACCATCTGCGGGATGCATCGAACAATCGACTCGAGCCAAACCCATGGAACGCGGCCAGACTCTGAAGGTTCTACGCCTAGCGCCGGACTCTATGTTCGTCTCCTTACCTCCATCAATTTATATATATGTATGTTATCTATATTTTTATGTTCTTTTTCCTTTTCTTCGCGGCCTTCAAAGGTTAAACTGTGTCTTGATTGCACAATTTGTACGCGCTAAGCGCGCTTATTATACCCGGGGGCTTTTTATACAGAAGCTGAATATAATTATAATCCGGGCTCTATGCCTGCCGCACATGTGTTATTCTTACACATGCACCTTTTCTGTGCCATTATATGCATCGATATGACTTAAGTTTTGGCCAAGCTGGGTTGCCTGGCTCTTGTGTTTATGCCCTACGTTCCCGTTAATTCGGTTAGGGCATAAGGGGAGCACCTCTGCGATTGTTACTGCCGGGTCAGCCAGACGTGTACCTCAGACTGGGTGAAGCCGAAAGCTAGCGTTCTTAAGGGAATATTCGGTCGGCGAACAAAGGATGACTTTTTACTTATTAGAATACATACCCGCAGATGTTTATATCCCGCGTCTCTTCTCGCAGTTCGGAGATGCACATTAATGCATGCGTACCCAGGGAAAGGAACCCTTAACGGAACTATTCTCCCTGGAAGATGTTTCTTACTATCCATGTAATATAACATAACTAGTTGGGTACTTGTCTATTCAAGAACTTATGACCCCTACGCCTGGTTTCCACGCGTACCCCGGTTTTTACATAACTGAGCGGGTATTCGGATACACTCCGGACTGTCGGGTCCGGAGGTTGAAGTGAAAAGGTTCGCCATGACAAATGATTTACAATCTGGCTAGGGAAAATATATGTCACTCGAAGTACAAAGTCACTTGGACTGACTAAATTCTTCTTCTATACCATCCAACAGGCTTTCTAGCCTACAATCCTGTTGGGAATACTTTACGGCTAATTTCACCTGGTCATACACCAAGCTGACGGGGATCTCTTTCCCGTCAGGCCCTATAGGTCCGACCTCGGCCATATGGTTCGGGCCAGCCTTGGTATATCGAGTCTTCACCATGGCCCAGGCTTCCCTTGCACCTTGTCGGCAGGCAGATATCTTCCACAATCAGAAGCGCCGCCGCGCTCCCTTGAGTATCTCTACAAGCTCTCCCATGCCTCATGGCAGGGAGGCGGACAACCACAAGGCCTGGGAAAGGTCCTGCATCACCTGCCGAACTCGTTCGTGGAGTTGTGAGAGCTCTGGCAGAAGATCTCCCGCAGACCCGGGCATCTCCTCTCCGGGACAGCCCGTCAACATACCTACAGATATAGCTCTGATAAAACGTCCTGTCGATGTGCTCCACGAATATGTCCGGATCTTCTTCTAGTCCGGGATCGAGGGCCCGATCAGGGTCCTCTGGCTATGGAGATGGGCTCTGAATCTCCCTCAGAGCTTTTCGTAGTTCCTGCTATGAAATAGCAAGGTAAATATTTATGACAAAGAAAGCGGGAAGGTTTGGAGTAAAAAGAAGTGACTCACCCAGTTTGGGGGGTTGTACATGGAGAATCCATCCTATGGCTTAATGCGGATGAACTCCTCTTCCTCTCCCTTATATAAATCGGACAGTATTTTCGCCAGAGTGGCGGCGGAGTCCGGACCTTTTCGGCCGCAGCGGGTGGCATCGTCTTCTCCATTGAAGTGCCACATGGGTTGTCCCCAATATTGAAGTGGTTGCACCCCCCGCATTATACATACTGACATAACCTCGATTATTGTCAGTCCTGATTCAGCCAGTGTCTTTATCCGGCTCATCAGGTAAAGGACATCTCTGTTATCTTCCTCCTAGGGGCTCCGAGGGCGCCATCTACTGCGTTTCTTCAAAGGGGCATTGTTGAACTCAAGAAGGCCCATCCGAATAGGGTCCGGGAGGGGAACATCCTCCATATAAAACCACTCCGAGGGCCAGTCTTCGGATGTCTTCTTCGGAGTACCAGACAGGTATCCGGTCCTGGCGATGCGCCATATTTCGGCTCCGCCCACTTGAAATATTGACCCCTTCTATGTACGGGGCACGAGGCAGAATAGCCTCTGCCATAGCTCGAAATGAGCTTCGCAGCCCAGGAACAACTCGCAAAGGCCAACGTAGCCTGCGATGTGTAATATGTAGGTGGGAGTAAAATTATGCGGCTGGAGGCCATAGAACTCCAGGAGCTCGCAGAGGAAGGGATGGATTGGAAATCCGAGTCCCCTCACAAATAAGGGACGAGGCATACCCGCTCCCCCGTGGATGGGTTGGGGAAGCTTTCTCCTTGCTCCCCGCCATTATAAGTAGCTAATCCGGCTCGGATGGGGACCATGTATGCAGGAGGGAGAAACCCTTGGGTCTTCAACTCCACTAGTTGGCTATGGGGAATAGAACACTTCTCCCAACTACCTGGCTTAGGGCTGCGAGGGCGAGAGGAGGAGCTACGGTGGCCGGCCATGATGGGATGGATTCTTCCGGGCACGCTCCGATGGATACTTTCTCTCGGAAGGTGGTGTGATCTGGATCTAAAGATCCCCGACTGTTTAAATAGACGATTCATATACCTGGTTAAGGTGGTAAATGTAAAAATACCCCGACCTCTCGCATTCGCTCGACATGTGGAAGATAGCCATTATTAAGGCACAGAAGCCGAGGAGTGCAACATTCATGGGAGTCCAGACACAACTCGCTACGACAGGTACTCAGGACTTGGAGGAGAACCCGCCTTGCAATGCCGAAGACAATCTGCGCACCGCACTCGTCGTCATTGAAGCCTGGTTCAGGGGTTACTGAGGGAGTCCTGGATTAGGGGGTCCTCGGACAGTCGGACTATATACTTTGGCTGGACTGTTGGACTATGAAGATACAATATTGAAGACTTCGTCCCGTGTCCGGATGGGGCTCTCCTTTGCATGGAAGGCAAGCTTGGCGATTCGGATATGTAGATCTCCTCCCTTGTAACCGACTCAGTGTAACCCTAGCCCCTCCGGTGTCTATATAAACCGGAGGGTTTTAGTCCGTAGGACAACAACAATCATACCATAGGCTAGCTTCTAGGGTTTAGCCTCTCCGATCTCATGGTAGATCAACTCTTGTAATACTCATATCATCAAGATCAATCAAGAAGGAAGTAGGGTATTACCTCCATCGAGAGGGCCCGAACCTGGGTAAACATTATGCCCCCGCCTCCTATTACCATCCACCTTAGACGCACAGTTCGGGACCCCCTACCCGAGATCCGTCAGTTTTGACACCGACAACACCCACTTAGTTTCCAGTTTGAGCTTTCATACACTTATAGCTCTTAGTGCATCCATTGCATGGCAATCCCTACTCCTCGCATTGACATTAATTGATGGGCATCTCCATAGCCCGTTGATTAGCCGCGTCGATGTGAGACTTTCTTCCTTTTTGTCTTCTTCACACAACCTCCATCATAATATTATATTCCACCCATAGTGCTATGTCCATGGCTTGCGCTCATGTATTGCGTGAGGGTTGAAAAAGCTAAAGCGCGTTAAAAAGTATGAACCAATTGCTCGGCTTGTCATCGGGGTTGTGCATGATTTGAATGCTTTGTGTGGTGAAGATGGAGCATGGCCAGACTATATGATTTTGTAGGGATGAGCTTTCTTTGGACATGTTATTTTGATAAAACATAATTGCTTGGTTAGTATGCTTGAAGTATTTTTGTCTTAATGTCAAATGATAGACTATTGCTTTGAATCACTCGTGTCTTAATATTCATGCCATGATTAGATTACATGATCAAGATTATGCTAGGTAGCATTCCACATCAAAAATTATCTTTTTTATCATTTACCTACTCGAGGACGAGCAGGAATTAAGCTTGGGGATGCTGATACGTCTCCGTCGTATCTATAATTTTTGATTGTTCCATGCCAATATTATATAAATTTCATATACTTTTGGCAACTTTTTATACTATTTTTTGGGACTAACATATTGATCCAGTGCCCAGTGCCAGTTCCTGTTTGTTGCATGTTCATATAAAACAGAGTCCAAATGGGATAAAAACCGACAGAGATTTTTTTTGGAATATATGTGATTTTTTGGAAGAAGAATGAACGCGAGACGTTGCCCGAGGGGGCCACGAGGCAGTGGGGGGCGCCCCAGGGGGTCAGGCGCGCCCTGGGCCCTCGTGGCCACCCCGTAAGGTGGTTGATGCCCTTCTTACTCTACAAGAAAGCTAATATCCGGATAGAGATTGTGTTAAAATTTCAGCCCAATCGGAGTTACGGATCTCCGGGAATATAAGAAACGGTGAAAGGGCAGAATCCCAGAACGAAGAAACAGAGAGAGACAGAGAGACAGATCCAATCTCGGAGGGGCTCTCGCCCCTCCCACGCCATGGAGACCATGGACCAGAGGGGAAAGCCTTCTCCCACGTAGGGAGAAGGTCAAGGAAGAATAAGGAGGGGGGGCTCTCTCCCCCTCTCTCCCGGTGGCGCTGGAACGCCGCCGGGGCCATCATCATGTGACGGCGATCTACACCAACACCTCCGCCATCTTCACCAACATCTCCATCACGTTCCCCCATCTATCTACAGTGGTCCACTCTCCCGCAACCCGCTGTACCCTCTACTTGAACATGGTGCTTTATGATTCATATTATTATCCAATGATGTGTTGCCATCCTATGATGTCTGAGTAGATTTTTGTTGTCCTATCGGTGGTTGATGAATTGCAATGAATGATTTAATTTGCTTGTGGTTATGTTGCTGTCCTTTGGTGCCCATCATATGAGCACGCGCGTGGATCACACCATATGGTTAGTTGTATGTTGATAGGACTATGTATTGGAGGGCAAGAGTAACAGAAACTTTAGCCTGGCATAGAAATTGATGCATACGGGATTGAAGGGGGACCAATATATCTTAATGCTATGGTTGGGTTTTACCTTAATGAACGTTAGTAGTTGCGGATGCTTGCTAATAGTTCCAATCATGAGTGCATAGAATTCCAAGTCAGGGATGACATGCTAGCAGTGGCCTCTCCCACATAAAACTTGCTATCGGTCCAGTAAAGTAGTCAATTGCTTAGGGACAATTTCGCAACTCCTACCACCACTTTTACGCACTCACTATACTAACTTTATTGTTTCTTTATCTAAACAGCCCATACTTTTTATTTACACGCTCTTTATTATCTTGCAAACCTACCCAAAAACACCTACAAAGTACTTCTAGTTTCATAGTTGTTCTAGGTAAAGCGAACGTTAAGCGTGCGTAGAGTTGTATCGGTGGTCGATAGAAGTTGAGGGAATATTTGTTCTACCTTTAGCTCCTCGTTGGGTTCGACACTCTTACTTATCGAAAGAGACTACAATTGATCCCCTAAACTTGTGGGTTATGAATCCTACGCCTCCCACGGATTGATAAACCTTAGGTCACCCACTCGAGGGAAATTTGCTACTGTCCTACAAACCTCTGCACTTGGAGGCCCAACAACATCTACAAGAAGAAGGTTGTGTAGTAGACATCATCCTGCTCTGCCTCCTCGGGTCTCCAGATCGTCTCCTCGCCGCCAGTGACCTCCCGTCGCTGGTTTCCATCGCCATCAACGGAAATCTGCTCCGCCGTTGTCGCTGTAGCGAACTCTCGCCGAACTAGGGTATGGGTTCGACCCTTGTGCTATTCTTTTACCTCTGATTCATAGCACATTGTTTTGCCATGATCCTTACCATGTATGCAAACACTTTATCCACTGAAAACATCCTTTAGGTTAGGTTTGATTTCAAAATTTTGGGTTAGGTCTCCGCCGAACTCATCTCGGACCGACCGAGTTGTAGAAATCGGTCTCACCGATTTGGGTAAGGCCATAGCACTTGCAATTTTCGGTCTGACCGAAAACTGCAAATCGGTGTGACCGAGTTCGATTCTTTGTGAAACCCTAGCAGTCTCGGTGTCACCAAACAGTGACTCGGTCTGACCGAGTTCACTAGTTTAGGTTCCAAAAGCTACTTCGGTATCACCGAGTTTACAAATCGGTAGCTCCGAAATGCTTTTTGTGGAGAACTAAAACTAAGTTTTTAAGTCATCTGTTTTGCTAAACCTTTGCACTTTGTGATGATCATCCACTCTATCTCATCTACACCTATTCACAGGGTCTGCTGTCAGTGAGTTTGCAGAGATGTCTGATCAGAGTGACAGTCAGAACAGGTCTGAGGAACATGTGCAGCTGAGTGAGGGCTCAGATCCCTCGAGCACTTCTGATGATGGCAACATGAGCACTCCCATCAACTTGCCAAAGGCAGCCCCCAGATCTAGGAAGAAGAGAACCTCATAATCTGAGGATGAGGATTATGTTGCCACTGAGGAGGAAGTATGCTCCAAGAAGAAGGTGCTGAAAAAGGAGTATGGCACAACTGCTACAGTTAAGCCAGGAATGAATAAGAAGGCTCCAGCAAAGAGAATTCCTATGTCTAAGGCCAGAGCCTCTATTCAAGAGACAATGGAGTTCACTCTTGAACCCAAAGAAGGTGGAGAAGGCAAGAAAAGGAAGGAGAGGGTTCGAAGACCATTGCCAGAGTCATTGGCAAGCCCTCCATGATGAGAGATCCCTCTGAAGAATAGGAAGAGGATGCTGCACCAGCACCCAAAGCTCAGAAGCTTATGGGAGATGCTATAAAGTCAAGGGCTGCTCCATCAAAGCCCAAGACAACTCCCAAAGCTCTAGCTCAGAAGCCCAGTAAGCCGAAGAGGAACACCAGAAGTATACCTGCTGTCGTGGGTTTGTCACAGCAGATGTCCTCGTGAAATGACTTAGTCATGGAGCCATCGCAACGGGTTAGCTTAAAGGGGTTAAACCGGACAAGGGGACACGGGGAGTTTATAATAGTTCGGCCCCTTCGATGAAGGTAAAAGCCTACGTCTAGTTGTGATTGGTACTGCTAGGGTTTCGAAGACCGTGGAGCGAATCCGCTTTGTCTGGCTCTCGAGTTATTGTGTGTCCCTAAACCGCTGTCGGGTCGTCCCTTTATATACATAGGTTGACGCCCGCCAGTTTACAGAGTCCCGAAGCTGGATCATAAACATGTCCGGTTCGGTCTCTACACTTCCTATCTTACAATGCAAGTTACATAATTAGGTCAGTTTACATCTACAGGCCTTAACTCGCCTCTAGGCCTTGGGCCTTCATAAAGCGCCATCATTCTTACGTCTTCATGGGCTTCTAATCTTCATAAAGCTAATCCGGCTACTCTTGGCCGGTTTACATCCAATAGTAATATCCCCAACATTAGGCCCCAGATTGATTTGAATTTGTTCATGTCAATCTTCAATACTTAGAAAAATTCCTCCCTTTTCATCTTGGCATAGATCTTGTAAACCGTCGTGACATCATCCTCGAGATTTGTAGTAAACCTCCATGACATCATCATGTTCATTAAAGCCGAAGATACCCTTTATTAATGAGCATCCAACGATCGAGGCAACAATCTCGTTATCTATCCATTTTTTGTGCTCCTCGATTCCCGCGCCTGTCGCTTATCTCTTTACCCTTATAAATAGAGGCAGAAGACCCCTTTCTTTTCTTTCCGTTGCCCCTTCATCCCTTCTTCTTCCTCGCGACGCCTCCGCACTTGAGCGCTGCCGCCATCGTCACGCCTCACCTCTGCCTCACCGTCAGCCACTGCATCAACCTGTTCGTACCAGAGCCCCGCAGCACACCTCCGCTGTTTCCGTGGCTGCAGTAAGTCCTTCCCTCCTTTCCTTTCTAGATCCATTAGGGTTCCCGCAAGTTCATGGTGTTCCTTTCTCGTTCTTCACCAGTCTTTAGACAGTAGACCTTAGGCTTGATACGCTCTGTGCAATAGTTCTAGAGCTCCCCTTCTTGTTTGTTTTAAATCAAGCCTTTATGCGTATAAAAAGAACCTTGATCTGTGATGTCATGAACTGCTCCAAGACCAACTTTTTTTAGGTCTAAATCTTTTTCTTTTCCTGACTTGTGGTAGATCCAAAATGCCTCTGTGATCCTGTGAAACCTGTTTTTACCTTATTTAACCCTCTTCGCCTTAGATATGTATCCTCTTTACCATCTAGGTGGTTTACCTTTGTAAAAACAATCTATCTCATACCGTTAGTCCCCTAGTAAACCGGCAAACCTTCTTTACATTGATTGTAATAGTCTGGTTTAACAACACATGTATGCCCTTGATATGACCATGTCATTCACTATTGTATTAGTCTCCGGTTTATGCAATTTCACATACCTATATATCTTTATTCCATTGCATCTCACGTACCATCGTGAATGATTTGTAAACTGGCATTTCTTTTCTAGCTTTTTGTTTCACAATGGCCAAACAATTTTCCGCTTGCAACTGGGCTCGTTCCCGGGTCACCGAGGAAAAGTTGAAAGGAATGGTCAGCATTGGCACCTTGCCTAAGAAAACTAAAATTTGATGGCGAGTTCTAGGAACAGAAAATCCTCCAACCCCGAGGTAGGGTGAGGTTGTGGTCTTTGTCGACCACATAGGCCGTGGTTTCAAACCGCAAGGGTCAAAGTGTTACCGAGATGTGCTTGCCAGTTTCCAACTCCATCCTCAAGATATCAGACCCAACTCGGTATCCAATCTATGCAACTTCCAGGTCTTCTGTGAAGTGTACTTACAAGAAGAACCGACTGCTGAGCTGTTCCGGGACTTCTTTCATCTGAACCGGCATACAGAATTTGTAAATGGTCCCAACACTGAACTTAGTGGTGTTTCTATTCAAAAGCGGAAGGAAGTTGAATTCCCTTATGTCAAACTGCACAGTCACCGTAAGGAATGGAACTAGACTTGGTTCTACTGCATAGATACCTCCCCTGAAGATGAAAACCCTCTTCCAGGCTATCGTGATCACCGGCTTTCCAACACTCATCCACTTCCACAACGTTTAAGCTCTGCGGAACAGGCCAAATATGCCCCTCAACTCGCCAAGCTCCGGGCCTTAATGGCCAACAGTTTAACAACTGTTGATTTTGTGCATTTCTGGATATCGTGGAGCGTCTTGCCACTAAGCCGCCGCCCCGGTTTAATGTGTGAATATACCGGTGAGGTTGAAGACCCCCAACGCCACATCAACATTCAGGTAACCGATGAAGAGGTCACTCAAAGCGTCAAGAAAATTTTGAATGAACTGGAATCAGTCTGTCGCCAAACCAGCTTGAGCCCCTTCTACACTCAGAATAAACCGCCCGCTGTAAGAACAATGCTTACTTTTTATCTTTGATATCTTTTGATTTGTTCAACTTGTAAACTTTCCTCTATTTGTGTATGAACAGGGTGATGATCCCTTCTGGAAACGGAAATCCACAGATAAAGTGGCAAAGCCATCCCATCCCAAAACCAAAGCTGTCAAGCGGACCTCAAAGCGGAAAAGGCTGACCGGATCAGCATGGAGCTTGATGAAGATGCAGATGATCCGGAAGTTGAGGTAGAACTTGACTCACTTGGTTCCCTTTTCATGCACCTCATTAACAATGATCTTTATCAGGAGGACGTAGAAGGCAGCCAGGCTAATGATGTAGAGGTAATTACCCTTTCCTCCGGTTCAGACTCTATGCTAACACAAAAAACCCTTCTCATCCTCTTGCTTACTTGGACCCAACATTTATTTTGAAGACACAGCAGCATGAAGCTCGCCGGACAACCCTGCACAGTGGCCAACAGGTTACTTCAGCCGGTTTACCTGATACCCCGGTTCGGAAGCGCCGGTCTGAGGTCTCTCCCACTTGTGACAATTCTTATCCCAAGGCAGGTTATTTCAGACAACCTCTTAATCCGTCCGATTCAAATTATCAGGTGACACCTCCCTCATCCTCTGGCGAGTCGACAACAACCCAACTCCCTCCTCTAAAAACTGTGGCTAGGTAAGCTTTCAAACCCTTTCTTCCAATGCATTGCAAATCTTGAATAAGATGCTAAACCTCTTTTAATTTTGTTTGCAGAGCCAAAGCCAGACCCAGCAAGAAAGCTCGGGTCAACAATCCGTCAGAAGACCAGACAGTTTTTGAAGAAGAGCAAATAGGTGAACCGGACCAAACTCGTGAACCGGAGGGTCCTCATCCTGAGGCCACCTCTGATGAACCACCCCTTCAAGACCGGAATACTAATGAACCACTAGAAGCTGATCCTGCCGTTCCTGATACTGAACCGGCAGCTCCAAACCGGGCTAGTCCGGTGAGAGGTACTGAGACTCCGTCATCACCCGCAAAAACCACTGAAGGCCATGGAGATGATGTTATCATTACTGGCATGGGCCACAGCTCTCCTGGCCATCCCGTAATCTTGGCCCAACATAGTGCCAAAGAAGAGCGTGTTGCTAGGGAAAAGGGCAAATGGAGTACTGATTTATCAAGTTATGCCCATCTCAATGCTGAAGAACTTCACTCCGGTTTCTTAAACCATCTGCACTCAAACCGTGACTATGAAGCCGGTTTGGTGAACGTGATGAAGGAATGCTATGAGGTATTTTCATCTCCCTTTACTTCTTGATTCCAAAGTTGAAATGCTAGCCCAAGTAGCCCCCAAGGGCCGTTTTATGATGTTAATCATAAACCGGGTCTTTGTAACACTTTAAGTCTCTCGTACTGACCCTCAAAATGTCAGGTCCTTAGTGAAAACCAAGACCGATACTTTAGCAATGTAATTATATAGCTTTCCTTAGCATAGCCCCCAAAGGCCGGTTTAGCTTTGCAAGGTAATCCGGGTTTTAATCCATGCGTCCGTTTTGAACAGATGTACATTAGCCCCCAAGTGTCAAGGATAATGCTTGCATTGTTCTAGAGACTTATAAAAGATGTAGTGAAGCAGAGCAAATAGGCATTAGCCCCCAAGTACGAAGTGCATAACTTGTTATACGCTTTGTACTTAGAAAATATATATCCTGTTGTTGACATATCTTCACTGTTGCAGGCCGAACTAAGCAATAGAGATGCCCGAACCGCTGATTTGCAAGAGAACGTGAAGTCCCAACAAGCAGAGGCTCTGAAAGCCAAGGAGGAACTGACCAAAGCCCTGACAGCAATGGAAAAGCTAAAAGAGTCTTTTAATAAAGATCGTGCTGACTGGGAAACCGAGAAGGCCGGTTTAACCAAAAGAGCTAAGGATGCCGAAGCAGCCCTGAAACCAGTTGCAGATGAACTAACTGGTTTGAAATGGCAAATCAACGCCATGACTTCCGCTGTCTTTGGTAAGTATCCCCTTATGCAGTTTGTCCAATTCATGAAACCTTATCATTTACCAGAGTGCTGATTTTAAACCGTGACAAGCACTTGTATTGCTCATCTGGGCATAGATATGCGGATGAAGCTTAAAGCGGCTTATACCTTGATTGAACAGCTATACTCTGGATCTCAGCGTGCTATTTGCACTGCGGCTTACAATAAACCGGCGCCATCACTGATAAAAGAAACTCTTGAGAAGCTGGCCATGTAACAGCCCGGATTACCGAACTGAAGAAGGCAGCTGCAAGAGCAGGAGCATTAACCGCACTAATCCGGCCCAAGGCATGGATTCCGGACCTGGAAGCGGAGGACATTATAAAAGGATATCCAGGTGTGAAAGAGGACGGGTCAAACTTCGACAATGATGATCTCCGAAGGCTGACGAAGGAAATGCGGCCAATAGCCAGTAAACTGGCAGAAGACACAGATTTATCTCATTTCCAGCCGGCTTACGATATTGAAGGGAAGAGACAGCCTGCGGAAATCCATGAAGTCGAAGAACTTGTGCCTCCAATCCGTAAGCATACTTACGCTCCTAACATTAACCCCTCCAGCCTTATCCATGAAGAAGCCGTGTTTCAAGCTTTAACCAGAATCAATTGGTCAACAGTTGATTTCCAGCGTCTGGGGAGGGATGAAGAAGAAGTGATTGCACCAAATGACCCTCAACCGTCAAACCGTCCAGATGAAGCAGCGTAAACCGGCAGCCGGTTTACCAGCTATTGTATGCCAATGCCAAAAAACAATTATGGAATTGGAGCCGTTTTGAAGCTTCTTGTAATAGGATAGCAAAAACTCCTTTATCTGTTATGCCATCGAGCATGTTTTTGTGACGCTTCGTGAAAACTTGCTCCACTTTTTGGGATCTATTTATGCATAGCCCATGATGAGTTGTGTTCCTGGATACAAGAACTTGAAAAGTGTCCTAGTGGTTTACCACTGGATGGGTCATAATGCCCAAGAATAGACAATACTTGGATGGATAATCAAAGTTTGTATATAAAAAATAACATGTGCAACATACCTCATTGGCTGACTAACTGCTTGTATGGTAAAGGTGTAAACACCAATCCGGAGTAGTGATTACTCCATCCTTAATTTGCCGGATTATGATAATAAACCATACCGGGATATAATAAAGACCGGGTTTTCCTTATAACACTGGCGACTTGTTAGTCAAAACCAGACCGGGGTAATGAACGCCGGTTTATAACTGATCATGTACTGACAACTTGTAGTTGAAAGCCAAGCCAGGTCAAGGACACCGGTTTATCAGAAGACATTAGGAACCTCAATAAAGGCGAAAAACTTAGCAAATAGGACTCGAAAAAGAAATATGCGAGGCTTTTTACGAGTTGCCAGGCTCCAAATCGACGCTTTTCATGGGCTACCAGGCCTCTGAGTTAAACCATTTAACAAAGCCTTTTAAGATGGGCCTCCAATTAACCAATCGTCGTTTTAACTTTGACAAGTTCAGGGTCTGTATAAGATTGACTTGTCAAACGTTCAGCGGGTCATACCAGGATTACCTGGACAGGAGTGGCTTACTTGATGAAGGTAGGTTAACCCGGGGTTTTAGGTGAATACACCAGGCTTCCAAGCCGTGGCTTGATAGCCAATTAAAAGGGTCCTTTCAAACTCTTTGTTGCTTTGCACAAAGAGCCCCCAAGTAACTTTGTGAGCTGTGCTTAGTGGGTGCCCATGTTTGAGTTTGTGCTTTGTGCAACACTCTCTTTGGCCCCACCTAATTTCCTTTGTGGCTTAACGCCCATCAAGAGGTGTAGCTATGGTGTGATAACAACCAAGCCTCCTAGTGAAATCCCTTTGTGGTGTTTAAACCGATCAAGAGGTGTAGCTATGACGTGACAACAATCAAGCCCCCTAGTGATATCTCTTTGTATCCGTGCGGTTGCACAAACCGGTTTAACAAAACTTTGCTTTGTCAGTAGAAACTCTTGTAGACACACACATGATGGAAAAAGAACAGAGACCCCGCTTTATGCGAGGCTCTGGTTTATTACATAATATATACATTGTCATAAATATGTACATATGAAGAAGCCTGTGGCGTAAGTATAGTAAGGCCGAAGAAGAGCTATATTCCATGGCCGCTTGGTCTCATCCTCCGATTTATGTGAGTCTTTGTGCTCTCAAACATCAATGAGGTAGTATGACCCGTTGTGCAGATTCTTGCTGACCACAAAAGGTCCTTCCCAAGGTGGGGATAATTTGTGCATATCAGTCTGATCCTGGATGAGCCGGAGCACCAGATCGCCTTCTTGAAAAGTTCTGGTCTTAACCTGGCGGCTGTGATAACGTCGGAGATCTTGTTGGTAAATCGCCGAACATGCTGCTGCAAGATCACGCTCCTCATCTAACAGGTCCAAAGAATCCTGACGTGCCTTCTCATTATCAGCTTCAACATAAGCCGTCACACAGGGCGAGTCGTGACGGATGTCACTAGGAAGAACCGCCTCCACTCCATAAACCATGAAGAAAGGTGTGTAACCCATAGATCTGTTAGGTGTGGTGTTGATGCTCCATAACACAGAAGGTAATTCCTCCACCCAACAACCCGGTGTCCGCTTCAAAGGAACCATAAGCCGGGGTTTAATACCTCGCAAAATTTCTTGATTAGCCCTCTCCGCTTGTCCATTGGATTGGGGTGAGCCACCGATGCTATATCAAGCCGGATGTGCTCACGTTGGCAAATTCCTCCATCTCTCCCTTTGACAGATTAGCACCATTATCCGTTATACTACTGTGTGGAAAGCCAAACCGGAATATCACCTTTTTGATGAACTGAACCGCCGTGGCCGCATCACACTTACTGACTGGCTCTGCTTCCACCCATTTGGTGAACTTGTCCACTGCCACTAATAAGTGGGTCTTTTTATCCATGGAGCGCTTAAAGGGTCCAACCATATCAAGCCCCCAAGTAGCAGACGGCCATGTTATTGGAATCATCCTCAACTCCTGAGCCGGAATATGAGTACGACATGCAAATTTTTGACAACCGTCACATCGTTTGACTAAATCCTCAACATCAGCATGAGCTGTTAACCAATAGAAACCGTGGCGAAAAACTTTAGCCACAAAGGACTTTGAACTGGCGTGGTGACCACAATCCCCTTCATGGATTTCTCGCAAAATCTCACAACCCTCTTGAGAAGAAACACAACGCTGAATTTCCCCTGAGACGCTGTAACGATGTAATTCTCCGTTGAGTATAGTCATTGATTTGGAACGCCGGATTATCTGCCGGGCCGAGGTTTCATCTTCTGGTAACTCGCCCCGATTCATGTAAGCCAGGTATGGGATTCTCCAATCCGGTATGACATGCAAAGCTGCCACCAATTGAGCCTACGGGTCAGGAATAGCCAACTCCTCCTCTATTGGTACCTTGACCGACGGATTATGCAGCACGTCAAGAAAGACATTTGGTGGGACCGGTTTACGCTGAGAACCAAGGCGGCTTAAAGCGTCCACCGCTTCATTCTTTCGCCGGTCTATATGGTCCACCTGATAACCCTTGAAGTGACCAGCCACTATGTCCACCTCTCATGATATGCAGCCATGAGTGGGTCTTTAGAATCCCAAGTGCCAGACACTTGTTGGGCCACCAGATCTGAATCCCCAAAGCACTTAACCCGGCTTAAGTTCATCTCCTTAGCCATCCGAAGACCATGGAGTAAGGCCTCATATTCAGCTGCATTGTTAGTATAAGGGAACATTAAACGGAGGACATAACAAAACTTGTCACCTCATGGGGAAGTTAGTATGACTCCAGCCCCCGAGCCCGCCAACTGCCTGGATCCATCAAAGTGAATAGTCCAATACGTGTTATCTGGCTTTTCCTCTGGTGCCTGCAATTCTGTCCAATCATTGATTAAGTCCACGATGCTTGGGATTTAATTGTTGTGCAAGGTATATATTTGAGCCCGTGAGGTCCAAGCTCAATAGACCACTTGGCAATCCGGCCAGTTGCTTCTCTATTTTGAATGATATCTCCTAGAGGGGCTGAACTAACCACTGTGATAGGATGACCCTGAAAATAATGTTTAAGCTTCTGGCTTGCCATAAACACTCCATACACTAGCTTCTGCCAATGTGGATACCTTTGCTTTCAGTCAATGAGCACTTCACTAATATTATAAACCGGCCGTTGAACCGGATATTCCTTGCCAGCTTCCTTGCGTTCCACCACAATAGCCACGCTAATAGCTCGGGCATTAGCAGCCACATATAGCAACAACGGCTCTTTATCGATCAGGGCTGCAAGCACAGGCGGTTCAGCTAACTGCCTCTTCATATCCTCAAATGCTTTATCCGCCGCCTCGCTCCAGACAAAATCATCTGTTTTCTTGAGCATCTGATATAAAGGTATAGCCTTATCCCCAAGACGACTGATAAACTGGCTCAAAGCTGCAATCCGGCCGGCCAAACGTTGAACGTCATTGATACACGCTGGTTTTAGCCAAAGATGTAATTGCTTAATTTTTTTCTGGATTAGCCTCAATGCCTCTATTTGACACCAGAAAACCCAAGAGTTTGCCTGCCGAAACACCAAAGACACACTTTTCCGGATTGAGCATCATCTTGTAAACCCGGAGGTTGTCAAAGGTTTCTCTCAAATCATCTATCAATGTTTCCTCCTTCCTGGACTTTATCACAATATCATCCACATACGCATGAACATTACGCCCAATCTGCTTATGAAGGCAATTCTGAACACAACGTTGATAAGTCGCCTGGGCACTTTTGTGCCCAAAGGGCATGGAGACATAGCAGAAGGCTCCAAAGGGATTTATGAAAGATGTCCTCTCCTGGTCCTTAACTGCCATTTTGATCTGATGATAATCGGAATAAGCGTCCAGAAAACACAAACGGTCACAACCCGCCGTAGCATTAATAATCTGATCAATGCGAGGGAGGGCAAAGGGGTCTGCAGGGCAAGCCTTGTTCAAATCTGTGTAATCTACACACATATGCCAAGTGCCGTTTTTCTTAAGAACAAGCACCGGATTAGCCAACCACTCCGGGTGAAAGACTTCCACGATAAACCCTGCGGCCAACAACCGAGCTACCTCCTCACCAATAGCCTTGCGCCTTTCTTCATTGAAGCGGCAGAGAAACTGTCGGACCGGTTTAAACTTAGGATCAATGTTAAGTGTGTGCTCAGCGAGTTCCCTCGGTACACCTGGCATGTCAGAAGGTTTCCATGCAAAGATATCCCGGTTCTCACGGATGAACTTGATGAGCGCGCTTTCCTATTTGGGATTCAGGTTAACACTGATGCTGAACTGCTTGGATGAATCGCCAGGAACAAAATCAACCATTTTAGTATCTGTGGACGATTTAAACTTCAACGCCGGATCATGTTCCATAGTTGGCTTTTTCAAAGAGGTCATATCCGCTGGATCAACTTGGTCTTTATAAAACTTCAGCTCCTCCGTGGCACAAACCGACTCAGCATAAGCCGCATCACCTTCCTCACATTCCAAAGCAATCTTCCTGCTCCCGTGTACTGTGATGGTCCCCTTATGACCTGGCATTTTAAGCTGTAGATAAACATAACACGACCTCGCCATGAACTTAGCATAAGCTGGTCGCCCAAATAAAGCGTGATACGGACTTTTGATTTTGACCACCTCAATAGTCAATGTTTCTGACCTTGAATCATAGTCATCTCCAAAAGCCACCTCCAAGGCTATCTTGCCCACTGGATATGTAGACTTGCCAGGCACCACACCGTGGAAAACAATGTTTGACGGTTTAAGACTCTTATATGTCAACCCCATACGACAGAAGGTATCATAATATAGAATGTTGATACTACTTCCCCCATCCATGAGTACCTTAGTGAATTTATATCCCCCAACTTGAGGGGCCACCACTAGGGCCAAGTGACCCGGATTGTCAAGCCGGGGTGGGTGATCCTCTCTACTCGACAAAATGGGTTGCTCAGACCAGCGCAAATACTGAGGCACCGCCGGTTCAACAGAGTTTACTGCCCTCTTTTGAAGCTTCTGATCACACTTACACAAGCTAGTGGTGAAGACATGTTATTGCCCACTATTTAGCTGCTTAGGATTGCTCTGATAACCCGACTGTTGCTGCTGCTGGTTCCCCTAATGGTTGTAACCTCCTTGGTTGCCATGGTTCCCTTGATTATTGTGTCCGGTTTGATTTCCCTGAAATCCTGAACCGGAGCTGCCGCCTCCGTAATCCGGCCTGTGGAAACCACCTCCTGAACCGCCGAGCGGGCCATTATCGTACTGAAACATATTGGAATTCTTGAAATCCCGCATGATGTAACAATCCTTCCAAAGATGTGATGCTGGCTTCTCCTTTGATCCATGCTTCGGACAGGGTTGATTTAACATGCGCTCCAAATTGGGGCCTGAACCTCCGCCCCTCTGGGGCTGCTTACCCTTACGACGCTGACCATTCTCCTGAGCACCGGTGTTAGCCACAAAGTCCAGACTATTGTCGGCCTTGCGTTTACCATTGTTCCCATGGCCTGCCGGATTATGTTGCTGACCCTTGGTGTTGCCATTCTTTTTCCCTTTCCCCGGTTTGTCCTCCTCTGAGTCAGGGTCTTTGGTATTATATGAATCGGCGTACTTAAGCAAAGAGGCCATAAGCGTTGACATATCATTCCAGTGACGTTTGAGCCTTCCTAACTTCTGTTTGAGCGGCAGAAAACGGCAATTGCCCTCCAACGTGAGCACTGCGGTATCTGCATTGATACGATCCGATGAATGCAGAATAGTTGAGACCCGCTTTACCCAATGGGTCGTGGACTCCCCATCCTCTTGGACACAGGCGACCAGATCCACAATTGACATGGGTTGCTTACAAGTATCTTTGAAGTTCTGGATAAACCGGTGCTTCAATTCGGCCCATGATCCCACAGAGTTAGTTGGTAAGCTTTTCAACCAAGTGCGAGTTGTTCCTTCCAACATCATGGTGAAGTATTTAGCACATACTGCTTCATCCACATCTAACATCTCCATTACCATCTCGTAGCTCTCAACCCATGCCTCTGGTTGCAGATCGGCGGTATAATTGGGTACCTTACGAGGTCCTTTGAAATCCTTTGGTAGTCTCACATTACGCAAAGCGGGGGTAAGACACGGCACCCCTAAGGAACTAAATGCCACACCTGGCTCCACTGAAGTGGTAGGGTGAACCGGAGTAGGTTAACGGGCTCCGTGCAGAGCTGCTAACTCGGCCTCTCGATGCGCGCGACCATGGTCTACCACATCCTGCGCATTAGCACCTCCCCCTGCCGGGTTGTGCCCTCGCGGCGGATTATGGTGACGTGCGCTGCTTGATACGGCCGGTTCATCCTCAACGTGCCTGCTATAGCTCCGACTTGGACGGGGGGTGGAATGAATCCTCTCGCGGCTATGTGAATACGCCTGCTGCTGGTTTAGAGCTGTTTGAAGGAGATCTCTGGCCCGTCGTGCCTCAATTGCAACTGGTGATTCGCCGTCGGTCGGGAGGGCTGCCAATCGTGAAGCGGCAGCCACAATGTTGTCCAACGGGTTGGAGTAATGCCCGGGAGGTGTTGGAACATACTGTCGCACAATGTTGTTCTGACGAGGCGGGTCCATCGTGCGCGGCTGAACCGGCGCTCCTATTCCTGGCGCCTCCGTCCGATTTAATATTGGCTGGTTACTAGTTCCTGCTCTTGGCGTATTGAAGATATTTTGTGGCTCATAACCCGACGGGAGATGCGATCGGTATCTTCTTCTCATGACTTCTTCGGAAGCGTTCTGATCCAGCCTAATCCGGTAGGCCTGAGCTTCAAACTCGGCCCGTTCTGTAGCCATCCTAGCGTTCTCTGCCGCTAGGTCCACTTTAGCCTGAGCTATCTGAACTTTCACCTTTGCAATCTCCGCGTTGTGCTGATCCCGGGCTGCTGCATCCACCTCTGCTGCCATCAGTGTTGCCAAAGTGTTGAACAAGTCAGACATGACTTGAGCCGGAGGCGGCGCAGAGTTTCCTGCCCCCGCTGGCGTGGCCGTTGTTGAACCGGAGAGTATTGGTGCGGCGGCTGATGAGTGAGGCGCTGACTGTGTACCAGTCATGAAGATGGCGGCCCGGTTTGGCAGATCAAGAGAGTCCGGAATACTACTGCCCTCGGAACCTCCACTAATCCGGCCATCCTGCAACTGATAGAGCGATTCAGTCTCTCCAGAAGACTCGTCGTCAGAACAGACAACGGTTTCTCCATTGGATGCTGGTCCGTCCTCGTATTCTGCTCCATGGATGACACGTATGAAAACATGCTTCGCCACAGGCTGAACCAGGGAAGGGCTTGCACGCTGAGCCGTCTCGATGATGTCGGTGCACGTGTCCGGCTCAGGGCCCGGTTCGCCAATCTTGCCGATGAAGACGTGAATCCCACCAAAGGGGACCCGGTACCCGTATTCGATTGAATCGGCCTCAGGGCCCCATCCTGCATTGTCGATGTAGATCTTGCCGCGATGACTCTTTGTCATCCGGCCCACAGCGTATCCCTTGAGTCCATCAAAGCTGCCCTTTAAGAACTCGAAACCATCGTGCAATAGCCCCATGGTGGGCGCCAACTGTCGTGGGTTTGTCACGGCAGATGTCCACGTGAAAGGACTTAGTCGTGGAGCCATTGCAACGGGTTAGCTTAAAGGGGTTAAACCGGACAAGGGGACATGGGGAGTTTATACTAGTTCGTCCCCTTCGATGAAGGTAAAAGCCTATGTCTAGTTGTGATTAGTATTGCTAGGGTTTCGAAGACCAGGGAGCGAATCCGCTTTGTCTGGCTCTCGAGTTATTGTCTGTCCCTAAACCGATGCCGCATCGTCCCTTTATATACATATGTTGATGCCCGCCAGTTTACAGAGTCCCGAAGCCGGATCATAAACGTGTCCGGTTCGGTCTCTACAGTTCCTATCTTACAATGCAAGTTACATAATTAGGCCAGTTTACATCTATAGGCCTTAACTCGCCTCTGGGGCTTGGGCCTTCATAAAGCGCCATCATTCTTATGTCTTCATGGGCTTCTAATCTTCACAAAGCTAATCCAGCTACTCCTGGCCGGTTTACATCCAATAGTAATATCCCCAACACCTGCTGAAGAAAAGAACAAGGCCCTAGTGCCTCAGGCTGAAGAAGAAGATGATGAGTCTCATATTTTGAGAAAATTGAAGCCCAAGATTCCAGACCACAATGATGCTCATCCAGTCGCTGAGAACATGCACATCAGTAAAGATTCATGACTGAGATTGTGGAGATAGTCTGATCCCTATGCTCTGAGGAGGAGGACTGCAGTTGACTACCGGTTTCATACAAAGGAACATCAAGACTTTTATGAAACTATTTTGCTTGACAAGAAGCCCATTGTCTGTGACATGAGATGGGTTGATTGGGAATTCATCCAGGAGAATGAAGATCACTTCCCAGGAGTTTATGACAGCTTCAAAGCATGTGGAGTAGATGAGTTTGTTGGGCAGAAGCTCACAAAATGGAATGATGAGCTGATCATGCACTTTTACTCCACTGCTCACTTTTACCCAGATGGGAAGATCATTTGGATGTCAGAAGGTACTAGGTACCAGTCCACAGTTAAAGAATGGGAAAAATTGATAAATGCCCCAGAAGAACATGAAGATGACTTGGATGCGTATGCCAAGAAAAAGAAGGACCACAACACTATGGCTAACATGTACAAGGAGATCCTAGATAAAGCTTTGGAGACTCACAAGCTTGGATCTGTACATTTCTTGTTGTCTGGTCTGCCTACTATCAACTGGATCCTAAGGCACACTCTGCTACCCAAGTCAGGAGATCACAAGATGATCAGAGGGCACTCTATCAACCTGCTACAGCTTTTTGATGTCCCTCAAAAGTTCAAGGTCATGAGTCTGATTGTAGAGACAATCAAGAGGACTGCCGCTGACCAGAAGAGAAGCTGTGGGTATGCTCCACACATTCAGGAGCTCATCAACTCCAAGATGGGCACATGAACATATCTGTTGGATAAGGAGTATCTACCCCTGTATCCTGATTTTGAAGATAATATTGTTGTGATGAATGAGGAGGAACCATCATCAGTTCAAGCACAGGAGAAAAGAGCCAAAGCAAAGGCTGAGAAAGCTGCCAAGATGCCAAGTGTTGAAGAGGCATCTTAGGTTTTCCTGAAGAGCAAGCAAGATCCAGTCTACACTGAGGATTGAGAAGGGCTTGGCCACCCTGACTCGAAACCAGGAGAGCTTGGAGAGGATCATAGAGACCAAATTTTATGATCTTGATCTGAAGGTAACTGAGATTCAAATAGCAGTTGAGCAGCTTCAGGAGGAAGCAGAAGAGAAGAGAGGCAAGGCAACCACAGATGCATTTCAGCGAGTGCCAAGGAGTCAGAGGTCTGCTGCCATGCCAGTGACAGATTCTAGAGCTACAACATCAGCACCAGCAGCTACAGCTCCAGTGCCACCTCTAGCAGCCACTCCACTAGCTCCAACTACATCAAAAGATGCCTTCATCCTTGGAGTTCTCTCTACACCACCTCCCGAAGACCAAGCCTGAGAGACGCGTAGCACTATGCATATTTGAACTTTTTGGTAACTTGTTGCCAAAGGGGGAGAAATATGTATAGATCATAGGCTTCGAGAGAGTGTTTTGCGTCTTCGCCTTTGGTTGAACTTTTTATTGTGTGAGATACTTTATGTCCTTCTGTGAGATACTTGTGTGATCATGTGATTGATCATTTGCTACCTTAAAGCTTGTTTAGATGATACTATCTTTTATATCCATATATGATCATTCACTTGCTTGGTGATGAATGCATGCTTTTAATTTCTATCATTTTGAGTGCTCCACCAAGATGTATGTGACATGGAAGAGTAACCCATGATCCTAATCAATTGTGCATTTGCATTCAAAAGCAAATTTTAAATAATGCACAAATTTAGGGGGAGCTCTTGCTTATCACATACTTCTCAAAGCAACGATGTTTTTCAATCTTATTATCATCTGTAGAAGCTTTGATCTATATGTTGTCATCAATTACCAAAAAGGGGGAGATTGAAAGTGCAACTATCCCTAGGTGGTTTTGGTCATTCCTAACAACATATAGCCCATTGAGCTAATGCTATTTCAAGATAAATATTTCAGGAAAGCTCAATGTTTGGCATGCCATGGATTAGAAAGTGGACCCCTCAAAATACTAAGAACACATGTTGGCTCAAGCTCAAGACTCTACATTTTACTTTTAGTGATCCAAGATCATATTGAGTCCATAGGAAAAGCCAATACTATTAAAAGGGGATGAGGTGTTGCTTAATGAGTTACTTGCTCAAAATGCTTAGTGATATGCTCCAAAACCCTCAACTACTTTCTCATATCCACATATGTCCCAAACCAAAAGTCAAACTCGGCCCCACCAAAATTTCCTACCCGGCGCCACCGAGTTCACTTGACATAGCCACTGCCACAAACCCTAGTCATATCGGTCTCACCGAGATGGAATTGCAACCTCTCTGTTTCCCTTCGTAACTTTCGGTCTAACCAAGATGAGCGATCAGTCCCACCGAGATTGCAATGCAAACTATCTATTTCCCCTTTGTAACATCTCGGTCTAACCGAGATGAGCGAATCGGTCCCACCGAGTTTTCCTGACCAACTCTCTGTTTGCCTATTACCAAAATCGGTCCCACCGAGTTTGTGTAATTAGTCTCACCAAGATTACATTATGCCCTAATCCTAATGGAATCGGTCCCACTGAGTTGACATGTCGGTCCCATCGAAAATCCTAACGTTCACATTTTGAACTAAATCGGTCTGACCGAGTTTTATATATGATTCCATCCCACCGAGTTCGGTGATTTGTGTGTAACGGTTAGATTTTGTGTGGAGGCTATATATACCCCTCCACCCACTCTTCATTCGTGGAGAGAGCCATCAGAACATGCCTACACTTCCAACATATATTTTCTGAGAGAGAACCACCTACACTTGTGTTGAGGTCAAGATATTCCATTCCAACCACATAAATCTTGATCTCTAGCCTTCCCCAAGCTGCTTTCCACTCAAACCCTATTTCCACCAAATCCAATCCTATGAGAGAGAGCTGAGTGTTGGGGAGACTATCATTTGAAGCACAAGAGCAAGGAGTTCATCATCAACACACCATCTATTACCTTTCAGAGAGTGGTGTCTCCTAGATTGGCTAGGTGTCACTTGGGAGCCTCCGTCAAGATTGTGGAGTTGAACCAAGGAGTTTGTACGGGCAAGGAGATCGCCTACTTCGTGAAGATCTACCCTAGTGAGGCAAGTCCTTCGTGGGCGATGACCATGGTGGGATAGACAAGGTTGCTTCTTCGTGGACCCTTCGTGGTTGGAGCCCTCCGTGGACTCGCGCAACCGTTACCCTTCGTGGGTTGAAGTCTCCATCAACGTCGATGTACGATAGCACCACCTATCGGAACCACACCAAAAATCTCCGTGTCTACATTGCGTTTGCTCCCTCCAAACTCCTCCCTTTACCTTCATATGCAATTGTTTTACATTCCGCTGCTATACTCTTAGACTTGCATGTGTAGGTTGTTTACTTGGCTAGTGCTAAGTTGCTAAAATCTGCCAAGACTTAATATTGGGAAAAGGCTAGATTTTTATTTTGTCAAGTAGTCTAATCACCCCCCTCTAGACATACTTTCGATCCTACACACACTCGCCGGTGGTCGTTACTCCTGGAGGGATCTAGACTGGCCCCATAGATCAATACTAGTCTTTTCTGCGCACTTTGTTCTCACTCGTGCGCACCCGGGATGAACTTTCTTTGGCCATGTTATTTTGAGAAGACATAATTGCTTAGTTAGTATGCTTGAAGTATTATTATTTTTATATCAATATGAACTTTTGTCTTGAATCTTTCGGATCTGAATATTCATACCACAATTAAGAAGAATTACATTAAAATTATGCCAAGTAGCACTCCACATCAAAAATTCTGTTTTTATCATTTACCTACTCGAGGACGAGCGGAATTAAGCTTGGGGATGCTTGATACGTCTCCAACGTATCTATAATTTTTGATTGCTCCATGCTATATTATCTACTATTTTGGACATTATTGGGCTTTATTATCCAGTTTTATATTATTTTTGGGACTAACCTATCAACAGGAGGCCTAGCCCAGAATTGCCGTTTTTTGCCTGTTTTAGGGTTTTGAAGAAAAGGAATATCAAACGGAGTCCAAACTGACTGAAACCTTCGGGAATGTGATTTTCTCATCGAATACAACTCAGGAGACTTGGACCCTACGTCAAGACACGTAACATGAGGCCACGAGGTAGGGGGGCACGCCTGCCTATCCCAGGCGCGCCCTCCACCCTCGTGGGCCCCCTGTTGCTCCACCGACGTACTTCTTCCTCCTATATATACCCATGTACCCCCAAACGATCAGAAATGGAGCCAAAACCCTAATTCCACTGTTGTAACTTTCTGTATCCACGAGATCCCATCTTGGGGCCTGTTCCGGAGCTCCGCTGGAGGGGGCATCGATCACGGAGGGCTTCTACATCAACACCATAGCCCCTCCGATGAAGTATGAGTAGTTTACCTCAGACCTACGGGTCCATAGTTAGTAGCTAGATGGCTTCTTCTCTCTTTTTGGATCTCAATACAATGTTCTCCCCCTCTCTTGTGGAGATCTATTCGATGTAATCTTATTTTTGCGGTGTGTTTGTTGAGACCGATGAATTGTGGGTTTATGATCAAGTATATCTATGAATAATATTTGAATCTTCTCTGAATTCTTTTATGTATGATTGGTTACCTTTGCAAGTCTCTTCGAATTATTAGTTTGGTTTGGCCTACTAGATTGATCTTTCTTGCAATGGGAGAAGTGCTTAGCTTTGGGTTCAATCTTGTGGTATCCTTTCCCAGTGACAGTAAGGGCAGCAATGCACGTATTGTATTGTTGCCATCGAGGATAACAAGATGGGGTTTTCTTCATATTGCATGAGTCTATCCCTCTACATCATGTCATCTTGCTTAAGGCGTTACTCTGTTTTTAACTTAATACTCTAGATGCATGCTGGATAGCGGTTGATGAGTGGAGTAATAGTAGTAGATGCAGGCAGGAGTCATTCTACTTGTCTCGGACGTGATGCCTATATACATGATCATACCTAGATATTCTCATAACTATGCTCAATTCTGTCAATTGCTCAACAGTAATTTGTTCACCCACCATAGAATACTTATGCTCTTGAGAGAAGCCACTAGTGAAACCTATGGCCCCCGGGTCTATCTTTATCATATCAATCTCCTACTACTTAGTTATTTACTTTGCCTTTATTTTACTTTGCATCTTTATCATAAAAATACCAAAAATATTATCTTATCATATCTATCAGATCTCACTCTCGTAAGTGGCCCTATAGGGATTGACAACCCCTATTTGCGTTGGTTGCGAGGATTGATTTGTTTTGTGCAGGTACGAGGGACTCGCGCGTAGCCTCCTACTGGATTGATACCTTGGTTCTAAAAAACTGAGGGAAATGCTTACGCTACTTTGCTGCATCTGTTGGGGAACATAGTAATTTCAAAAAATTTCCTACGCACACGCAAGATCATGGTGATGCATAGCAACGAGAGGGGAGAGTGTGATCTACGTACCCTTGTAGACCGACAACGGAAGCGTTAGCACAACACGGTTGATGTAGCCGTACGTCTTCATGGCCCGACCGATCAAGCACCGAAACTACGGCACCTCCGAGTTCTAGCACACGTTCAGCTCAATGACGATCCCCGGACTCCGATCCAGCAAAGTGTCGGGGAAGAGTTCCGTCAGCACGACGGCGTGGTGAAGATCTTGATGTACTACCGTCGGGGGCTTCGCCTAAGCACCGCTACAATATTATAGATGACTATGGTGGAAGGGGGCACCGCACACGGCTAAGAATATGATCACGTGGATCAACTTGTGTGTCTAGGGGTGCCCCCTGCCCCCGTATATAAAGGATCAAGGGGGGGTGCGACCGGCCAGGAGGAGGGCGCGCCAGGAGGAGTCCTACTCCCACCGGGAGTAGGATCCCCCCCTTTCCTAGTTGGAATAGGATTCGGGAGGGGGAAAGAGGAGAGAGAGAAGGAAGGGGAAGGGGGGGCGCCGCCCCCTCTCCTTGTCCTATTCGGACTAGGGGGGGAGGGGCGCGCGGCCCAGCCCTGGCCAGCTCTCCTCTCTTCCACTAAAGCCCACTAAGGCCTATATACCTCCCGGGGGGTTCCGGTAACCTCCCGGTACTCCGGTAAAATCCCGATTTCACCTGGAACACTTCCGATATCCAAATATAGGCTTCCAATATATCAATCTTTATGTCTCGACCATTTCGAGACTCCTCGTCATGCCCGTGATCACATCCGGGACTCCGAACAAACTTCGGTACATCAAAATGCATAAACTCATAATATAACTGTCATCGAAACCTTAAGCGTGCGGACCCTACGGGTTCGAGAACAATGTAGACATGACCGAGACACGTCTCCGGTCAATAACCAATAGCGGAACCTGGATGCTCATATTGTCTCCTATATATTCTACGAAGATCTTTTATCGGTCAGACCGCATAACAACATACGTTGTTCCCTTTGTCATCGGTATGTTACTTGCCCGAGATTCGATCATCGGTATCTCAATACCTAGTTCAATCTCGTTACCAGCAAGTCTCTTTACTCGTTCCGTAATACATCATCTCACAACTAACTCATTAGTTGCAATGCTTGCAAGGCTTATGTGATGTGCATTACCGAGAGGGCCCAGAGATACCTCTCCGACAATCGGAGTGACAAATCCTTATCTCGAAATACGCCAACCCAACATGTACATTTGGAGACACCTGTAGAGCACCTTTATATTCACCCAGTTACATTGTGACGTTTGGTAGCACACAAAGTGTTCCTCCGGCAAACGGGAGTTGCATAATCTCATAGTCATAGGAACATGTATAAGTCATGAAGAAAGCAATAGCAACATACTAAACGATCGGGTGCTAAGCTAATGGAATGGGTCATGTCAATCAGATTATTCACCTAATGATGTGATCCCGTTAATCAAATAACAACTCTTTGTCCATGGTTAGGAAACCTAACCATCTTTGATTAACGAGCTAGTCAAGTAGAGGCATACTAGTGACACTCTGTTTGTCTATGTATTCACACATGTATTATGTTTCCAGATAATACAATTCTAGCATGAATAATAAACATTTATCATGATATAAGGAAATAAATAATAACTTTATTATTGCCTCTAGGGCATATTTCCTTCAGCATCATCCCTTCCTCTTCGAGGAAAACTAACGCAGTGCTAAAAGAGGTAGCAGGGGACGTGTTTCCCTATCGGGACCACGAGGTTTCTTTGAGAGAAGCTCCGGTTTGTAAGAGGCTTGTAAAAAAACTTGCACCAAAATGGATGAAAAATTCCTTGACATATATATGCCATGTCGTGACACCATCCCAAGTTTCATGATTTTCAGGTGAGTGTTGGATTTATGGGTATTTAAAACTGAGATTCTTCTCACGAAATGTTTTCAAATAGCACACGGTTCACTCATGAAAGCCGTGTGCCTACCAAACCATGGATGATGCCCCCTCTCCCTGCCACGCGTGTGATCTGATTCATGTCTTCTAATTGGCCAGAACCCAAACCCCACGGAAGGTACATCTGCACCGTGGAATGCTCCCAGATCGAACGACAATCCTCAGTCCTTTCAACAACACATGCAGTACATGGGTAAGCACTGTGCGCATGCGTCGTGCTAGCTCACGCTTCCTTCTCTACTAAGTTTTTTATATTAATGTTGTTATATATCCAAACAGGCTACCATTTTCCACCACTCCTCTAATCGGTTTCCTACCTCTTCTCCCATCATTTTCCTGCTACCAGTGTCAGTGCTCACTGAAGGCTAGGCGGCGACACACCAGCCACGTAAATATCACACACAGTTTCTAAAAGCACAAATGTGTGTGATAAGAGGGAGTAGGTCCCATAAGGTTACCAGCGTGAAATGCCTTAAAGGCAAGGAGGCAATTCCTATCAGCAAGGTGCGGCTTCCCATCCACTAGTCTAGTCGAATAGAACGCATAAGTGAAGCGTGCTTGGGCTGGAGTAGCCCAAGGATGGGTGACCTCAAGCTTCATTTAAATGCTATGACACGATCATTATAGAGATAAAGGATCTTTGTTTTGCTAACTTGTAGATTATGTTTTTATTGATTATTTTTTTCTCTAAAAAAATTAAAGAATGATTGACTCTATAGTGACCTGTCATGGCAATTATATAAACCTTTTTCAGGTTGCATGCAGGGTATAGGGGGCAGGGTGTTCTGATCGAGCATGTCTCCCTTGTGCGGTTTATAGATGCTGCACATATCTGTGAGCTCCCCGAGGTATATATATTATCATTTACCGACAATGAGGGGGGCCCACACAATCTATCCCTTTGACCCAACAATGAGAAGGGTTTGCCCATGATGGTTTCCTATTGCTATGTGGGCCATGTTAGACCAAATAAAGTTTGAACGCATGCGTTGGACGACCCCCCCGACCACCTTGGAGTTGGGAAACCGACATCGTATGTATTGAACCAGGCTTGGGGTCGGGTACGGTGTTCGGTTTGTAATGTAGTTGGTGGCCCATCGAAGTTGTACATTCGGTATTTAAACACATCACACACAACCGCGCCCATACATATTTTCGGGCCGCATGCAATGTATATGGGGTCTTGTGATCGACCACGTCTCCCTTATGCGGGGTTTTGTGACAATACACATATTTGTGGGCTCCCTGAGTGTATATATATCATCCCTTTGACCGATAATGAGGGGTATGTGTTGACCATGAATGTATTCATCCTAGTTCGTGTTAGGGATGGTCACCATCACATGTCGTTCAACCAAGCTCGAGCTCATGCATTGTCAGGATTCCCTCCGACATGCTCGGATTGCTAGGTTCGACCTAGCACGTACCTGATGCGGCTTGAAGCTACATGGTATTTCCCCAAAGAGGAAGGGATGATGCAGCACATTGATGGTAGATATTTCCCTTAGTGATGAAACCAAGGTTATCGAACCAGTAGGAGAACCAAACAACAACACGTAAATGACACCTCCACACAAATAACAAATACTAGGGACCCGACGTATTAAAGGGGTTGTCAATCCCTTTCGGGTAATGTCCCAGAAATTGGCAAACAGACGTGACTAAATTGTAGTAGATTGATAGATCGAACGCTAAATAAAATAAATAAGAATAAATTGCAGCAAGGTATTTTGTACTTTTGGTTTAATAGATCTGAAAATAAAAGCAAAGTAAAATAGATCACAAAGGCAAATAATATGATTTTGTACTTTTGGTTTAATAGATCTGAAAATAAAAGCAAAGTAAAATAGATCACAAAGGCAAATAATATGAGAAAGAGACCCGGGGGGCGTAGGTTTCACTAGTGGCTTCTCTTGAGAAAAATAGCAAACGGTGGGTAAACAAATTACTGTTGGGCAATTTATAGAGCTTCAAATAATCATGACGATATCCAGGCAATGATCGTTATATAGGCATCATGTCCAAGATTAGTAGACCGACTCCTGCCTGCATATACTACTATTACTCCACACATCGACCGCTATCCAGCATGCATCTAGTGTATTAAGTTCATGGAGAAACGGAGTAATGCAATAAGAATGATGACATGGTGTAGACAAGATCTATTTATGTAGAAATAGATCCCATTGTTTTATCCTTAGTAGCAACGATACATACGTGTCGATTCCCCTTCTGTCACTGGGATCAAGCACCATAAGATCAAACCCACTACAAAGCACCTCTTCCCATTGCAAGATAAATAGATCAAGTTGGCCAAACAAAACCCAACTATCAAAGAAGAAATACGAGGCTATAAGCAATCATGCATATAAGAGATCAAAGAAACTCAAATAACTTTCATGGATAAAAACAGATAGATCTGATCATAAACTTGAAGTTCATCGGATCCCAACAAACACACCGCAAAAGAGTTACATCATATGGATCTCTAAGAGACCATTGTATCGAGAATCAAACGAGAGAGAGAGAGGAAGCCATCTAGCTACTAACTACGGACCCGAAGGTCTACAAAGAACTACTCACGCATCATCGGAGAGGCACCAATGGAAGTGGTGAACCCCTCCATGATGGTGTCTAGATTGGATCTGGTGGTTCTGGACTCTGCGGCTGCTAGAATTGATTTTCCTCAACTCCCCTAGGATTTATGGAATATTGGTGTATTTATAGAGTAAAGAGGCCGTCCGGGGGGCACCCGACGTGGGCACGATGCACCAGGGCGCGCCTGGGCCTCCAGGCGTGCCCTGGTAGGTTGTGCTCCCCTCGGAGCAGCCGCCAGGTGCTTCTTCGGCCCATTGGTTGTCTTCTAGTCCAAAAAAATCCACAAAAAGTTTCGTTGCGTTTGGACTCCGTTTGATATTGATTTTCTGTGATGTAAAAAACATGCAAAAAATAGCAACTGGCACTTGGCACTATGTCAATAGGTTACTACCAAAAAATGATATAAAATGACTATAAAATGATTATAAAACATCCAAGATTGATAATATAACAACATGGAACAATCAAAACTTATAGATATGTTGGAGACGTATCAGCATCCCCAAGCTTAATTTCTGCTCGTCCTTGAGTAGGTAAATGATAAAAACATAATTTTTGATGTGGAATGATGCCTAACATGTCATGTCATATTCTTTTCTTTTATAGCATGGACATTTGTACTTTTATGTTGTTCAAAGCAATAGTCTAGTTTTGACATGATAACTTAAATACTCAAGCATACCAATAAGCAACCATGTCTTTCAAAATATCAACGCTAAAATAAGCTACCCCTAGCCCATCATGCTCAATCATTGATCCATTCATGAAACACACTCGCATATGAACTACACCCAATGCTCAAGTACGATCATAATGCCCCCTAGTTGTGCTTTATAAGAGAAGATGGAGACTCAAATTTAGAAATAAAAATTGCATAAAGTAAAAGAAAGGCCCTTCGCAGAGGGAAGTAAGGATTTGTAGAGGTGCCAGAGCTCAAAGCAAAAATTGAGAGATTAAAACATGTTGAGAGGCATACTTTTCCCACCAACAAAAATGACTTAGAGTTACCAACACTTTCCATGCTCGATATATCATAGGCGGCTCCCAAACAGAAATTAAATTTTATTCCTTTTTCCACCATACTTTCACTTTCCATGGCTAACCGTATCCACGGGTGCCTTCCATACCAACACTTTCCAAGGAATTTATTATTTGACAACATAAAGTAAATTCAATTTTCATTTCAGGACTGGGCATCCCTAATACCTTTGCCTTACTCTCGTGCAATGACAAGTGAATAAACACTCATCGTGAGAATAACACATCTAGCATGGAAAATATTAGCCACCCCTCACCACCTCGCGAGCGGTACGAGCACACAAAAGGGAAATTTATTTTGAATATTAGAGATGGCACATACAAATTTGCTTAGAACGACAAAAAAATACCGCATATAGGTAGGTATAGTGGACTCATGTGGCAAAACTGGTTTAAAGGATTTTGGATGCACAAGTAGTGATCATACTTAGTGCAAAATGAAGGCTAGCAAAAGATTCAGAAGCGACCAACCAAGAAACGAATAATCTCATAAGTGAGCATTAAGCATAATTAACACCGAATAATGCACCACAAGTAGGATGTAATTTCATTGCACAACTATTGACTTTCATGCTTGCATAGGGAATCACAAACCTGAACACCAATATTCTTACTAAAGCATAATTACTCATCAAGATGACTCACATATCACATCATCATATCTCAAAACTATTACTAAGAATCAAGTTTATTTTGTCCAATGATCTTCATGAAAGTTTTTATTATATCCTTCTTGGATACCTACCACTTTGGGACTATTTTTCATGTGTTGCTTTTGATAAGCTCAAACAAATATAAGTCAAGATCATGAGCATAATATTTCATTATCTTAAATTAATTTATGTGAAGCAAGAGAGAATTTCTTGAAAATTTTACTAACTCTCAAATAAATCTAAGTCAAGCAAGAGAGCATTTCTTCAAAAACACTAAAGCACACCATGCTCAAAAAGATATAAGTGAAGCACAAGAGCAAATCCATAGCTCATAAAAATTTAGGTGAAGCATAGAGAGCAATTCTAACAAGTCATGGCATATTTTTGGCTCTCCCAAATAGGTGTGTCCAGCAAGGAATCAAGACATAAAACCCAAAATAAAACAAGAAAAGAATCATATCATACAAGACGCTCCAAGCAAAACACATATTATGTGATGAATAAAAATATAGTTTCGAGTAAAATACCGATGGTCGTTAGAAGAAAGAGGGGATGCCACTCGGGGCATCCCCAAGCTTAGTTGCTTGCTTGATACGTCTCCAACGTATCTATAATTTTTTATTGTTCCATGCTATTATATTATCTGTTTTGGATGTTTTATATGCATTAATATGCTATTTTATATGATTTTTGGGACTAACCTATTAACCTAGAGCCCAGTGCCAGTTTCTTATTTTTCCTTGTTTTAGAGTTTCGTAGAAAAGGAATACCAAGCGGAGTCCAAATGGAATAAAACTTTCACGATGATCTTTCTTGGACTAGAAGACACACAGGAGACCTGGAATGCAAGTCGGAAGATCCACGAGGCGGCCACAAGGGTGGAGGGTGCGCCCAAGGGGTAGGGAACGCCCCCAACCTTGTGGGCCCCTCATATACCTCATGACCTAGATATTCCTCCTATATATATACTCTTATACCCCAAAAACATCCAGGGGAGCCACGAAATCACTTTTCCACCGCCGCAACCTTCTGTACCCGTGAGATCCCATATAGGGGCCTTTTCCGGCATCCTATAGGAGGGGGATTCGATCACGGAGGGCTTCTACATCAACATCATTGCCTGTCCAATGAAGCGCGAGTAGTTTACTTCAGACCTACGGGTCCATAGCTAGTAGCTAGATGGCTTCTTCTCTCTCTTTGATTCTCAATACCATGTTCCCCTCGATGTTCTTGGAGATCTATTCGATGTAATACTCTTTTGCGGTGTGTTTTCCGAGATTCGATGAATTGTGGATTTATGATCAACTTATCTATGAATATTATTTGAATCTCCTCTGAATTCTTATATGCATGATTTGATATCTTTGCAAGTCTCTTCGAACTATCGATTTGGGTTGGCCAACTAGATTGGTTTTTCTTGCAATGGGAGAAGTGTTTAGCTTTGGTTCAATCTTGCGGTGCTCGATCCTAGTGACAGAAGGGGAACCAAGACGTATTGTATTGTTGCCATCGAGGATAACAAGATGGGGTTTTCATCATATTGCTTGAGTTAATCCCGCTACATCATGTCATCTTACTTAATGCATTACTCTGTTCTTATGAACTTAATACTCTAGATGCAGGGAGGAGTCAGTCGCTGTGTGGAGTAATAGTAGTAGATGTAGAATCGTTTCGGTCTACTTGTCACAGACGTGATGCCTATATTAATGATCATTGCCTTAGATATTGTCACAACTTTGCGCTTTTCTATCAATTGCTCAGTAGTAATTTGTTCACCCACCGTAATAGTACCTTTCTTGAGAGAAGCCACTAGTGAAACCTATGGCCCCAGGGTCTATTATCCATCATATAAGTTTCCGATCTACAATTCTAGTTTCCTATTTACTTTCTTTTGCAATATTTTACTTTCCGTTCCATAAACCAAAAATACCAAAAATATTACTTAAATGTTTATCCATCTCCATGAGATCTCACTTCGCGAATAACCGTGAAGGGGTTGACAACCCCTTTGTCCCGTTGGTTGCAAGTTGGTGTTTGTTTGTGTAGGTATTCACTGGCTTGTCACGTTCTCCTACTGGATTGATACCTTGGTTCTCAAAACCGAGGGAAATACTTAGGCTACTTTGCTGCATCATCCTTTCCTATTCAAGGGAAAAACCAACGCAAGCTCAAGAGGTAGCAAGAAGGATGTCTGGCGTTGTTGCTGGGGAGATCTATTCCAAGCCAAGACATACCTAGAACCCATCATAAACTCTCATCCCTCGCATTACATTATTCGCCATTCGCCTCCCATTTTCCTCTCCCCCACTTCTAAAATGATTTCTGAAAAGATTCGCCTTTTCTTCGCCCTTCTTCCGTTCGTCTTCTTCATTTGCTTTTTGTGTGCTAATGTGTTGGATTGCTTGATTTGTCACAGTGAATCCTCCAAAACATTAACCCTCACCTTAGGAGGTTAGATGAAATTGAAGGAAATATGCCCTAGAGGCAATAATAAAGTTATTATTTATATTTCCTTATATCATGATAAATGTTTATTGTTCATGCTAGAATTGTATTAACTGGAAACTTAGTACATGTGTGGAAACATAGACAAATAGAGTGTCACTAGTATGCCTCTACTTGACTAGCTCGTTGACCAAAGATGGTTAAGTTTCCTAGCCATGGACAAAGAGTTGTCATTTGATAAAAGGGATCACATCATTAGAGAATGATGTTATTTACTTGACCCATCCTTTAGCTTAGCACTATGATTGTTTAGTTTATTTCTTTTGCTTTATCCATAACTTATACATGTTCCTATGACTATGAGATTATGCAACTCCCGAATACCGGAGGAACACTTAGTGTGCTATCAAACGTCACAATGTAACTGGGTGACTATAAAGATGCTCTACAGGTGTCTCTGATGGTGTTTGTTGAGTTGGCATAGATCGAGATTAGGATTTGTCACTCCGTGTATCGAAGAAGTATCTCTGGGCCCTCTCGGTAATGCACATCACTATAAGCCTTGCAAGCAATGTGACTAATGAGTTAGCTACGGGATGTAACATTACAAAACGAGTAAAGAGACTTGCCAGTAACGAGATTGAACTAGGTATGATGATACCGACGGTCGAATCTCGGGCAAGTAACATACCGATGACAAAGGGAACAATGTATGTTGTTATGCGGTTTGACCGATAAAGATCTTCATAGAATATGTAGGAACCAATATGATCATCTAGGATCTGCTATTGGTTATTGACCGAAGATGATTATCGGTCATGTCTACATAGTTCTCGAACCCATAGGGTCCGCACGCTTAACATTTGGTGACGTTTGGTATTATGAGTTTATGTGTTTTGATGTACCAAAGGTTGTTCGGAGTCCCGAATATGATCACAGGCATGACGAGGAGTCTCAAAATGGTCGAGACGTAAAGATCGATATATTGGATGACTATGTTTGGACATCGGAATGGTTCCGGGTGAGTTCGGGCATTTACCGGAGTACCGGGAGGTTATCGGAACCCCCCGGGAAGTATATGGGCCTTATTGGGCCATAGTGGGATAGAGGAGAAGGAAGCCTAGGAGGGGGCGCCCCCCAAGCCCAATCCAAATTGGGTGGGAGGCCGCCCCCCATTCCTTCCTCCCCCTTCCTTCGTCTCCTAGTCCAACTAGGGAAGGGGGGGGGGGAATCCTACTCCCGGTGGGAGTAGGACTCCTCCAGGGCATGCCATAGAGGGACGGCCCTCCCCCCTCCACTCCTTTATATACGGGGAGGGGAGCACCCCAAAGATACACAAGTTGAAATTGTCTTAGCCGTGTGCGGTGCCCCCTCCACCCTAATCCACCTCGGTCATATCGTTGCAGTGCTTAGGCGAAGCCCTACGCCGGTAGCTTCATCATCACCGTCATCACGCCGTCGTGCTGACGAAGCTCTCCCTCGACACTCATATGGATCAAGAGTTCGTGGGACGTCACCAAGCTAAACATGTGCAGATCACGGAGGTGCCGTACTTTCGGTGCTAGGATCGGTCGGATCATGAAGATGTTCGACTACATCAACCGCGTTGTCATAACGCTTCCGCTTACGGTCTATGAGGGTACGTAGAAAACACTCTTCCCTCTTGTTGCTATGCATCACCATGATAGATCTTGCGTGTGCATAGGATTTTTTTTGAAATTACCGTGTCCCCCAACAGAAATTGAGAATAATGTTAGAAGTTTCATGTCTTTGCAATTTGAGCATAACAATTTCTTTAGAAATGAGCTCAAGGAGCAGAAAAACTTTATGGGATACATGAATAAAGAGCTTGATGATATGTCTAAAGAATTTTATGGTTTGAGATCTCAGTTTGTGCATCTTGAAAATTTAGTAGGTCAGATTTCTGATAAACAAGCTAATTTAGTAAACAAAATGGCCGCCAAACCATAGGGTAAATATGAAGATCTTAAAGTGGTTGATGTGACTCCTATTGAATCTTTGTTTTCCAATGTTAATCTTGATAAATATGGGACTGGAGATGAGTCAACTTTAGTTAGAAGGCATCCCAATGATTCGGAGTTTTTAGATCTTGATGCAAAAATTGATAAAAGTGGGGTTGGAGAGGTCAAAACTTTAGATAGCAATGAACCCACTCTCTTTGATTTCATGGAATTTAATTATGATAACTGTTCTTTAATAGATTGTATTTCCTTGTTGCAATCCATGTTGAATTCTCCTCATGCTTATAATCAAAAAAAGCTTTTACTAAACATATCCACTACAAAAAAAAGACACATCCGTGACATTTTGGGCCGAACAAATTTTTTTCCTGTCATGCATATGACACTTCTATGACGATAATTGTGACAAAACCCGGTATCATCATAGATGTGGTGGGCTCCTACTTCTATGACAAAAAATCATGATAGAAAATGGGCTTTTCGTCCTGGGCGGGCCGGAGACGCAGCTGCATGATATTCTTTGGGCCGTCTATGACGGAAAAAACCGTGGTAGAAGCGAGGGCGAGGAAAATTTCGGGGAATTCGCGGTTACGGTGGGAGGTCAGGGGCCGAGCGATGCGCGTTTCTCTCGTACACGTACAAGCGTGTGTGCGAGGCGTTGGCTCTAACTGAACCCGAGCGAGGCGTTGAGCTCTAAATGAACCCGAGCGATTGCACTGCAGGCTACGCGTTACTGAAACCGAGCGATCGATTGATGGCTATTAACTGAACCCGATCGAGCGATTCCTTCGCTACTGCTGCTAATTGAAGCTGATCGATTGGATGAACAGTGAGCGTTGCAAGGGGGGGTGGATGAACAGTGAGCGGTGGCGTTGCCTCTGGATGAATAGTAGACGATGGAGGGGTGCACGTGGAGGGGTGGTTGAACAGGACCCCGTGGTGTGGAGGGCTGGATGAACACTAGACGATGGAAGGGTGGTTGAACAGTAGCCGGCGGAGTAGCGCGCGGTGGAGGCTGGATGAACAGGAGCCCGTGGAGGCTGGAGGAGGTCGACGGTGGAGATGAACAATATCCCGTGGAGTCCCGTTTTGCGGTACGCCACACCCCTCCCGATGAAAAGGAAACCCGTTTTGACCGTAGGAGGTCTGCTTCATCCGTTTTGCGGTACGCCACACCCCTCCAGATGAACAGGACCCCTGTTTCGACCGTAGGAGGTCCGTTTCGTCCGTTTTGCGGTACGCCACACCCCTCTCGATCAACAGGACGCCCGTTTCGACTGTAGGAGGTTTGTTTCGTCCGTTTTGCGGTATGCCACACCCCTCCCAATCAACAGGACCCCCGTTTCGACCATAGGAGGTCCGTTTCCTCCGTTTTGCGGTATGCCACACCCCTCTCGATCAAAAGGACCCCCGTTTTGACCGTAGGAGGTCCGTTTCCTCCGTTTTGCAGTACGCCACACCCCTCCCCATGAACACGACGCATCCCGTTGCCTCCCCATGAACACGACGCATTCCATTGCCTCCCCATGAACATGACGACGACGTTGTTTCTCCGTTCCGACCCAGCCATGTACACGAGCCCTCGTCGTACGTATGCGCGAGTAGGCGTTCGAGACCCTACCCGTATGTACGTACGTGGCCGTATTTTCTTTCTTGCGCCCTCGCCGCTGTACGTACGTGTACATGCTACGTGCGCGCCTCTACTACGACACGTACGCGCCTCTACTACGACACATGCACGCCTCTACATGGACCAGTATATATGTACGTACATGTTCGCGACCAGAATGACAACGCTACGTATGCTTCGACCAGGTGGGTCCCGACTGTCATGCACTTCCTTGCGTGCGAATATGTAGCTGGTGGGTCCCAGCAGTCAGGGGGGCGAATTTTTTTGGTTTTTTTGCCTGGACGCACTTCCTTGTGTGCGAAGATGTAGTTGGTGGGTCCCAGCAGTCAGGGGGGCGAATCGTTTTTTTGCCCGGACGCACTTCCTTGCGTGCGAAGGTGTAGCTGGTGGGTCCCAACAGTCAGGGGGAAACGTTTTTTCATGAAATATGGTGGCCCGTCCGGTGGGTCCCTGCTGTCAGGTGGAGGAATCATTATTTTTCGCATAATAAGGAGGCACTTCCTTGCTGCCGCCGTGGACCCAGCTGTCAGCCTCTCCACGTACAACAGTCAACGTCCAATGGAAGTCGTTCCTTGACCATGTTGACCATGCCGTGCCGAGAGCACCAGAGCGGTGGACGACGGCGAGGCCTAGGAAGGGGACAACGCAGAGCCGGTGAAGACGCGGCAGTGGATGCCCATGCGGAGAGGAGTATGAGGGTTCACTCGTTCCGCTGCGGTGTAAGGCTGCCGTCGCCGCAGGGCCTGGCCAGCGGTGGGAATAGTAGGGGCGGTGAGGCCTCCGCGGCAGCACAGCCGGCCACGGGAGGCAGGAGCAGGTGGCACGACCGGCTTGCTTTGGGCGGCTGGAGCAAGAAGACCAGAGGTTGAAGAAGCACTACGGCCGTTGGATGGACATCGTACAGTCACTAAAGCTAGAATCGTTCATATTGACTAAGTTGACAAAGCCCTCCGTCCCCGTCAACTTAGTAGGCCCACAAGTCAGCCTCCCACCAAGGTGGGTCCCAGCTAGCAGGGGAGTATTCATTTTTTGTGCGTAATAAGGAGGCACTTCCGGTGGGTCTGAGCTAACAGCGGGGGAATGTTTTTTTCACGAAATACCGTGGCCCATACGGTGGGTCCCAGCAGTCAGGGGGGAACGTTTTTTTTGCGAAATAAGGTGGCCCGTCCGGTGGGTCCCCACTATCAGGTGGAGGAATAATTATTTTGCGCTTAATAAGGAGGCACTTCCTTGCGGCCGCCGTGGACCCAGCTGTCAGCCTCTCCACGTATAGTACTCTTCCGATGGAAGTCGGTCGTTGACCACGTTGTCCATGCCGCGTCGAGAGCACCAGGGCGGTGGATGACGGCGAGACCTAGGAAGGGGACGACACGGAGCCGGGGAAGACACAGCAGTGGAAGCCCGCGCATAGAGGAGTACGAGGGTTCACTAGTTCGGCTGCGGTGTGAGGCTACCATCGCCGCAGAATAACATTGGGTGTGGGTGAGTGGAGGGATGGCTTGGCCAGCGGTGGGAGTAATATGGGGGCGGTGAGGCCTCCGCGGCAGCACAGCCGGCCAAGGGAGGCAGGATCAGGCGGCACGACCAGCGCTGCTTTGGGCGGCTGGACCAAGAGGACCAGAGGTTGAAGAAGCACTACGGCCGTTGGATGGACATCGTACGGTCACTGAAGCTAGGATCGTTTATATTGACTAAGTTGACAAAGCCCTTGGTATGCTCCAACTTAGTAGGCCCATAGGCCAGCCTCCGAAACGGTGCGCCCCAGATGTCAGGGGGAGGAATCATTTTTTGGGCGGCCGAAGCTAAGAATATCCGAGATTGAAGAAGAAGCACGACATCCGTTGGATAGACATCCAACGGCCACTGCTGCTAGAACCGTGTGTTCACTATAATAAGTTGACAAAGCCTTGCATACGCGTCAACTTATTTTTTTAGGGGACGCGTCACTTAGTAGGCCCACAAGTGTGTGGCATAGAACTTATAGCCCATTTGCGTTTTGTAAGAATGTACAACCCTTTTTTGAATTCTAATGGAATTTACAACAACCCATTTACAGTTTGTTAAAAGTACAACCCATTTTCCAGCTAGCACAACGATTAATAATTTTAACCAACCGTTGAAGACAGAATTCAATAAAATTTCCCACATTTTGATGGGATCCGAAATATTTTTATCCCGAAATTTCTAGTCAGATTTAATATAAATTTGTATTACATAAAATCCAACGAAACATTGAGGGCGCAACAATGAAAATTTAAGATTTTCAAAATCCATAAATAATTTTTTATAAACTAATTTCGTGTTTGGTGCATTTTTTTATAGTTACTACCCAGTTTTTATAATTACATCCCATTTATTATTTTTAAAGCCCATTTTCCTGTTAAGCCTAATGCATCCCTCCTAGGAAAGATTTGCAGCCCAGTGGGATGGAGAATAAGAAGTTGACCTTGCCTGGGTATTCCTCAAAAAGACGTATAGCTGGGCTAGCCATTTTCATCTTGAAAAAATTAGTTTCTGGGCTGGATTTCTGGCCTAGGCTAGACGGGCCACAGCCCGCCCAGTTAATACCCTGCTCTCCTCTGAACAACAACGAAATCATCGCCAAGAAAAACTCTGCAGTGCTCACGCCTCAAAAACACAAATACTGCTCGAGCTGCTTGTTCCCAGCTGTCGGCCGCACCTTGTGCAATTCTCTCGTTTATATTGACTACATAGGTTGACAACGGTGTCGGACCGTGATGTCAGGAAACCAGGAGAAAGCAAAAAAAATAGTTGTACATAATAAGGAGGCACTTGCATACGTACGGCTATGGCCCTAGTGGGTCCCTAGTGTCATCTAGTCAAAATAAAGTCATCTCCTAAATCCTCATGTTCGTTGACGATGTTAACAATGCTCGGCGCCACGGCGAGCGCAAAAAATTGAAGGACAACGGAGAGGGCCTCGTGGGCCCTATGGATGGTCTGATACAGCGCTCGCTGCTCATTCAGGAAGCCGGGATCATCGGACACCTATGAGCACCTTCGAGAAGCTGAGACGACATGAAACGGTAAGGCCGCGCTTGGGAGCTCTAGTTTATTTCAAACATGTATTAACATACAAGTGTAATTTAATAGTCATCGGAAACAATGCTTAAAATACAGGCGTAATGAAACCGAGGGCCCGAGGTCTGTAAGTAAAACCGGCGGGTTACGCATGTAATTTGAGAGACCGGTGTATATTTTACGAGCACTGCTATATGGACGACATTACCAGACGATACATGCATGACGGGCGTATCATGCCATCCATGGGCAAGGCCAAAACAACAGCTAACGGCTGGATTAGCAATCGTCCGCGTGTCGTTCAGCGTTTTTATCGTGTGTGAAGTACTTCCGATATTTTACTAGTCGAAATCGACCAACCAAGCGCCTTCGCCCGAGACCATCTGCTTTAATTTACAAGCGTCAGTTTTACAAGCGGTTTTGGTTGGAAAACGATGATCCAATCACGTCCTAATATCATGAGTTGGTCGGAAGATCATATGGTTTCACGTCTAACCTACCTGACTTGTCGTATAGGCTATGAATGAAGCATCAGACGATGAACTTCTTAAGCACGGAAACAACAAAAGAGGATGATCTTCTTAACAAGCAAATCACTGGCATTAGATCGACATGCAAAACAATACGAAGCATTATTCTCAGGAGGCAAAGTGAACAGCTCGTGATGCCGCATGCCACAATATTCCAAGCTCAACTTTGCAATCAAACACAAGGCCTGGAATTACACAGACAATATTCAGAACAAACTCTTAACACATGAATATCTCAGCAGAGTAACTATTTACTTCTAAACTGAACACAGGAATAGGAAAAAACACTCGACGCTGCTCACAGCAAGGGCGTCCCACTCAAAAATATCAAATGCATGTCTTCTGGCTAACATCAATGAGCAAAATTTGACAAGGTTTTCCAATTCCAATATATTGAACTAACGTATTCTTGCTAACATCAATGATTAAACTTTGACAAGCTTTTCCCATTCAAAATATGTAATGCCTATGATCGTGGAGTCCTGTCGTAGCTTCTCGTACTTGTTTGGGCACTTTTTGCCCAGGGCACTCCACGTGTTGTTAAATTGCCAATGGTCTCTGCAGACTAGTCATGTCAACAGTGTCTAATAATACTCTGTAAAGCTTCTCGGTCATTCCTTATGTAATGTAGCGCAAACAGTGACTTCTTCTTTCTGCAAAGTGGAACGACCAACTGGACCCAGTAATGCAGCAGTTTGCCTTGGACACATTGGCTCCTTTTGTGTAGTTCAACTAAAATCGAAGTCAGAATAAAACCGAGCTTTAATTTTGATATCCCTGTAAGCAACAATAGGTATAAGGGAAACAATTACTGAGAAATAACGGTTGATGACTTGTACTCCCAGAATAAAAGCATCTACTGATCTACTTTATCTTAATGGGAAACAAAGCAGGAGAGTAGCAATTCTCCATCAGTGTGATTCATTCATATTGACTGAGACATTATCTTAACAATGCCTTGTTTCAACATGTATAAAGAACGACAACACAGAAAAGTACCATTCCTAAAACAATGCAACTGATTCATTTTAACAGAGACATTATCTTAACAATACCTTGGTTAAACATGTAGAAAGAACTACAAAGCAGGATAGTACCATTCCTAACAAGTGTTGCAGTTTTGAACTAAGATTCAGTAGTTAATTAATTCTGAGAGTGGCATTGCTTAATTTTACCAGCGGCATTAGATTAACGAAAAGCATAAGCAGTTCCAGGGGAGAGTGCACTACAAAAAAAATACACTTCCGTGATGATACGTGTTTGTCACAGTAGGTCGCGTTTTCTGTCATGCATGTACATCCATGACAAATTTATGACAGAATCAAGATAGTCATACATGTGCTGTCGTAGAAGTGTTCCATGACATTACTAAAATTATCATCACGGAAGTGTCCACTTCCATGACGATAAATCACGCGTCACAGAAGTGCTTTCGTCAAGGGTGACCGACACGTGGTGTCCACTGTAACGGAACGCCGTTAAGCTATCGGGTCGGGTTTTGGATCCGATAACCCGTTAACAGCCCTGACCAATGGGGATTTTCCACGTGTAAAATCATCATTGGCTGGAGGAAACACGTGTCGGCTTATCATTGGGACAGATGTCAACCACTCATTGGATGGAAGGCGCCTATGATACGTTGACACGTGGCACGGCCCAACAGAGGCCCATTCCTGTGAAAAGGCCGGCCCGTTTGACTTGGTCAAAAGCTGGCGGGCCGGCCCATGGAAATCCTGTTAACGGCCTATTCGAATATAGCCCATTTACAGCCCGCTAACCCAAGGCCCGTTACGCCCTATTCGAATTAGGCCCAGTAGCGCCGTCTAGGCCATCCAATATGATTCCAGCCCGTTTTCACTTCTGGCCCATGTATGGCCCATGACGTCTTTCGGCCCATATGAGGCCCTATGTAATTCTTGGCCTACTAACGGCCCGTGGTGAAACTGGCCCGTAATGAATAGTGTATCACTTTACACCCATTAACGGCCCGTGGTGAAACTGGCCCGTAATGAATAGTGTATCACTTTATACCCATTAACGACCCGTTATTCCATTGGGCCGTTTCCAGCCCATGTTATCTTTCAGCCTTCTCAGAGCCCATTTATTCTTGGGCTCATTTCCAGCATTCGTTTACTTATGGCCTGTTACTGTCATTTTCTGCTTGTGGGCCAAATTCAGCCCGTGGTTACAGTCGGCCCGTTTGTGGTCCGTTAATATGTTGGGCCGATTTCATAGGGTCATCAAATACGGCCTATTAACGATGGCCCGTTATGGTCGGCCCATGAACGAATGATTCCAACTCTAGCCCGTTTACGGCCATAATGCGGTCTGTTTGGCCCATTTTTGGCCAATCGATTATATGGCCCGTATAAGGCCCATTGATAATACGGCCCGCAGAAGGCCCATTGTTTCTACGGCCCGTAGAAGGCCCATTGTTTCTACAGCCCTTAGAAGGCCCACTGTTTCTACGGCCAGTAGGAGGCCCAGTGTCACTACAGTAAATATTAGCCCATGGTTATTGTGGCCTAGTTTTAAAAAATAGGTTATTGCAGCCGCTAGCTAACCGCGGAAAAAGAACTGCAATGACTACAAGCAAACAAATAAACAAGACAACAAGGAAATAAATAAGCAAGCAACTAACGCTAGGCTATCACGGCTATTACACATATTACATCCACAGGGCATCAAAGTTCGCCACCAGTGCAAATATAGGGAACAAAGCAGCATATCATATACACTGGTTGTCAAAGTTGGCGACCAGCGCAAATAAACGCCGTAGCAAAACAAATCCAAAACTGAAACCACTTCAGAAGATCTCAAGAAACAATATCCTGGGTACCCATAATGCTGGCAAGATGCTTAGCAAGCTTATTAACTTTCTCTTGTTTGGCGCTTAAATCCTCCAGCGCTTGCTGTTGCACCAGAAAATATGCATCTGAATTCTGCAGGGACTTCCTTAGTCCTTCAGCTTCCTGTCGCAACACGTCTGATCGATGTCTTTCAACTTGAAGTTGAGACTCAAGAAGATGAACTAATTCAGGCAGCGAGTTCGAAGAGCTTGTGCCAGCAGTAGTGGCCAGTAACTCGAACACTACATCAAGACAGGACTTTTGGGTTCCCTCACTATCGTCAAGATAGTTTTTATTAGCTTTCTTGGAGACTAACAGGAATGTATCACTATCTTGAACCTTATCTGCATTACTTCCTTTACCATTGGATAACGCGATACTATTCTCCAATATTTTGTCTGCATTCTAAAAGAGAAACAAGCAGACACATCACATGTTTACCATGTTGTATATGAAACTCATTTTGGTAAATGAGTTCAATAGTAAAGTGGATAGGATAACAGCATGAAACAAACATATATCTATGTACCATGGTCACTTTATGGTCTATATCATTCTAGTTTTTGTTGCCAAATCAAGATAGAGACATAGTTCAAATAATATCTATTCAAGACAAAGCAGAATAGAAAGAATATAAGTGTGGGTAACTATAGAGCAATAACAACACTTGTAGTGTGCATGACATGAGAACATAACTGTTTATTGAATTGAAACTGAAATCAACATAGAGCAGGTTACAACAGCAAACCAGTTAAAGAAACAGGTTTAAAACATACCTGTTGCGCCATTGGAGTTTCAATTCCATCCTTCAAATTTGAAAATAGCTGGTATGAGTAAATACAGTCATGCAAGAGCAAAGGAGTATGAACCATAGCTACAGAACCTGACCTGAGAACAAATCTTCTTCTCCTTTAAGCGTTGAGTTGGGATTCAGAGTGGTGGTCCTCATGCTTTGGGCACTGTAGTTCCCTTACTAACTGCTTGTTTGGGTGCTCTGTGGTGGAGACGATGCTGTGTCAACTGGAACTGGGTTACTATCTGCCGGGGTTGGGGTTAGAAGGGGTCTAGCTGGTTCTCTGTCCAACTGGGTAGGGGTACAATCTGCGAGAGTCTGGGTTATGTGTGGTGGATCTAGTCCTTGGGCAAGTACAACTGTGGTTCTATCTGCATCAAATGGTAGCACTATCTTTTCTGAAGACCGTGTTGTTACTCCCTTAGATACTACCATCACGCTCTCCAATTCAAATGGCCGATAAACAAGAAAAGTAATTGAAGGCATAGACATTGTATGATAGACAGGTGCAATGGATAGTGGGGAATAAAAGAGGGCATGAAATAATTCATATTTATGTTGTCTAACCAAACATGATAACATGACACAATATCACATATATGATGGCTAACTAAACAGGATAGCATGACACAATTTCACATTATGATGGCTAACTAAAAAAGATGGAAAGACATAGTTCAAAATATGAGACTATGTAAATAGGATGACATGACATAACTACATAATGTGTTTATTAAATAGGTTGGCATGCCATAATTCACCTACATTCACGGATAGAATGCCGTAATTCAAAATATGATGACTATAAACACTAAACAGGATGAGATGATATAACTATATGATGTCTTTATTAAATGGGTTGCCATGCCATAATTCAGATAGATGATGTGTATGTACTATGTAAACATGATGGCATGATATAATTCAAATATATGATTTATATAGTAAGCAAGTAAGCAAATGGCAATCCATATATGATGTAAAAACTAAGCAATGCAAGACAACATGCATGACATGGGTAATATAACCCTACCAAGTTTGAGCATAGACCTCAGGGGGAAAATAGGACTGGTCATCAGTCTCTGAATCCTCCTCTGAGGAGCTCTCTGTAACCAACAAGATGTCTGCTTCAGCAGGTAGCATTGTCTGCTCTGAATACCTTGTTTTCACTCCAGATACTTCCATCACCGCTTCAAATGGCTGATGCACAGGAATAGTAGTTGAATATACAAACGTTGTCAACAAATGGAACACGTAATACAAAAAAATGATAGCATGATATAATTCACATACCTGATGATTGGCTAAACAGCATGGCATTGCATAGTTCACATATATAATGCCTTTGCAACAAGATATCATTGTATAATTCACATATATAATGTCTTGCAACAAGATGGCAATGCATAATTCACATATATGGTAATTAGACACTGAACAGGTGGCATTCACACAAAGCATGTCTAAACTAATCAAATGACATAGCAATGCGAGACACCATACGCACGATATGAGCAACATAACCCTGCCAAGTTAGAGCATACACCTCGGGGGGGGGGGGATAGGACTGGTCATCTATCTCAGAACCCTCCTCTAAGGAGCTATCCGTAACCAGCGAGATATACGCTTTGTCAGATAGCATAGTCTGCTCTGAAGACCTTGTTTTCACTCCAGAATTTGCCATCACCGTGTCAAATGCTTATGCACATGAAGAGCAGTTGAATGTAATAACATTGTTGACAAATGTAATATGTAACGAAAAAAAGGATGGCCTGATATAATTTACATATAAGATGACTGGCTAAGCAGGATGGCATTGCAAAATTCACATATATGATGCCTGGCTAAACAAGATGGCATTGCATAATTCACATAAACGATGAATAAACTAAACAGATGGCATTTGCACAAAGGATGTCTAAACTAAGCAGATGACATATTTGATGTATAAAGTAAGCAATGCAAGACACCATATGCATGATATAACCAACATCAGCATGACAAGTTAGAGCGAAGACCTCAGGGGGTAAATAGGAGTTGTCTTCTCCTTCTGAATCCCCCTCAGAACAGATATCTTCCTCTCGATTACAATCCGAAATGCGTGGAGGGGGGGCTGCCTTTGCGCCTACCATGGAGCGACGTCTGCATGAAATTTTATTGCCACGCAAGGCTCGTCTCTTTTGCTCTACATGTTTAGTTCCATTGTTTACAATAACTGTCATGCATAGGAATAAAACATAGTGAGATTATGTAAGGAGTGCATGCAGAAATCCAGAGTGATGGTAGCAACCTGTGGATAGACCCAAAACCAATAATAGCAGGCAGATAATGGCTTCAGTTAAAAAATACAGATAATGGCTTCTTTACTATTTGTTTCCCACCCAACATGAAACTCATAGTAGACACCGGAGATTAACTAGATAGTAGATAGATACTATTGATAGCAGCCCTGATATGTACCCCACAACCATTTAAAAACTCAAGTTTGACCATTAGTTTGGAGCTGACTCAGAGTCTAATCGGTGAACAGGACGATAAAGTAGCATGTAATATTAAGCGATGCATAATGTAAGCACACATGAAAGAGTGCGACCTCTCTTGCGGACACGTGTAGTCCTCGAGGTCATCTGCTCGGTTGATGATGGTAGTGCAGTTTTCACGGCTGCCAGCGGCGGGGAAGAAGATCTGAGGCGGCGAAAGACATACTGGAGGCCGGATCCCTGCTGTGCTGGACCCTTCTGTCGTTGGAGCAGCTGAGCTGGGGTGGACGACGGCGCAGCAAGAGCGGGACAAACCACGCAAGGTTTTCTTTGACAACTATCTGTAAGAGAAGTAATTCTATAAGGGCTCGTTTGAATTGGAGGATTCCAACAATGCAAGGATAAGAAATAGACATGAATAGGATAGGAATGCACGTGCAAAACAGAGAATTTAAAAACACAGGATTTCTGCCAATCTGGGTGTTTGATTCACAACAATTGGATGATCACAGGATGCAAAGAAGCATGGTGAGATCAAGTCAAACCACAAGAAAATGTACGGTTATAATGCTATTATGCTACTATCTCTTAGTCTTGTGCTTCATGAATAGGAATTTGAAAAGGAGGACAAGTGAAAATTAAAATTCCTACGTTTTTTCTTTCAAGGAGACACTAAATGAACAAATTCGTGTGCCCAGTGGACAATATATATAACATGTAGAGTAAAAAAGAGATGCAACAAGTGTACAACCTCTTCGGAGAAGCCATGTCGATCTCAGCGTGATTGGGTTGGCCGGTGAGGATGCTCCGGCTGACTTGGCTGTCGGAGGAGGGGAAGAAGATCTTAGGCGTCTGGAGATGGAGCCCGAGGTACTGCTCCGCTGTGATGGAGGGTTTCGTCATTGGAGCAGCTCCGGTGAGTTGTACGACGCCGAGGCTGAAGCAGGACAAGAGAGACAACGAACAACGTTAACCTGAGTGGAATTCTAATAGCATCTGCAATACATGACGTAAAATACATAAACACAAAGTGCTAGATGTAAAATACATCAGCCTCTCATCTCTGAACTTAACTGTCGAAACTGAATTTAACTATCGAAACTGAACTTAACTGTCGAAACTGAATTTTGCTGTTGAAACTGAACGCACTAGCAAGGTGAGGCTACACGTCGGTCGACTGACTTTTTCATCTCTGGTCAGTCGATTTTGCAGCCATTGGATACGAAATCAAGGGCCTTCGGTTCATCCTCAACCTCCACCCCCCTGAGCCGGCCAAACAGCAGCCCCCGCCGCCTGCGGCCGGCGGTGCGCCGCCCCGCCTGCCTCGAAAACACTCCCCACCGCCGGTCCGCCACCGCCACGGCCATCCCTCTAGGCCCCCGTGTCGAGCTTTTTCTCCGGCGATCCCCACGCCACCGCCCCGCCAACGCCCCGCCACCGCCAGTGACCACCGCCCCCATCTTGAACCCTAAGATAGATAGTGGGGTACCTCTCCGGCGAGCCCCCTCCCTGCTGCGGCTGGTTCTTCCTTCACCCCGGCGGCATCGAAGTGAAGTGTAGCTAAATCGGAGCAGCATCGCAAGCAAGAGCAAGAGCAGCAGCACGAGCAAGAGCAATAGCAAGAGCAGACCAGTCAGGGGACCGAGAGCAAGAGCAGAGCAGCAGCGCGAGCGAGAGCTAAAGCAGTAGCAGGTCCTACTGATGTGGACATCACCGCCGAGGGAGCGACGCCGTGGAGGAAGTGGCCGGCGACGCCACCGTGGATGGAGCCGCGCCGTGTCGGCTTGGGACTGAGCACCGGCAGCACCGTGAGATCGAATCAAGAAGAAAATGCGGCGATTAGTGTACAACCTCTTTGGTGGCGCCGATTAGGCCGCAGCTTCATCCGAGGAAATGGTGATGATGATGCTCTTCTGGTGGTGCAGGTGAAGACGGCGGTGTGGGAATGGAGGTGGCGCGAAAGACGAGGGGAACGTCGGGGCAGCTCCTTGGAGGTGGAGGACGGGGTGGCTGAACCGGCGGGACGATGAGATCAACGACTGATCCTCATCCGGTATGGTGGACGAGGGAAGTCGAGGTGTTGCTGTGGACGACGTCGTCGAGGAAGAGGCTCCGGCTGGGTGGTGGACAGAGCAGGGTGTGGGGTTTCGTCGCGGATTTTTGTGGCCTCGGTGTACGAATGGGTGGGCGGATGGGATGGCAGTGGGGAACCATGGCTTAGAGACGCGCTTATCCGAAATGTGGGGTAAGTTACGAAAGTACCCCCACCGATTTGAGGCGGTTCTTTCAGTTCAGGGGTACCACGGGCATTTCGCGTGTCGGGATTTCACAGGAGGTGGGATTTTTCGCGCGCGTTGCACTTTCGGAATAGCAAGGCGCGGGTTGAGATGGAGGGAGTTGTCGGAGCACAACGAGACAAAGATATATCTTAAATATTTCGAGCTAACAAGGCGCTGGTTGAAATTTCCGGACAAGCCTAACATGTACTGTACCAAATCAATGCACCCTACAAATGTCATTCAAAACTTTGAATTCATGTTATGTTCAATTAAAATATTTCGCTACGTGTATAATGCATGCAACCTACTACTCAAATGAACGTTTTAGTGCATTCCAAACGTATATACTACCGCTTCAATATGAACTAAATTTGAATTCGTTTCTCTATTTGAATAAGATCTACAGTAATGATTGTTGTGAAGTCAAAGCATTTGAATTCGTTTATCTGTTTTAATAAGATCTACAATCATCATAATTGTCAAGTTAAACCATCGTTTGTGTATTATCTTCACAGCACACCACATGATTAGTCTCGAGTTACATATGAACTATGTGTACTATATGAACTCGAACTAGATTTTTTGAATCCACTTTATTTTGATTTCAAATCACATTACATTTCTAGATCTAGCTAGATCTTCATAATCTAAACCATGTCTCATATGTATAATGTGTTTATCACATTATGTATGGTGCCCTGCCCCCTATGCCTACAAGTATTTAGATGTGAGTTGCAAACACCACACATTACCACAAATTCAAATAAAATGTGAGAATGTTCGATATGTAGTATTGTTTAGATTGTTTGATATTTAGTTGTAAGCTGCAAACGCCACACATTATCACAAATCCAAATAAAATGTGAGATTGTTTGATGTATAGTATGGTTTAGATTGTTCGGCATTTAGCTGTGAGTTGCAAACGCCATGCATTATCACATTATGGTATAACATGTGCACAACACATGTATCACCGCTATATTCATGCATGCAATGTTTAAAACGCTATGATCTCCTATTCAAATATATGAATCTGCTTTCATATCAAATTATGATCTTTGTTAGTCTCTTACACCCACACAATCCTATAACCTTTGTAGCTACCAGTAACTTTCTCTCATGCATGCACACGCCCTCCTCGCCCTCCCCCTCCCTCGGCATTCTATCCACCGGGCACATTCATTTTTTTTCTTTAGGTCGTTCTCCCAGAGTCTCCACAACTCCTTTCCGACACACACCGATCGATAAACCTCTCAGCGATGCCTGCCTACAACATACAAACACACCTTCAATCTCCTCCTTTATGTGTACTTGCCTTGTGTCTCTCATACGGTCAGACACACGTGTAAACTCTCGCCCCTCTTTTCATCGCTCTCACAACCACACACTCCTCCCCCTATCTAGCTAGTAGTTGGGCCTCTCGCACCACCTCCTAGCTCCATTCTCTATGTCTATCCGTCTCACTGGGCCTTATTTGCCTCTAACAAATGGCCGTACACCGACCGATCTCTCGCTATACATATAGCTAGCTAGGTCCTTATAACTCGTTTTTACCCACACGTCAATCGATCTACCTCATTAGTTGTGTCTCTCCCTTCCTCCGACAAACAACAATTGATCTACCGATCTAGTTAGGTTTGCTTACCAAACACAGGATTCCCCTTCATCATCCATGGATGCGTCCTGACAGATCTATCACGCACAGGCACACACAGAAACACATCCCCACTCTTATTGATAACATTGCAGTTCCACCCTCAGTTTGTCTAGTAGGCCTCTTCCACCATCTTCGAGAAGCAACTCCATCACCCATCCAGCACTCTACCCCTCTCCCTCCCTCTCCCTCCCTCTCTCTCTCCTCTCTCTCTCCCATCATATTTCCCGTCCTTCAGCTATGTATGGATGTCGACCGATCTCTCTCAAGACATAGTTGGGTCTCTCCTTCTCAACACATATACGAGTCGTTCTACCTCTATAGTTAGGCCTCTGCCTACCCCTCCCACCACCCCTCCCCCCCCCCACACACACCGATACATCGAACGCTCTAGTCATGTCTCCCTGCCACACACAAACTT
>NC_041384.1:471559481-471626909 GCF_002162155.2 Triticum dicoccoides
TGTGCCCTCTAACGTTCCGATAGGCCAGTCGCCCTATATCTTTGACTTGCACACACACACAATTTCGATGGCTCTCTTCATCGATCTTGCACCCACCCACTTGATCCTCTCTTCGACTCTATCGATAGCTATGACCCCTCCCTCTCTTCTCGTGGATTTCCCAACCCTCTATGTATGATATGGATAGGCCTCCATTTCACACACATTGCATGCAAAATTTTGTTTGAGATGTCATCGACACATATTCCCACAAATAATTCATGAAATCAACCCCCCACCCCACCCCCCACCCCAAAAGAAAAAACACTCACGAACGCGGTTTGTATCTCTCACACACACCCACGTAGGTGGGGGACGTGCACTGTCGGTGTCAAAACCGGCGGATCTCGGGTAGGGGGTCCCGAACTGTGCGTCTAGGCCGGATGGTAACAGGAGGCAAGGGACACGAAGTTTTACCCAGGTTCGGGCCCTCTCGATGGAGGTAAAACCCTACGTCCTGCTTGATTAATATTGATGATATGGGTAGTACAAGAGTAGATCGACCACGAGATCAGAGAGGCTAAACCCTAGAAGCTAGCCTATGGTATGATTGTTGATGTGTATGTTGTCCTACGGATTAAAACCCTCTGGTTTATATAGACACCGGATAAGGTTAGGGTTACATAGAGTCGGTTACAATGGTAGGAGATCTGAACATCCGTATCGCCAAGCTTGCCTTCCACGCCAAGGAAAGTCCCTTCAGGACACGGGACGAAGTCTTCAATCTTGGATCTTCGTAGTCCCGGAGTCCGGCTGAAGGTATAGTCCGGCCATCCGGACACCCCCTAATCCAGGACTCCCTCATGCACGAAGAGAAGAGGTGCATGCACGGTGCATGTACTCCAGCACCGGGCTTCAATGACGATGAGTCCGGCGCGCAGATTGTCTTCGGCATTGCAAGGCGGGTTCTGCTCCAAATTCCATGTACCTGTTGAATAAAGTCCGATTTCTTGTAGATGTTGCGCTCCTTGGCTTCTGCTCCCAATAATGGCCGCTCCCCACGTGTCAAACGAATATGAAAGGTCTGAGTGTTTTTACATTCACACCCCTAGCCGCGTAAACAAGCTGACCTATTTAAGGAGACGAGGATTTAGATCCAAACCACATCTTCCCCCTTCGCGAGTGTTCATCAGAGCGCATTCGACAAAGATCCATTCCACCATGGCCAGCCATCGCGACTCCTCCTCCTGCCCTTCCAGCCCTAAGCCTGGATATTGGGAAAGATGCTCCATCCCGCATAGCGAGTTAGTGACGCTCCAGACCAAGGGATTTCTCCCCCGGCCTATATGATCACGATTCGAGCCGGTCTTGCCGTCTATAACGGCAGAGAGCAAGTGGAGAGCACCCCTAATCCCTCCAAAGGAGAGCGGGGGTGCCTCGTACCTTATTTAATAAGGGGGCTCGGATTTCCAATCCATCCATTTCTCCGGGGGCTGCTGGAGTTCTACGGCCTCCAGCTACATCATCTCACGCCTACCTCAGTATTGCATATCGCGGGCTTTGTAGCCCTCTGCGAGCTGTTCTTGGGTGTTGAAGCTCATTTCAGACTGTGGAGGGAGCTATTTTGCCTCGTTCCCCGTTCCAAGAAGGGGTCTATGTATCAAGTGGGTGGAGCCGAAGTATGGCGCATCGCCAGGACCGGCTATCTGTCCGGAACCCCAAACAAGGCGTCCGAAGACTGGCCCTCGGAATGGTTTTACATAGAAGACGTCCCGCTGCCAGATCCTGTCCGGATCGTCCTCCCTGAATTCAACAATGCTCCCTTAAAGAAGCGCCTAAGCTGGCGCCCACGGAGCCCTCAGAGGGAAAGTGACAGGGACGTTGTTTACCTGATGGGCCGGATAAGATTGTTAGCTCATTTCGGACTAACCATGATCGGGGTCATGGCCGCATGCATCATGCGAGGGGTGCAACCGCTACAGTATAGAGGCCACCCCATGTGGGATTTCAACGGGGAGGACGACACCACCCGCTACAGCCGTAAGGGGCCGGATTCGGCTGCGGCTCTAATAAAGACCTTGTCCGCTTTGTACAATGGAGAAGAGGAGGATTTTCTCCGTGTTGACCCAAAGGGTGGATTTTCCATGTACAATCCTCCAAGCTGGGTGAGTGATCACATCTTGCCTATCCGTTTTATATCCCCATTGTTAAATATTTAATCTTAGTGATTTCGACGCAGGAACTGCGCCAGGCTGTTAAAGAAATAAACAGCCCTCCTCCACAACCCGAGGACCCAGGACGGTCCCTCGACCCGGACTCGCAAGAGGATCCGGAGCTTTCGGTGGATCTGATTGATGGAGTGTTCCATCAATTGAGCAAGGACAACGCCCTGGTGGCCATTACGGCCGATTATCCAGGGCTAATCCCGGCCTCCCAGAAATGGGAGGCCGAACCTGCGGCGACAAGCCAACGAGGGGCCGCAGGGCCCCGTGGGCAGAAAAGAGGTGCAGTCCGGACCGGGGCGTCAGCGCAAAGGTATGGCGCACCCCCTTATCCCAGGTGTCGTACCTTCAGGGCATATTAACACTTGTGCCCTCTTCAGGACAAAGAGACCTCACCGAACTATATTTGGAGAGACCGCCAATCGCGCCTCCACCAGCCAGGCTCCAAAGCCTGGCCTGGAAGCGGGGCCGAACACAAGGCGCGCACCGGACACTCCTCCGATGGAGGATGTGGACAGGTTTTCTGCCACCAACTCTGAGGTGGAGAGTGCCATGAACCACAGGCGTCGCCGGACAATTCTTTGCGACGCTTGTTTCTCCCAAGAGGCGTTAGATGCCTTTAAGTCGGGAGATGCGTACCTCCGTGCCGCTCAAAATGGTCTAACCAGAGCCACGGAGCAATATGTAAAAGACATACGGGTAAGAAAATTTTGGTAATTATATATATACCAGTAGCCCCCGAGACTTGAAACGGTTAAAATAACTGATTTAAGGATCATTTGTTATGCAGGTTCTTACAGAAAAGAATTCCCTACTGTCCAAGGAGCTGGAAGAGTGCAAAGCCCAACTTGAGGCCGCACTAGCCGCGGCAGGGGAGCCTAAGGAGGCCCCCTCTGGTAATATACACTTCAAAGGATAAGTATTTTGCAAAGCACGGCTTTGGTGCGAATCTGCCAAATGAAATTGCAGATGGCGCCGGATTGGATCCGGAAAGGCAACACCTCCTACGCCAGCTAAAGGCTGGTGAGAGGGTGCTGTTAAAGGTGATGGGGGAGAAGAACGATCTCCGAGATGCCAACACCAAGCTGGGCGTTGAACTGAAAGATGTTCGTGCCCAGCTGTCAGACTCCGTGAAGGAGAATCAGCGGCTTCGGCGCGGCATATTTAGTAAGTGCTTGAACGAACCTTTTGAAAGAAAGTTCGGCGGGGAAGTCGACTAACAAAGCAATGTCTGTAGGTGTGCTGACAGGCCGTCCTATAGAGGAGATGCCCGGTTCTACGGGTGACCTTCTTCCCGAGCTCTCGCAACTGCTCAATCGAGTTCGGCAGGCGATGCAAGGCGTCGCCCAGGCCCTGTGGCCATCCGTCTCCATGCCCGAAGGTCTTGGAGAGCTTGCGGAGAAGCTAAAAGGAGCACGGCGGCGCTTCCGATTGTGGAAGATATCAGCCTGCCGTCAAGGCGCTAGGGAGGCCTGGGCCATGGTGAAGACGCGGTACGCAAAGGCTGACCCCAACCACATGGATGAGGTCGGTCCTATAAGGCCCGATGGGAAGGAGATCCCTGTAAGCTTAGTATACGGCCAAGTAGAGTTGGCCGCAAAGTATTCCCAGCAGGACTGTAAATTAGACAGCCTGTTAGATGGTATTGAAGAGGAATACGATCAGTCAAAATGACTATGTAATTTAGTTGACATTTATAATGCCTTCTAGCCAGATTGTAGATCATTTGTCATGGCCGACCTTTTCGCTTCAGCCTCGGGACCTGACGGTCCGGAGTGTGTCCGAATTCCCATGCGGTTATATAGGAACCGGGGAATGCATGGAGACCAGGCGTAGGGTTCATTAGTGCGTGAACAGACAAGTGCCCGACTAGTTATGTTATATTACATGGTTAGTAAGAAACATCTTCCAGGGAGAATAGTTCCGTTAGGGGTTCCTTTCCCTGGGAGGCATGCCCTAAGGTGCATGTCCATGCTGCGAAAAGAAACGCGGGAAAAACATCTGGGGGTGTATAGATAAAAATAAAAAGATCATCTTTAGTTCACTAACCGAATATTCCCTTAAGAACGCTAGCTTTCGGCTTCACCCAGTCTGAGGTACACGTCCGGCTGACCCGGCAGTAACAATCATAGAGGTGCTCCCTTTACCACCTAGCCGAACAATCGGGAACGTAGGGGTAAGCACAGGAGCCAGGCAACCCAGCTTGGCCAAAACTTAAGTCATATCGATGCATATAATGGTGAATAAAAGGTACATGCGGAAGTGTGACGCATGTGTTGGGCATGAAGCCCGTATGAATAAGCTTCTGTTTAAGGAAGCCCCCAGGTTTAATGAGCGCGGATGGCGCGTCACTTTATGAGCCTTTAAGGGCTATAAGAGAGAGAGAAGAAGAAAAGAAATGCAAGACAAAAAATATATAAAAAATGGACAGAGGAAGGAGACGAACATAGAGTCCGGCGCTAGGCATAGAATCTTCGGAGACGGGCTGCGTTCCATGGGTTTGGCTCGAGTCGGTTATCCGATGCATCTCGCAGGCGGTACGCTCCACCAGTCAGGACTTGGTCAATTATGAAGGGACCTTCCCACTTAGGCTTGAGTTTGTCCTTTTTCTTGTCCGGTAGTTGTAGAACTAAATCACCAATGTTGTAATTTTTGGCCCGTACTTCTCTGCTTTGGTATCTTCGAGCCTGCTGTTGATAGAATGCGGAACGGGCTTTTGCCACGTCACGCTCCTCCTCCAATGCGTCTAAGCTGTCCTGCCGATCGAGCTCGGCTTCTCTTTCTTCGTACATGCGCACTCGAGGTGAGTCATGAATTATGTCGCAGGGCAAAACTGCCTCTACGCCGTACACCATAAAGAATGGTGTGTATCCGGTGGTGCGATTCGGCGTGTTCCGCAGCCCCCAGAGTACGGAGTTGAGCTCCTCTACCCAGTGCGTGTTAGATTCCTTGAGGGACCGCACTAATCTGGGTTTAATGTCGCTCATGATAAGACCATTTGCACGTTCGACCTGGCCATTAGTTTGTGGGTGATAGACGGAAGCATGGTCGAGCTTGATGCCCATGTTTTTGCACCAGAGTTTTACCTCGTCGGCCGTGAAGTTCGTGACGTTATCAGTTATGATGTTGTGGGGAACGCCGTAATGGTGTACGACCCCGGATATAAAGTCTATCACCGGTCTGGATTCGACCGTCTTAACAGGCTTGGCTTCTATCCATTTGGTGAATTTATCCACCATGACCAGTAAGTATTTTTTCTTGTGGGTTCCGCCTTTAAGGGGTCCAACCATGCCAAGCCCCCAGACCGCGAAGGGCCAAGTAATGGGGATAGTTCGAAGGGCGGTGGGTGGCATATGGCTTTGGTTTGCAAAGAGCTGGCAACCGGTGCATCGTTGGACTAAGTCCTGAGCGTCTGCCCGGGCCGTCGGCCAATAAAAGCCTGTACGAAAGGCCTTGCTTACAAGGGACCGAGCTGCAGCATGATGACCGCCCAGTCCGGCATGAATTTCAGCCAGGAGGTTCCGCCCCTCCTCTTCGGAGATGCACCTTTGAAGGACTCCGGTAGTGCTTTTCTTATAAAGCTCTCCCTTGTGGACTCTGTAGGCTTTGGATTGCCGCACTATGCAGCGTGCCTCATTTTGGTCCTCGGGGAGTTCCTGCCTAGTGAGGTAGGCGAGGAATGGTTCTGTCCACGGGGCGATGACGGCCATTATTACGTGGGCTGAAGGTGTTATTTCATTGGCAGAGCCTTGATTGTGTCAGAATGTTCGGTGTCGGGCAGTGCGGTTGGGTCCGGGGTGTTATTGTTCGGCTCCCCTTCCCATACTATGGATGGCTTGAACAGCCTTTCCAAGAAGATGTTGGGGGGGACTACATCGCGTTTTGCACCGATGCGTGCCAGGACATCTGCCGCCTGATTATTTTCCCGGGCTATATGGTGAAATTCAAGCCCCTCGAACCGAGCTGACATTTTTAGGACGGCGTTGCGGTAAGCTGCCATTTTTGGATCCTTGGCATCGATGTCTCCATTTATTTGGGATATTGCAAGGTTCGAGTCCCCGCGCACCTCTAGGCGTTGAATGCCCATGGATACTGCCATCTGGAGACCATGTAAAAGGGCCTCATATTCGGCTGCATTGTTGGAGTCCGTGTACATAATTTGGAGTACGTATTGAACTGTGTCTCCTGTGGGGGACGTCAAAATGACGCCAGCCCCCAGTCCGGCCAACATCTTGGAGCCGTCGAAATGCATGATCCAATTTGAATATGTGCCGTACTCTTTAGGGAGTTCGGCCTCCGTCCATTCTGCGACGAAGTCGGCCAAGACTTGCGACTTGATGGCTCGTCGTGGCTTATAAGTTATGTCGAATGGGAGGAGCTCAATGGCCCATTTTGCAATCCGGCCCGTTGCATCACGGTTGTTTATAATATCGTTAAGTGGTACTTCCGAGGCTACTGTTATTGAACACTCTTGAAAGTAGTGTCGTAGCTTCAGGGATGCCATGAATACCGCGTACGCGATCTTTTGATAATGCGGGTACCGTGATTTGCAAGGAGTGAGGACAGTGGACACATAACAGACCGGCTTTTGAAGGGGGAATCTATGTCCGTCCGCTTCTCGTTCGACGACAAGCACTGCGCTTACAACCTGATGTGTTGCTGCAATGTATAATAGCATTGGTTCGCCAATATTTGGCGCGGCCAGGACTGGGTTTGTTGCAAGTATGGCTTTTATCTCCTCGAGTCCGGCCGTGGCTGCATCTGTCCATTCGAAGTGTTCGATGCACCGAAGAAGGCGGTAAAGGGGTAGGGCCTTTTCTCCCAAGCGGGAGATAAAGCGGGTTAGAGCCGCCACGCATCCGGTTAACTTTTGTATTTGTTTGAGGTCCTTTGGGATATCCAGTTGCGACAGAGCTCGGATCTTGGCTGGATTTGCTTCGATTCCTCTACCGGATACAATGAAGCCCAAGAGCTTTCCGGCTGGAACGCCGAAAATGCATTTTTCCGGGTTGAGCTTGATGTCGTATGTTCGGAGGTTATCAAATGTGAGCCTCAAGTCGTCTACTAGAGATTCGACATGTCTTGTTTTGACGACCACATCATCTACATATGCCTCCACTGTTTTGCCGATCTGGCTTGCCAGACATGTCTGAATCATGTGCTGATATGTTGCGCCAGCGTTTTTGAGCCCGAAGAGCATTGTGTTGAAGCAGAATGGGCCGTATGGTGTGATAAATGCCGTTGCGGATTGGTTAGATTCTGCCATCTTGATTTGATGGTAGCCGGAATATGCGTCGAGGAAACACAACGAATCGTGTCCTGCGGTAGCGTCGATAATTTGATCGATGTGGGGGAGGGGGAATGGATCCTTTGGGCAAGCCTTGTTAAGGTCTTTAAAATCAACGCACAGGTGCCAGGATTTGTCCTTCTTTGGTACCATCACCAGGTTTGCTACCCAGTGCAGATGTTTTATATCTCTGATGAATCCGGCCTCCAATAGCTTTGCTAGATCCTCTCCCATAGCCTATCTCTTAGGTTCAGAAAAACGCCGAAGAGCCTGTTTGACAGGTTTGAATCCTGTTTGGATATTTAAGCTATGCTCGGCCAGCCTGCATGGGATTCCTGGCATGTCTGAAGGGTGCCAGGCAAAAATGTCCCAGTTTTCTCGTAGGAACTCTCGCAGTGCAGCGTCTACATCAGGGTTTAGTTGTGCCCCGATGGAAGCTGTTTTATTTGGGTCCGTTGGATGGACTTGGAATTTGACTATTTCGTCCGCCGGTTTAAAGGAGGTGGACTTGGATCTTTTGTCGAGTACCACATCGTCCCTATTCATCGTAGAGCGCAGCGCAGTCAATTCCTCAGCAGGTAGGGCTTCGGATAGTGCCTCGAGGGCCAGTGCGGCTGTCTTGTTTTTGGCGCGGAGTGCTATGTCCGGATCACTAGCGAGATGATGATCCCGTTAGGCCCGGGCATTTTGAGCTTCATGTACCCGTAATGGGGTATTGCTTGGAAGATTGTAAACGCTTCCCGCCCTAGCAGAGCGTGATAACCGCTGCTGAACGGAGCCACATGGAACATGATCTCTTCGGACCTGTAATTATCCGGCGTGCCGAACACCACATCTAGTGTGATTTTTCCTGTACACCGCGCTTCCCGACTGGGGATTATTCCTTTAAAGGTTGTGCTGCTTCGCTCAATGCGGTTCCAGTCTATTTCCATTTTTTGAAGGGTTTCCTCGTAAATGAGGTTCAATCCGCTGCCGCCGTCCATGAGTACCTTGGTAAGACGAAAGTCGTCCACTATTGGGCTGAGGACCAATGCGGCTGGTGCTCGGGCTATTCGGAATTTAGCTTCATCATTGGCGTTAAAGGTAATAGTTGTGTCACTCCATGGGTTTATTGTTGCTACTTGGTAGACTTCGGCAAGGCTGCGGAGTGTCCTTTTTCGCATATTATTTGATGCGAAAGTCTCGAAGACTGTTAATACCGTATGGGTGTCTCTGGGGTGGCTTTCTGTGGCCTCCGGAATTAGGAGGTTTTTGCCAATTTTGGCCACCTGCCGGAGTATCCAACATGCTCTAAGGCTGTGAGTTGGTGTGGCGTCCTCTGTACTGTGAATTCTACAGGGTCCGTTAAGCCATCCTTCCAGTACAGTTCCATGCCCTATAGAGGGTTTTTGCTTTTTGGTATTTGACCTGGGTGTCTGGTTATGCTGCACCCTTTTATTTCGGACTGGGTTTGTATTTAGGGCCGGATTGTCCCAAAATTTTATTTTGGTTTTCCAGGCGCTTTCCATCGCACAATACTTTTTTTACAATGGACACCAAGTCAGTGAAGCGTGTGATATCACGGCGACTTATGGCGTTGAGTATTCCCTTGTCCGTGCAATTATTGCAGAAGATTAAGATTGCGTCTTCCTCGCGGCAGTCCCTTAGCCTGTTCTTAACTAGGAGGAATCTAGCCCAGTAATGATGTACTGTTTCGTTGGGCTCTTGCCTGATTTTGGATAGATCGCTTATGTTGGGGTGGGTGGGTGGAGTTAAATCCGAAGCCTCACCCCGTCTAAGGCTCAGAGGCCGAGGAATTTCTGAACTCGAAAATTTGGATCCCTGGGTGTTGTCCAATGAATCTAGCCCGTCGCCTGACTCTAAGTTCAGGTCTTGAGTGATATCCTCCCCTCCGCGGGTATCCAGCTTGGAGGGATCGGGAATCCGGACGTAGCGAGTCCTTAAGATAGACGAAGGGTCGCCGCGCTGTCCCTCTACCACGGCAACGTGATGGGTGACTTGGGGAGAGTTAATCTCTCTCAGATCGGTTTTAGGCCCAATCTGGTTGTAATCGTAGCGACTCCCAGGGCGACGAAGCGATCCAAGAGCTTGTTTATGGAGGAAAGCTCCATTGGATCTAACTGCTTGGCGAGTTCCGAACTGACATGAGGATTGTTTTTGTGGCTCGAGAGGTCATCATCGGCGCAGAAGCCGAACAGGCGGTCATAAGAAAACCACCTAGCCGGAGGGTTTGGGAGACAGCCAAAGCTCCCTTAGCAATGGTGCCGTCTTTAAAGACGGGGCGAGGCATCCTTCCTGATGGCGACAACACAGAGGAACTCTCAATGAAAGCACCAATGTCGGTGTCAGAACCGGCGGATCTCGGGTAGGGGGTCCCGAACTGTGCGTCTAGGCCGGATGGTAACAGGAGGCAAGGGACACGAAGTTTTACCTAGGTTCGGGCCCTCTCGATGGAGGTAAAATCCTACGTCCTGCTTGATTAATATTGATGATATGGGTAGTACAAGAGAAGATCTACCATGAAATCAGAGAGGCTAAACCCTAGAAGCTAGCCTATGGTATGATTGTTGATGTGTATGTTGTCCTATGGACTAAAACCCTTCGGTTTATATAGACACCGGATAGGGTTAGGGTTACATAGAGTCGGTTACAATGGTAGGAGATCTGAACATCCGTATCGCCAAGCTTGCCTTCCACGCCAAGGAAAGTCCCTTCCGGACACGGGACGAAGTCTTCAATCTTGTATCTTGATAGTCCTGGAGTCCGGCTGAAGGTATAGTCCGGCCATTCGGACACCCCCTAATCCAGGACTCCCTCATGCACGAAGAGAATAGGTGCATGCACGGTGCATGTACTCCCGTCTATTTCCCAACCACACCCGCGCGGGTACAGGGGTGGAGCTCATTTCTATACGAAAAAGGCAGCCCACGTGGTAATTTGGCACGTGTACTGGTTGTCCACTTGGTGGAGGGAGGATCGTCTACCACGGGTGAACAAACAAATTGTGACTTGACGTGTTATGTTAAAAAAAGAGGCAAACCATGTGGGGCCTACCTTAGAGGCAAGGCTCTATACACTGGAGTACTTTTGATGTGTCCTGTCAACTCGCAGAACGAGGAGAAGCTTGCTTAGTACGCCGTCTCCCCCGCCCACGGGTGCGGTGGCTCGCAGGATGAGATCAAGCTTGCTTACTATGCCTTACGCCCACTCCCTCGCCCATGCGTGTGGTGGCTCACAGGACGAGGAGAAAAAATTACTACTCCCTCCGTTTACTCCTCGTCCCTACTACCTTGGTTATAGAGATTATATCATATTGTTTGAAATATATATGTCCTTTAGTAGATTTCAATATGAACTACTAGTACATACTCCAAACACTGATGTATATAGACGTATTTTAGAGTGTAGATTCACTCATTTTGCTCCGTATGTAGCACTCTCCCTCGCCCCTCGACCCTCGCCCACATGGTGGACGTGCAACAATTCATTCGGTCTCATATAGCTAGAACGATATATACTGCACTACCATTATTGCTCGACTTCCCGAAGAGGCGAAGAGCCAATCGCAAGGTTAATATTTTGGAGATGCCAAGCGCAAGGTTATAGGAGAACGAGTAGTAGGTGCCGCGTCATTTATAAATAAAGTTTTTTTTCTTCAGTGGCATGTACGCAATATGATAGGTTCATATGGAGAGAAAAGGAAACCACTCCACTATATACATAGTCAGGATGGGCCAGCCTACACGGTTGCTTGCTGGGGTTGCTCTCTTCACACTCTCTCGCACAAAACGACTGTGGCCACATCTCTAACATCCCGGTGGATCATGTCCGCTTGGGGAAGGGGTGGATGCTTAGTGTAGATGCGGTGGCCGTCGCCGACGGCGAAAACCCACTGCCGGCACGTCCCGATCAGGGGTCCCTGCCGTTCTCTCTCACAAAGCCAGTGAGGTTGCCTTCGTCCCTTGCTCACTGCCGCGACGTGGGCAATTGCCGCCTCCCGCCGCCCTCCTCAAGGTTGAGCTACGTCCCTCAGGTACAACTCCCTTTACAGCCGGCTTGCACCACTGCTCCAGCTGCCCACATCACTCCCTGTGGATATTTCTCTACTTCTTTGCCCCGCACATACCTCTACTGGCTTCTACGTACTGTATTTATGATGAGTTTATGTCTCATCAACTAGTCCCAGTAATCTTATTCTAATCACGCTTGTTCAATTTCTTTGCCACAGGGATGCTCATCTCGATTTTGGTGAAACTGCACAAAATGATCCTATGGTCAAAAGGTTGCAAACTTCATTTATTAGGAAGCTCGAATGTTGCCAGCAAATTGAAGCCTGGTCAGGGTTCACGGTTCAAGGGCTAGGGACTACATGGATCGTTTTTTTCTTTAGCTGCCTCTGTTCCAAAATAAGTGTCAACTATAGTAGTAGTACAACTTTGTACTAAAGTTTGCACAAAGTTGAGAAACTTATTTTGGAACGGAGGGAGTACATATTTGCTATGATCTTTCAATCATTGAGATGCAATAGCATGCATGTTAGTCTCCTTTGTATTTGATGAAATGTTGCAACGGGCAACCTTGGACGCAAGATACATGTAACAGAAGCTAGAAGCTTCATAGCATTGTACAAATTTATCTCGCTGATAAATTACAGTACGTACTATACTAGTACTTCCTCCATTCCTAAATATAAGTCTTTGTAGAGATTTCACCATGAACCACATGCGGATGTATATAGATGCATTTTAAGTGTAGATTCATTCATTTTGTTCCGTATGTAGTGGAATCTCTACAAACACTTATATCTACTAGTAATAGCTAGCCCCCACTACTAGGAATTCTCTATCCTCTCCTTGAGCCACGTCATCAAAATTGATGTAGCCTTTAGATGAAGTAAATCAGTCCATAATAGTCGTCTGATCTTGATGTTGAGAGGCTCCGCACTAAGCCACATGCAAGCATGCAGAAATACCGTGCCACATGCATGTGAGTGGGTTTTAAATCACATCAACATGTCTGCATGTAAGCATGCACCGGTAGCATGCATGTAAGTGAGCTTTTAAGTCCCATTAACATGTCAAAAAGAAAATATAATCCCATTATGCAGTAGGAGTTGGCTGATCTTTTTTACTTACGTGGGATGATCTAAATGATGATGGGAGTTTATTTAGTTTGGCTACCACATTTGTCATGCGGTTATAGAGTTTTTTTTTGTTTTATGAAATCGATAATTTTGCGCAGAGAGATATACCGCTGTTCCGCGCCAACGCGCGGGGACTCATCTAATAATATTTAGGAACGGAGGGAGTACTATGTAAAGAGTTAGGTGTCGCACGGTGATAGTGTGAGGTGGGGCATGTAATCACTGATCCTGCATGTTTTCACTGCTCTTGCACACCTCCGTTGTAAGAATGGAGAAAATTGTAATCTAGTAGTAGTATACCTCCTTTCGCCGAAAGCGTGGGACATCCAGCAGTCCTACCACCTCAGTAATAAAGACCAATGAGCCGTCAAATCACATAGACCCAGCAGTAAGTTGGACCGATGAAGCAACCATCACTCTTGCGCCAGTGAGAGGTCCCGTCCGCTCTGCCCGGGCATGAATGCGGAACCGATTCTTTGGAGCGGCGCTGACCGTTTCGGGCGGGAAGAGCGCGTGGGCGATGGAGGGGCTTTGGGTGGGCCAGGCTGGTCAGGAGCGGGCGTGGCAGCTTGTAAGTGCATCTAGTGCCCCTTAGTGATTTTGGTGTATTGAAGACTTATAGGTTAAGGGACTAATGTGTTTATGAGTGTACACAGGTCTATAAGTCTATGAGGAGTTTGATATTTACAGAGAAAGTCGACTCCTAAAAATGAAGTTCTTCGTCTGAAGACTTTGGTATTCTGAAGATTTGAAAGTGAAGAAAATGGTGTGACCGTGAAGACTTGGTATTCATTCGAGGAACATGAAGCGTGAGGACTTTTGTGTTCGTAGTTTCATTTTCTCTTTCTTGAGTCATAGGAAACACCATACTGTTAAAGGGGGTCGAGGAAATACTAAGGAAAAATTTCCATGTGATGCTCAACTCAAAATCCTACACCTACCAATCCCTTCGAGTGAAGCCATTGGAAATATCATACAGTTCAGTCAATTTCTTCAGTGACAGAGACAAAGTTCTTCTGGTCTCTGAGGAATTTGTTCCGACTGAGGAGTTAGGAATTCGCCAGTGCGGATTGCCTACACAATGAGGAACATGATAGCCCTGAGGATTTTGCTACTCAAAATTCCGACCGTTGTTGTGCTATGCGCCAGCTGTCCCAAAATATCTATCCACCTAACGGTCATATCATTGAAGGGCATTTATGTCTTATCATGTCGGGTTGCTCCCTAGGCTATAAATAGCCGCCCCCTACAACCACTAGCTGGCCGGCTGCTCCGAGAGAAACTGACACTTGTCATTTGAGAGCAACCCATCCTCTGAGGACTTTGAGCGAAAATCATCAAGTGAGGAAAAACCAAAACCCCAAAACCCAAACACCTACCAACCCCAAGTGATTGAGCATCACTGAAGAGATTGATCCTGTGTGGATCCGACACTTGTTACCTTTGAAGACTGTGCTTCTTCCAGACGGTTAGGCGTCATGGTCTAGAGCATCCAAGAGGAATTGTGGATCGCTGAGTGAGCAAGTTTGTGAAGGTTTGGAAGTCGCCTGAAGACTTACCACGAGTGATTGGACGAGGTTTGTGTGACCTTAGTTCAAGGAGAATATGGTGAGGACTGGGTGTCCTGAGCTGCGTGTTCAGGACTGTGTGTCCGGGACTGTGTATCCTCGAGTTTAAATACTCAGCCGCTCCAACCAGACGTACAACTGAGACAGCAGTTGGAACTGGTCTACCAAATCATTGTCTTCACCAAGCTTATTGGTTCTATTCCCTCAACTCTTTCATTTCCTCACAACTATGTTGTGTGTTTGTTCATATCTGTGTTTGAAGACTTTGACTGAAGACTTTCTCAATTTCCTCAGTTCAATTTCTTCAGTCTGTTTTGTCTTCATCCTATGTTATCCTGTGATTACGCTTCTTGTACTCTGTGCCTGTCTTCATTTCATCATGATGACTATGCTTGTATTCTGTTATGTTTACTTTTGAGTACTTATTCCGCTGCTAGTAGTTCTTCGCTAAGGAATTTCCTCACAGGCAAATTCCTCAGTGAAGAATTTCATAAAAATCGCCTATTCACCACCCTATAGTCGATATAACGCACTTTCAATTGGTATCAGAGCGAGGTACTCCCTTGTTCTGTGTGATTTTGGTTTAACCGCCTGGAGTTTTAGTTATGTCGACCGCAGGTATGACAAAAGTGACATGCCCCATCTTTGACGGTCACGAGTATCCCAAGTGGAAGGCCATGATGAAGAAACGCCTCATGGCGATGAACAGTGAGCTGTGGACCGTCACTGAGATTGGTCTGACCGATATGTGCAAGATGGCGGAAGCTGATGACATTCGCAAGTACACTCTTCTCAACCTCACGGCGAAGGAAGTCATCTGCTCCAGTCTGTCACAAAATCAGTTCAGGAATATCATACATCTCGATCATGCGAAGCTCATCTGGGACCGTCTCTCTGAGGTTTATGAAGGTCATCGAACCTGTCATGATCCTTGGTTTGAGGACTTCAAGGAATCTCTCAAAGCGATGACATTCGAACCAGAATCATCATCTTCTGCATCATGCCTTATGGCAAAAGATGCTGAGGTAACTGAATGCTACCTATCCGAGTCTAGTGATGATGATCTGGTGATGAATTTGGACCCAGCTATGTCAAACTTGCTTCCCTTGCCACTAAACAACAAAGAGCTTTGGAAAAAGTTCACTATATGCTAAACAAGAGCGATGATATGTTGGGTGAAGAAATGGATCAGTCAAAAGCTTTGGCTGAAAGTCTTCAGAGACTTCATACTAAGTATGACACCCTTCAAGATCAACATAACACTCTCTTATCTGATCATGAGAAGCTTTCTTATGAATTTCTTCAAAGAAAGCAAGACCTTGAGAAGCTAAGAGTGAGTTATGAAGATCTTCAGAAGGAGCGTGATTCATTACTTTCTCAACAAATCAGCGCTTCTCAGGAAGAATTTGTTCCTCCATGCTTGAAGTGCATTGAACGTGAATCTGCTAATTCTTCACCTGAATGTTGAAATGCTGCTAATGTTTCAAATTCTTCACATGCCTCTGCTATCACTAATTCCTCATCTGAGGACATTGCTAGTATCACTGACGATGCAGGGCTGAAGGAATTGTACACGACAGGCATGTACAAAAGCCTCAAAGGGCATCAGGCTCTTTGTGATGTGCTTAAAAAGCAGATCCTCAACAGGAACCCCAGGAAAGAGGGTATCGCCTTTGAGAGGAAACTCAATGCTGATGGTACATATTGGAAGCCTGAGCAGTACCCCAAAACTACATGGGTTGCTGCAAAGGGACCTCCAGTTGATCCATCTAACTTATCTGGATTTGCATGTGAATCTCCTCATTCTGATGATGAGTCAATTAACTCCAACTATAAACTGTTCAAAAATCAGAATGGTGAAGTATTTGCTAGATATGTTGGCACTAACTGCAGGAACGGCTCCCCTATGAAGAAAATCTGGGTTCCCAAAAGATGCCTTTAAAATCTTTAGGTGAATGTCATCATGACGCCACCTGTGAAGAATAGGAACCACAGATCAAATTCTTCATATGGACCAAATTCCTCATATGGATTCAAGTCCTCATACGGACCAAATTCCTCATATGGATCAAAGTCCCCATATGAACATCATCATGCTAACCCGTCTGTTTCGCAGGGAAGATCTAAGGATTATGGATATGTGCATTATTCTTCAAATCATTATGTCCATAAGTCCTCGAAGAATTTCTCTGCATAGTCTTATGCTTACTCTAACCCCTCTTATGTGAAACGAAATGGACTGGCTTCTATGCCATCCTTCTCGTATGGAGCTCGCAGAATGATGAACTCTTTGCCACCCCTTCAGATGTGGGTGGTTGAGAAAAAGAACTAATCTCTTCTGCAGGGTCAGGTCTCCAGACATACGTAATCGTCTGAAGAATTTGCTGGAGACCTGAGTATGCCTGATAGGACGCAGGCTAATCATGAAGAAATGAACTTTCATTTCTCACGTCCTCATATTGCTTTATCAGTTCTTTTACTTGATGAAATTGATCTGATGAAGTATATGAGTTTGTAAGCTACACTAATTCATCTGCAGGATGATCAACCGAAAGCCACTGAGTGGGTCCTCGATAGTGGATGTACAAACCACATGACTGGTGACAAGAATCTATTGATGGATGCTCCATTATCTCCGTCGCATCTGAAGCATATCATCTTTGCTAACAAAGGCAAAAGTCAGGTATTGGGTCTAGGTAAGGTTGCGATTACAAAGGATCGACACATGGACAAATTCATGCTTGTTGAGTCCTTAGGATACAACCTTATGTCTGTCTCAATGCTTTGTGATCTTGATATGGTTGTTGTCTTTGGCAAGTACCGTTGTGTTGTGGTTATGGAAGCTGACAATTCCAAAGTCTTCGAAGGCTTTAGGAGAGGAGACCTGTATATTGTTGATTTCTCTACAGGACCACAACCAGCCGTGTGCTTACTTGCAAAAGCTTCAGAAGGCTGGCTCTAGCATCAACGACTTGGTCATGCAAGCATGAGGAATTTGCACACGCTTGCGAAGAAGAAGCATGTCATTGGCATCGAGAATGTCAAATTCCTCAAGGATCACCTATGCGGAGCCTGTGAAGCTGGGAAGATGACCAAGGCCAAGCATCCAGCGAAGACTATCATGACCACCACTCGCCCATTTGAATTGCTTCACATGGATCTCTTTGGTCCTAATCATTATTCCGCTATTTCAAATGAAGCATCTCAATATGGCTTTGTTATTGTTGATGATTATTCTCGCTACACATGGGTACACCTTGTTACTTACAAACATGAAGTGCAGGAAGTCTTCAAACGATTTTCCTCGAGGGCTTCAACCAACTTTGGTGTGAAGATCAAGCACATCGGAAGTGACAATGGCACTGAGTTCAAGAATTCTGGTCTCGATGACTATCTTGATGAACTTGGTATTACTCATGAGTTATCTGCTCCTTATACACCTCAGCAGAACGGTGTCGTGGAGCGCAAGAATAGGACTCTTGCTGAGATGGCTCACACTATGCTTGATGAATACAAAACACCTCGTCATTTCTGGACTGAGGTAATTGATACTGCGTGCCACATCATCAACAGAGTATATCTTCACAAATTCTTCAAAAAGACTGCCTATGAACTCCTCACTAATAAGAAACCCAATGTAAGTTATTTCAAAGTCTTCGGTGCTAAATGTTGGATTAGAGATCCTCATCACAACTCAAAATTTGCACCGAAAGCACATGAAGGTTTTCTGCTTGGTTACGGAAAGGACTCGCACACCTACAGAGTCTTCAACAATGTTCTTCACAAAGTTGTTGAAACTGTAGATGTGCGGTTCGATGAAACTAATGGCTCGCAAAGAGAGCACCTACCTACTATGATAGATGAACCAGCACCTGAGGAAACTATCAAGTTCAAGGCTACTGAGGATGTCATTCCTACTGAAGAATCTGCTGAAGAATTCATTCCAGAACATGAAGAACGTCGAGCTAATGCACCTGAAGAAAATGCTGAAGAAAACACTGATCAAATTCTTCAACGGCAACCAGCTCATCCTCGCATTGCAAAAGAAGTGCAAGTTGAAAAGATCATCAATGACATCAAAGCGCCAGGTCCTCTCACACGCTCAAAAGCTTCACATTTGTCTAACTTTTGTGGGCACTATGCTTTTGTCTCTATTGCAGAGCCCACTAAGGTAGATGAAGCATTTCTGGAGCCTAAGTGGATTCATGCCATGCAAGAAGAATTACATCAGTTCGAGCTCAACAATGTCTGGGAACTAGTCAAACGTCTAGACCCTCGCAAGCACAATATCATCGGCACAAAGTGGATCTACCGCAACAAGCAAGATGAAAATGGCCTTGTGGTGAGGAATAAGGCACGGCTTGTAGCTCAAGGCTACACACAGGTTGAAGGAATTGATTTCGATGAAACTTTTGCACCTGTTGCTAGACTTGAGGCTATTCGCATATTACTTGCTTATGCTAACCATCATGATATCACTTTATATCAAATGGATGTAAAAAGTGCATTCCTCAATGGTAAGCTTGAGGAAGAAGTATATGTTGCTCAACCCCTAGGTTTTGAAGATCCAAAGAATCCTGACAAAGTCTTCAGACTCAGCAAGGCCCTCTATGGCCTCAAGCAGGCCCCACGGGCTTGGTATGATACTTTGAAGGAATTCCTCATGATGAAAGGCTTCAAACCCGGTTCACTCGACTCTACCCTTTTCACTAAATCTTATGATGGTGAATTGTTTGTGTGTCAAATATATGTTGATGATATTATCTTTGGTTGTACTGACCAACGTTATAGTGATGAATTTGCCTATATGATGAGTGAAGAATATCAAATGTCTATGATCGGAGAGTTGAAATTCTTCTTAGGTCTTCAAATTCATCAACAACGCAATGGCATATTCATATCTCAGGAGAAATTCCTCAAGGATGTACTGAGGAAATTCGGCATGCAAGATTGCAAAGGTGTCAAAATTCCTATGCCCACAAATGGCCATCTGTGCACTGATGAAAATGGTATTGACTTCGATCATAAGGTATACCGCTCCATGATAGGTTCTTTATTGTACTTATGTGCATCTAGGCCAGATATAATGCTTAGTGTTTGCATGTGTGCCCGATTTCAAGCTACACCGAAGGAATCACACCATAAGGCTGTGAAGCATATTCTTCGATATCTAGCTCACACACCAACACTTGGATTATGGTACCCCAAGGGCTCAGCTTTTGATCTCATTGGATATTCTGACTCTGACTATGCTGGTGATCGTGTGGACCGCAAGTCAACATCTGGTACATGTCATTTCCTCGGACGATCTTTGGTCTGTTGGTCCTCGAAGAAACAGAACTGCGTATCACTATCTACTGCTCAAGCTGAGTACATTGTTGCTGGTTCTTGCTATGCCCAATTGCTATGGATAAGCAAACTCTCAAGGACTACGGCGTCAACATGAAGAATGTGCCTCTCTTCTGTGACAATGAGAGTGCCATCAAGATTGCTCACAACCCAGTTCAGCACTCGAAGACAAAGCACATTCAGATTCGTCATCATTTTCTTCGTGATCATGTGTTGAAGGGCGACATTTCTATTGAGCATGTGAAGACAGAAGAACAGCTAGCCGATATCTTCACAAAGCCCTTGGATGAGAAGAGATTTAGCAAGTTGCGGTGTGAGCTAAATATCCTAGAATCTTCGAATGTTCTTTGAAAAGGACACTCATCCTAACACTTATGCAAAATTGATGACTTAGATGTGCAACACATGAAGAAACATTTTTCTTCAATCAATGAAGAATAACACTCTTAGTGTGAAGAAATTAATGAAGAATTTGATTCTCAGAACCCTACGATAATTGTACGCAGTGTCTGAAATCATCATTCTTATACGGTGGGTCACGCCACCACCAAAAGTTGAAATTCCTCAAATTATTCATATTCTTCAACTTTGCATAGTCTTCATTGGTTCCGTTGTTTTTCTTGATTGGCTATATATACATACATATATATATATATATATATATATATATATATATATGAGTTTATGTCCTCTACAGCATTCACTTATTGCTATTTCTTCAAGTTGGTTTCTGCTAAGTGAATGTGATCGGACCCTTCCCCTCTATGCTATACTCAACCCAATCTGTTCACAAATTCTTCATGTGCGTTCTATTTGAAACTCGTTCAAAATCTTCACTGTGTCCTTGTCAGCTGAAGAAATTGCGAATGGAACTTTAAAATCTATCTTATCGAAATTTTCGGCTTTGCCGCTCAAACCGTTCCGCATCCCATGATATACTTATCCACTCACCCACGATCTAACACGATCTACACCTCTCACTACGTGGGTGACACATGTCATGTGAATGAGAAGGGTCAGGGGCACGTTCGTCCAATTTCTTCGGGCGAGCAGTTTTTCACCGTGGCTATAAATACCCCTCCTTCCCTTCCTCACTTCTTTTACTCCGCTCGATCTCTTTCCAGCTCGAGCTTCTCAAACCCTAGCGTCGCCGCTACTTCATCGCCGCCGGTGAGGAAGAGCTTCACTGCCTTGACCTCGTCGCCGACGTACTCGCGCCGACTGCGGAAATCTTCACTCTGCCACCGCCGTAGCCGTCTTCCTCCGCCAAGTTAGGGCGTGGAAGATCTGCACAGATGAACTTCACATCTCCTCACTCCATTTCGTCGTGTTCTTCGTCTAGGGTAATTAAAAGTTACTTTTACTACCCTCGTTGATTCGAATGATTATCTTCAAAATCTTCAAAGGTGTTTTTCTTCATATATTCACACACTAAACACCTCACAACTCATTTGTTCTTGATTCATTTCTCTAAGCCATGTTTTTCTTCAAGATTCCTCAAATGTGTAGATTTTTAGTCTACACATCTCTGGAACCTAAGACAAAGAACGCCTAGTGAAATTCTTCAAGACTCATCTGGTCAAATTTCTCTAACTTGTTCCTTTTACAAAACCTTCTGAGAATGCATATGACCTCTCCAAATTCCTCGCAACTATACTCTGTTCACAGGTACACATGTCAGCTGCTGAATCACTAGGTTCTCATCAACTTAACTCATTTGCAGCGTTCCTCGAAGAAATGTTGCATACTTCTTCAGAGAATTCAATTGTTCAAATTCCTCAACTGAAGAAACTGGCTGACGGTAAGAAGCCACAGAAGGGAGGAAAGAGGCCTGAGGTAAATACAGCGTTTGAGATCCCTGATGAAATATATGCTGGGTACTGCACACCTACTGAGGAAACCAAGAATGAGCGCAAAGTGTGCATTCAGAAGATAGAGAGGAGATGGGCAAGAGAGTGGAGGAAATACAGATATGTCACTCCTAAGTACATGAAGAAATTCGCACACAATCCTCCATGCCCAAGACCTCCATTGGCACCTGGCCAAATCGCTGATCCCACCAGCCTCAAGCGCGGTGAGGACTATCCTGATGAATGGGCCAAGCGCCAAGCCAAGTTGGCTAAGCAAGCCAGAGAAGGAGTGAGGAAATTCAATGAAGACTCTGCTGCTGCTGCTGCCTCTGCTGAGGCCTCTGCTGTCAAGCCAAAGAAGGCTATGTCAAAGAAGCCTGCGCAAGCCAAGTGCTTCACCAACAATGCCCTCACGGCTAGAATCCTCAAAGCCCTCACGACCAATTCCTCATGCTGCTCTTGTTCCTCCAAAGTACTCAGCTCCTCCGCCAAAGCCCTCAGCTGTTCCGACTAAATCCTCAGCACCTATGCATCTCACCTCGTGCCAAAGGACTGCATGCATCTCCATTGCCTCAGGTGTCTCAGCTAGTTCCTTAGCTGCACCAAGTTCCTCAGCTGGCCCGTCACTGCTGAAGACAAGGGCCACTACTGGATGAGGTCCTCGCCCAAGTCCTCAAAGGAAACAAGTCGCTTTCCAAGTATCGTCTGAAGAAGACGAAGACGAAGCTGATGATGATGAACTTGTAGAAATCATCAGAGACAGGTAAGTCAGGGCCGCTAGAGCCAAAGGATCAGAGGTGCCACTGCTTTTGGATCCCAAGTTGATCCTCGACTACATTGATGTCTGGCACAAGGACCCCAACACTCCCTTGCCTGACTTCAAGCTGACTCCTGGCCAGAGTCACATGCTGACCCACTTCATTCAAGAAGAAAAGTGGAAATTTGAGAAGGCCAGGCAGATCAAGAAAGCGCAGTACAAGAAAGAGCGCAATCTAAAGAAAAACGTTGTCTCTATGACAACTGAAGAACTTATCACTATTCAGACTGAGATTAAGAAACTCAGTGATGACTTTGACGCATATCGCGCTGATTGTCTTGGAGACAAGGTTCGTTTTGTGAAACTTGCGGATAACTTCACTTCCAATGTTGCAGCCCCAACACAACAGGAAATTCCTCAGGCTGAAGCGTCTTCTCGGCCTACTGAAGAAAATGCCAGCATCGCTGATGACAATCAGGTTGCTGAAGAAAATGTGAGTTCCAGGGCTGATGACTGCATTCCAGTCACTAACGAAATTGCCAGGGCACCCACTAGTGGTCCGCCTGAAGAAACTGAAGAACTCAGGGCAACTACATCAGTTGTGCCTGAAGAAAATCAACCAGATTCCTCAGCTGCTCCTGCACCAACTTCAACTCCAATCCTTCCATCTGCATCGGATGTGAAGAAGACCAAGGCTGCAGAGCATGCTGCAGTGAAGAAAAGGAAAGCATCAGCTGCTTCAAATTCTTCAGCTCCGAAGAAAATGAAGCCTATGACAAGTTCATTTGCAAATCCGATTGATGTTGTTCCCATCTCAACCAGGCCATCAAAGGACCTTGTTCCTTTTGATGAAGAATATGTGATCCCCAGCGGATCTGATGAAGAAACTCCTTCTGCTGCTTCGTCTGAACCGTTGGATGAAGAAATTGAAGTGGATGCGATCCCTTCAACACCTATCATCTCCTCACCTATGCCTCAGTTCATAGCTGAAGAGGCTGGCGTTGAAGAAATGGAAGATGAAGATGTGGACATTGGCTGCTCCACACCCATAATCAGTGATGAATTCTGGGAAAGTCAGCATCCAAACTCACCAATGTTCACCCCTCTACAGCAAATTCCTCAGTCCCCCACACAAACTGTACATATGGGCTCTGAAGAAACTCATCCCACTGCATCTGTCCATGAGGAAATTCCAGCCACTAGCGCTGAAGAAACTGATGCTGCTGAACAACCAATGACGCAGACTGTCACTGAGGAGGAACCAGAAATTCCTCAGCCTGAAGAACCTGCGATTGAGATTCCTGAGGTCGTGATGCAACTCACTAACACTCCTCTGCCGAAGCCAAAGGACCCATTCTCACGCAAGCAAAAGTTCAAGGATGATGATTTCTTCGGCGAGCACGTATTCTTCGAAGATTACAACCCATATAACTCTGCTCGCATTAGGAAGAGGCGTTTCTGGACTGCTAGTCAAGCCAATTTCTATTTCTCAGTGTTGTTCAACAAGGAGAAGATCTTCTACCATGAGCATATTCCTCACGTGGATATGGAATCTCTGCCGTGCTTTGCACCAGTCCTTAGTGTTCTTCACGACGCTGGACTACTAAACTTTTGCTCTGACATCTGAGATTGGAATGAAGAACTGATTCTTCAATTCTATGCAACGCTGCACATCACTGGAGATGTTGAAGATGTGAATTCCTGGGTGTTGGACTGGATGTCTGAAAACACTCACTACACTGCACCAACCTCTGAATTGATTCGTGCTCTACCACTCAGTCCTCCCCTTGAAGAAGCTCGCTGCATCTACAGTGAACCTGAGCTCACACATCATTACATGCAGGTGCTGATGAAACCTTTGAAGCCAGGTCAGGCACCAAGAACAAAATTCCTCGTGAAGGAATTGTTGTACGTGCCCAGAACTATCTATCGTATTCTTACGAGGATAATCAGTCCTATCAAAGGCCACGACTCATCTGATGAGGAAATTGTTGGCATCATGAAGAATCTGGTATTCAACATCGTTCATGGCATTCCTGTCAATTATCACGATTTCTTCATGAGGACTATGGCCAATGTTGCACTGTCTCCGTTTGAGCTGAAGCCTTATGCACCTTGGATTATGAGATTCCTCAGGACAAGGTCTTCACTCAACTACAAAGCTGATTTCCAGAATCACCTCAGGTACTTGCCCCTAATTGAAGTCCTCAAGCAGACATATTCCTCAGTTGATGGAAAGGGCAAGGCACCAGCTGCAATAGATGAAGGCATTCGTCCATTGGATGGCCAGTTTCGCAAAGCTGCATCTTATTCCACCAATGATGACTCTGCCACACATGACTCTGCCAATGCACCCAAGTCCAGTCCTCAAACCACTGCTCCGTGTGTGATGACTAACCGTGAACTTCTGCTTAGTCTTCACCAGAAGGTGGATCGAAATCACAAATGGGTTAAGCGTCAGTTTGGTTCACTTCTTCACAACATGACTGCCACACACAATGCAGTGAAGAAAAACCACTACTACCTCCATCAAGTCTTCGGTCGCACCTGGGCAATCCTGTCACATCTGTATGGTGAAGAAGATCTGAAGAACATGGGTCTCAAAGAAGATTTTGACTGGTCTGCACCTCCACCGAAGAAATTCAAGAAGGTCAAGGTTCCTTCTCTGGTGGCCAGCTCATATTCTTCATCGCGCGACACTGATGAAAATGAAGACTTGGACGACACTGCGGCAGGCCCTACTACAGCAAACGACCCCAACAAGGCTGGTGCTCCATCATCAACTTGATATTCTTCAGGGGCGTTAGTCCTCATATTCGTTCCTTTTGGTCGTTTGATGACAAAGGGGGAGAATTTTGAGTTAGTCTTCAAGCAGGTCTTTCTATATGGGCGTTTTTTGTTAAGTTACAACTCTCGTTCTTCTGCGACTTTATTGGATCGAGTTGTAAACTTAAACCCGATGGTGCTCTGATACTCTGGATACGTTTTTTTAGATGCTTATTTCTCGTTTATATTATTGCATGCATGTTGAATTACATTAGTCACCATATTTCATCATGCATTTCAAATTCTTCACTGTTATATATCAAATGTGTGTATGAATTACAAGATATAGGGCGAGATCTCCATGATTCAACTTTTCAAGTGTGCATTGCTTCAAAAGCAAATTCCTCACTATGCACATCTTCAGGGGGAGTTCTTCTATATCTTGCAATCAAATTCCTCAATATTAGTAGTTACACTTCATATGTTTATCCCCGTTCAAAACTTAACATATATTGTCATCAATCACCAAAAAGGGGGAGATTGTAAGTGCATCTAGTGCCCCTTTGAGATTTTGGTGTATTGAAGACTTATAGGTTAAGGGACTAATGTGTTTATGAGTGTACATAGGTCTATAAGTCTATGAGGAGTTTGATATTTACAGAGAAAGTCGACCCCTAAAAATGAAGTTCTTCGTCTGAAGACTTTGGTATTCTGAAGACTTTGAAAGTGAAGAAAATGGTGTGACCGTGAAGACTTGGTATTCATTCGAGGAACTCAAAATCCTACACCTACCAATCCCTTCGAGTGAAGCCATTGGAAATATCATACAGTTCAGTCAATTTCTTCAGTGACAGAGACGAAGTTCTTCTGGTCTCTGAGGAATTTGTTCTGACTGAGGAGTTAGGAATTCGCCAGTGCGGATTGCCTACGCAGTGAGGAACATGATAGCCCTGAGGATTTTGCTACTCAAAATTCCGACCGTTGCTGTGCTATGCGCCAGCTGTCCCAAAATATCTATCCACCTAACGGTCATATCATTGAAGGGCATTTATGTCTTATCATGTCGGGCTGCTCCCTAGGCTATAAATAGCCGCCCCCTACAACCACTAGCTGGATGGCTGCTCCGAGAGAAACTGACACTTGTCATTTGAGAGCAACCCATCCTCTGAGGACTTTAAGCGAAAATCATCAAGTGAGGAAAAACCAAAAACCCAAAACCCAAACACCTACAAACCCCAAGTGATTGAGCATCACTGAAGAGATTGATCCTGTGTGGATCCGACGCTTGTTACCTTTGAAGACTGTGCTTCTTCCAGACGGTTAGGCGTCATGGTCTAGAGCATCCAAGAGGAATTGTGGATCGCCGAGTGACCGAGTTTGTGAAGGTTTGGAAGTCGCCTGAAGACTTACCACGAGTGATTGGACGAGGTCTGTGTGACCTTAGTTCAAGGAGAATACGGTGAGGACTGGGTGTCCTGAGCTACATGTTCAGGACTGGGTGTCCGGGACTGTGTGTCCTCGAGTTTAAATACTCAGCCGCTCCAACCAGACGTACAACTGAGACAGCAGTTGGAACTGGTCTACCAAATGATTGTCTTCACCAAGCTTACTGGTTCTATTCTCTCAACTCTTTCATTTCCTCACAACTGTGTTGTGTGTTTGTTCATATCTGTGTTTGAAGACTTTGACTGAAGACTTTCTCAATTTCCTCTGTTCAATTTCTTCAGTCTGTTTGTCTTCATCCTGTGTTATCATGTGATTACGCTTCCTGTACTCTGTGCCTGTATTCATTTCATCATGATGACTATGCTTGTATTCTGTTATGTTTACTTTTGAGTACTTATTCCGCTGCTAGTAGTTCTTCGCTAAGGAATTTCCTCACCGGCAAATTCCTCAGTGAAGAATTTCATAAAAATCGCCTATTCACCCCCCTCTAGTCGATATAACGCACTTCCACAGTTGTCCGCGTGTCCCTACCGGACACGCCCAGAAACGAGAGGATGCACCGACTCTCGTGGCTAAACTCGTACACTACACAACATCTCTCTGTAGGAGTAGGTTGATCTGTCACTCTCTCTAACACACACATGGTGTTAAACACACACACGCGCGTGCGTGCGCACACGCACGCACCTTGGTCCCGTTGCACCTTCTAACGTGACTTATTACACCTAGACAGAGGGAGTAGTAAGTATACGAGATACAATGGCACACTGACTTAAGTCGAATACAAGTGCCCAAAATGTGTGTGCATGTTATAATAAGGATTCACTTAAAATAGTACATGAGCGAACAGAGGGATCAATTGGACAGTGTTCCCGAGCAGTAGCGAAATGTGTGAGGTAAGATACACCGCTGGTGCTTTTAATTTTTCTTATTAATTTGTTTGTTTCACCCTCTGACTAGTGGGACCCAACGTACTACGTGGAGAGAGGTAAGGTGACTAAGGCTGCATTATTTCTGCACCACTGTGGATAGTCTTACTACCAAAGCCACATGACACGATTATGATTGAAATCCCAATGACTCCCACACACACAAAAAAACACGGCATGCTTGTCACACGAATACAGGAATGTATAAAAGGTTATTTCCCTCTCGTTGAACATAACGGGAGGGTTGTGTAGCTGGTTAGCCTGTTTGCTCATCAAACTTGAGGTCTCAGGTTCGATAACTACACTTGAGCATAATTTGTGCCAGGAGGATTCTTTGACTGGTCAAAATATTTTCTAGGGTCTGCATGCTTCACACACTCTCTCCAGTATATATATACACGCTGGAGCCTCAGCGCTTGTAGTTTCTCTCTTCACACTCTCTCGCCCTCTCCCGCTGGAGCATCAGTGCTTGTAGTTGCTCTCTTCACACTCTCTCGCCCTCTCCAGATCTAAACAAGACTTCGTTAGCCTCTCTCTCCCCTCACTACTGCTCAAAAAGCCGGCAGGATCCGTCCACCGGGAAGGGAAGGAGGCTTAACACTGTCGCCGTCGGCGAGGGACTACCGGCGCGGCTATTCACTTTCCACCCAGAGGCGACGCGGGAGGGCCTCCGACCCCTTCTTCTTCGCTGCCGTCCCGTCGCCCACCGAACCACGCCCCAAGAACCTTAAGGTATAATTTACTTACTCTAGATGCATTGCTCTAGTTGCATGTATACCATGAATCTAGGACGTGGTTCAAAGAGGAAAGGAGTGGGGGAAAGTAGTGGGAAAAGTTGCATATAGCATGAATCTAGGACGTGGTTCAAAGAGGAAATGAAGGGGAAAGTTGTATAGCATTAATCTAGGACGTGGTTCAAAGAGGAAAGGAATGGGGGAAAGTAGTGGGGAAAGTTGTATCGCATAAATCTAGGACGTGGTTCAAAGAGGAAAGGAAGGGGTGAAAGTACTAGTTCAAAAAGGAAAGGAAGGGACAAGGCTGTAGAGTTTGAGCAGGACTAGATTTGCTGCGCTCACATAGGGAAAGGCGTCTAAAGATAAAAAAACTGGGACCAACACAAATATGCTCCTTGGTTGTTTGTTCTTTGTTGCAACAGACTGTGCATGACCACAGTACATCGGTAGATGCACATGGTGCTGGTGCGTCCACTGTCCCGTGCAACTCATTAGATGTTGTTAATCTAAGGCCCTGTTTGGTTAAAAACTCCCTAGTCCCTACCTGCTGGGTTCCAGGGACTAAACATGGACTAGAGGTTATTAAATGACATGCTAAAATACCATGTTACGCCTAGTAATGAACTAATAGAGACAAGGTGCGATGCATGGCAGGGGCAACTGTTGGAAAAAGTCCCAAAAAGATTCCCTCGGGGTCTTCTTTCTTTAGTCCCAAATGCCCACTTTTAGTCCCTAAAAGTCCCTCCTCTTTGGTTTAGATGGGACTGACATGGAGTTTTTTTTGTCCCTACACCAAAATGTCCCTGTAAACAAACACCCTCTAATAATGACGCTGGAAAATTGATGCAATGCCACAGTTAAAAGCAAATTACATGTTTAATGAATTTTATTGTTAATATAATCTCTATGTTAATATTAATCAATGCCACCATTTGAGAAATGCTACTGTCTTTCTTTCTTTCCCATTTAGATAAGGTAGATGCTTCTTTTTGTTGGCTTCTGTGTCATCCACCGTTATTGACCACTAATTGTCTCCTTTGCACCTCTGTGTAAACATGGTTATCTGCTTCATCTTGTTGCCATTGTGACCTTTTGTTGCACTGCACAAAACACTTTTGTTTTAAGAGTGTTTTGTGCAGTTCAACCAAAATGTCACACCGACAACGTTGCTTGATTGCTTGATCTTAGTGGAACTGCACAAGAGGAGATCTTACATCCTATCCGTTAAGGCGAATTTGGTTCAGATCTTCTTCTTGTGAGTTGTTTGAATTCCGCATCATGAGAGGTTAGTACTTGCCTTCTTTCACATGATTCTGCAGTGTGCATTCATATGTTGTGCTACTTGTACGATAATGTTGCTTGATTTTAGTGAACTGCACAAATGGAGACAAGACTTCCAATCTGTATGTGCACCATAATATCCAATTGAAGTAAGATAAGGATATTTCACAACTGCCGGCCTGTATTTTGCCACTTTCATCAGAAAATTAAGTTTAGTACTATACTTGTGCTCCCTAATTGACATGCCAAATCTTACATTGAAGGCGAAGCTTGTTTGTTATTAAACCAAGTGACGAAGGGGAAGAACAAGGGGAAGAAAAACAAAAATCAACTCCCGGTGCTGTAATGAAGCACTGGAACTGTGATGACACAAGTAATGATATAGTTTTGCATCTTAATTTATTGCTATGGCTGGAACGAGCAATTGTTTTGCCACTGATTTGATGCCGCTCTTAATGTAATATGTAATTATCTCTACTTGTGCAAACAGGGATCTTCTTTGAAGATACCATATATTTTAGTGGAACTGCACAAGAAGATGTTGGAAACATTAAACTAATCGAGGAGTATATAGTAAGCATGGCCACCACCGTAGATAGCAACAGATGGTTCCGGAGAGTTGCTTCATCTATAAGCCTCCTGACAAAAGGTTGGTACTCGCCCACTGATTTCATCCATATGATTGAGCTTTGTCATCTCTATTGGTGTTGTGCTACTGTTTAGATATTGTCATGAAAAAGTGGTATTGTCCTTGAGAAGTGCTTCATCTGTGCTGTTTTAAATATTTCATTTCCTTTTTTTTCGAGCAAACAGTGATGCTAGCATTTAGTAGTCCTCTTGTCTTTGCACAACAAGATCATCTTCCTCTGAAGAAGAATATGGAGTACGTGAAGTGACTAGTTCCAATTATGCCAGGATGAAGAAGCCCTGTCTATCTTATCATCAGAAGGAGCAGTTGAAGGATGGTTACATTACTCCCCACAAGACCAAACTAACTTCATCTCAGAAGGACTGACAAAATCTACATTTTGTTGTTGTGATGCGCGAGTACAATGTTGTTCTAGGATTCTTTCTGGTGAGTTCCATTTTTCTAAAAGTGTGCTCTACATGGACCATGTATGTGCCTGTTGAAATTGTCAATTCATAGTACAGTTTTCTCTATGCTAGTCACTTTTTTGTATTTGTGCAAACAGGGGTGCTCAGCTTGATTTCAATGGGAACTGCACAAAATTTTCATGAATACATTGAATCATTCATTTCCACCACAAGAAAGGAGGTGCCGATAAGTTCAAGGTGTTGCAACATATAAGGGCGAAATCATACAAGCTACGCGCGAATTTGGTTGATTTTGGTGGAACTGCACAAAAAGAACAGCTGGTTTATTTAGCACAAGGTGCCATGTCAATGTCCGAACTGACGGCAAATCCTGCCCATTCCACAATCGTAGGCATTTGATATTTTGGAATGGGACAACCTTGTCAAATTTTGCTCATTGATTTTAGCAAGACATGCGTTTGATATTTTCGAATGGGATGCCCTTTGCTGTCAGCAGCGTCAATCAATATTTTCTTTATTCTTTAGTTGTGAAGTAAATATTGCCTCTGACATGTGAGTCGCTGAGATGCATAATCATCGATTGTTTTGAATGTTCTCTATGAATTGCCAGGCCTGTGTGTTTGATTGCAATGTACAGAAACGCTAAAAAGATGCTCAGACTCTTTGTACTCCTTCTGTTCCTTTTTACTTTGCACATTGTGAAAGTGCATAATTTTTGTATAAGATTGGTCAAAGTAGAGATACTTTGACTGCAGACAAAACTTGTATGCAGACTAGAAAGGACCGGAGGGAGTACATATGAAACTGCTGCAAACGAGGTGATCACCCTGGGAATAATGCTAGTACGTATTGTTTTGCATGTTCATCCAATGCCAGGATACAGGAATTCGAACTAATCGAAATAAATTCATTCATACACGGTCGGATTTCATATAAACATGCCAGATTTCATTACATTTCATACATTCTTCAACTAAAAAGGGGTGCGCTGGAGGTATAATTAATTAACCGAAGCTACCCACATGTGTCCCGCTGAGCTGAACAGAAGCTTCAGTGACTTAACTGCAGGTGCAGTTGCGTAACTGACATGTGGCCTATTGGTCCCACGTGTCAGTCAGCCAACTGCACCAACAGTTAAGTAGAAGCAGCGTTATTCTCCAGCAGAACTCCCCGACTCCACGTCGCCGCCAAGAAACTAATAGGCCGTCAATGGTCAACCCGCCTAGCTTGGCTTCAACAGGAGGGTAGCAGTGGTGGCCTTACTTGGACCCGCGCGGCGGCGACCTACCGTGTTCTACTCTTCCTCGTTTTCTGTGTGGCGCGGCCTCGTTGGCAGCGGGGCGGGGCCTTGGCAGAGCCGGCGATGTCCTTTGTCTCGTTGCCGGCGGGCAGCGCCTTAGCGGAGCGGTGGAAATCCTCCCCCGCGTTGCCGGCAGGGTGGGGCCTCGGCTGAGCCGGCGATGTCCTCTGCCTCGTTGTTGGCGGGGCGGGGCCTCGATGGAGCCAGCGGTGTCCTCTGCCTCGTTGTTGGCGCCGCGGGGCCTTGGCGGAGCAGGGCCTCATCGACGCCAGCGGAGTGGGGACTCATTGGAGCCGGCATTGTCCTCTGCCTCGTCCTCGGTCTCGCCAAACAGCGCCTCGCCCGCTTCATCGCCCTCTTTACTAGGCTCTTTGTAGGCGGCCGCAGCCTCCGCCACCCGCATGCGGTACTGCCAGCGCTCGAGGTGGCCCTTGCGGGCGGAGCGGTATGAGTCGAGCAGCGCCTCCTGCTCCGCCCGCTCCACGGTGATCTGCTCCTCCGCCTGCAGGTGCTCCTGGAGGAGATGGTGGTCGTAGGCGGCGTCGTCCTGCGCCACCCGAAACTGCTCCTGACGCATCTGCCTCACACTGTCCATATATTGGGCACGGGCCTCGCCGATGGTCATGGTGCAATGCACTGGCGAGGATGGAGCGGAGGAGGGGGTTGGCACCGGATCGTCGACTACCATGTTCTCCATTGGGACGTCGTCGTCCTCCGGCTGCCTGCCGGCCAGCCGGTCGGCAGCAATGGCTGCCATCTCCTTGTGGTCCGTCGTCCGCTCGTCCCGAAGAGCGCTGAAGCGCGAGGAAGCCATGGTGGGCAGTAGTGGTGTGGACAGGAGAAAGGGAACGGATGTGGGTGACTGTGGCTATGGCCGGCGCAGCAGTTTATATAGCAATGGTGGGCGGGCGGGAGGGACGGACTTGTGGCGCCGGAGTAGCCGCCTCGGCAACCGCGTATCATCAATGTGGGCGGTAGATGGACCGACGAACGACACTTGTGTCGTTTGAAGGCGGAGCAATCGCCTGCACCGGGAAGCGGGGCGGGCGGCGCTGACTGTTTCGGGCGGAAAGCGCGCGCGGGCGAGGAGATGACTTTACTTGGAGAGGATGACAATGGGGACCCACCAGGTCCATAGCCTCACGTACGCAAGTGCCTCCTTATTATATATATATGTATAAAACTATACTCCCTCCGTCTAGGTGAATAAGTCGTATTAGAAGGTGCATCACGACCTAGGTGCAAGCAGATTGGTGGAAAAGAAGAATATTTCTCTCTTCTAAACACAACATTTAATCGCAGCAGTTAAGAGGATGCCTTATTAGCTACCCATGCAGGCCATCGTAATTCATAGCATGCAAAGTGCTTTTATTTCTTGCCTAATAACCGCATGGACGTGCTGCATGCATTGGTCCTTGCCCGAGCAAAAAAAGGGAGGAAAGGGGTTTCCACGGGAGACAACGAGGCAGCGGTGGAAGCGCTCGCTGGAGTAATTTATTTTGCTTCCCCCTGGTTTCCTGACATCATGGTCCCACACCATTGTCAACCTATGTAGTAGTCAATAAACGAGAGAATTGCACAAGAAGCGGCCGATAGCTGGGACCAAGCAGCTCGAGCAGTATTTGTGTTTTTTGAGGTGTGAGCACTGCAGAGTTTTTCGATGTTTAGCCCAGATATTAATTTTTCTCCTATGAACAACAAGGAAAACATTGCTGCAGGTATTAACTGGGCGGGCTGTGGCCCGTCTAGCCCAGGCCAGATATCCAGGCCAGATATTAAAATTTTTTCAAGCTCAAAATGGCTAGCGCAACTATACTTTTTTTAGGAATACCCAGGCAAGGTCAAGTTGTTATTCTCCGCCCCGCTCGGCTGCAAATCTTTCCTAGGAGGGATGCATTAGGCTTAACAAGAAAATGAGCTTTAAGAAATAATAAATGGGATGTAATTATAAAAACTGGGCAGTAACTATAAAAAATGCACCAAACACGTGATTACTTTATAAAATATTATTTTTGGATATTGAAAATTTTAATTTCATTAATTGTTGCGAGCGCAGTGTTTCGTTGGATTTTTACGTAATATAAATTTATATTGAAATTGTATTTAATCTGACTAGAAATTTCAGGATAAAAATATTTCGGATCCCATCAAAATGTGAGAAATTTTATTGAATTCTGTTTTGAATGGTTGGTTGAAATGGGTTGTACTTTTAACAAACAGTAAATGGGCTATAGTAAATTCCATTAGAATTCAAAAATGGACTACACATTCTTACAAATCTCAAATGGGCTATAAGTTCTCTACCACACACTTCTGGCCTTACTAAGTTGATGCGTCCCCTAAAAAACAGAGTTGACGCGTATGCAAGGCTTTGTCAACTTATAGTCAACACACGGTTCTAGCAGCAGTGGCCGTTGGATGTCCATCCAACGGATGACGTGCTTCTTCTTCAATCTCGGATATTCCAGCTTCACCCGCCCAAAAAATGATTCCTCCCCCTGACATCTGGGGTGCACCATTTCGGAAGCTGACCTGTGGGCCTACTAAGTTGACGTACCAAGGGCTTTGTCAACTTAGTCAATATAAATGATTCTAGCTGCAGTGACCGTACGATGTCCATCCAACGGTCGTAGTGCTTCTTCAACCTCTGGTCTTCTTGCTCCAGCCGCCCAAAGCAGCGCCAGTCGTGCCGCCTGCTCCTGCCTCCCGTGGCCGGCTGTGCTGTCGCGGAGGCCTCATCGCCCCCTACTATTCCCAGCGCTGGCCAGGCCTTGCAGCGACGGCAGCCTCACACCGCAGCCGAACGAGTGAACCCTCATACTCCTCTCCGCGTGGGCATCCACTGATGCGTCTTCACCGGCTCCGCGTCATCCCCTTCCTAGGCCTCGCCGTCGTCCACCGCCCTGGTGCTCTCAGCGCGGCATGGTCAACGTGGTCAAGGAACGACTTCCATCAGACGTGGACTGTACGTGGAGAGGCTGAGAGCTGGGTCCACGACGGCATCAAGGAAGTGCCTCCTTATTACACGGAAAATAATGATTCCTCCACCTGACAGCAGGGACCCACCGAACGGGCCACCGGTATTTTGGAAAAAAATCGTTTCCCCCTGACTGCTGGGACCCACCGCCGGGCCACCGTATTTTGTGAAAAAATGTTCCCCCCGCTGTCAGCTCGGACCCACCGGAAGTGCCTCCTTATTACGCACAAAAAATGAATACTCCCCCAGCTAGCTGGGACCCACCTTGCTAGGAGGTTGACTTCTGGGCCTACTAAGTTGACGGGGACGAAGGGCTTTGTCAACTTAGTCAATATGAACGATTCTAGCTCCAGTGACCGTACGATGTCCATCCAACGGCCGTAGTGCTTCTTCAACCTCTGGTCTTCTTGCTCCAGCCACCCAAAGCAGCGCTAGTCATGCCGCATGCTCCTGCCTCCCGTGGCCGGCTGTGCTGCCGCAGAGGCCTCACCGCCCCTACTATTCCCACCGCTGGCCAGGCCCTGCGGCGACGGCAGCCTCACACCTCAGCCGAACCAGTGAACTCTCGTAGTCCTCTCCGCGTGGGCTTCCACTGCCGCGTCGTCCCCTTCCTAGGCCTCGTCGTCGTCCACCGCCGTGGTGCTCTCCACGCGGCGTGGTCAACATGGTCAAGGAATGACTTCCATCTGAAGAGTACTGTACGTGGAGAGGCTGACAGCTGGGTCCACGGCCACAGCCCAGTTTTTTTGTGATTTGCCAAGTAAGTCGCTTTGTCAGGCCTATTGGGCTGCAAATCTTTCAAGACGAGGAGAGCTTTCATTCGGCTGGCCGAGAAAATGGCCCATCAGTAATGAGAAATGGGCTGTACATTTTTAAAACACATCAAACCGGCAATTAGTTTCAAATATCTTTTTTTCATTTCAAGATTTTAAATTACATTAATTTTTATGCATGGAGAATTTGTTGGATTTTATATTGATATACATTTATTTTTAAAATCAGTTTGAATGTGAGTCGAAATTTCGGGATTAAAAACAGTTCGGACCGCAGCGAAATATGCAAAATTTTGTATAATTTTTTAACCGTTGCCAAAATATGGGCTGTAATGCTAACAAAAAGAATATGGGCTCCAAAAAAACCTTAAGAATTAGCAAATGGGCTGTAAATTATTAGAAATAATGGCAGATGGGTTGTGTGCTGTTTTCCACAGGTTTGAGGCTTTCCTAAGAAAAGGTTGATGCACAAGCACTGACTGTTGGATGTCCATCCAACGGCCGTCGTGCTTCTTCAATGTCTGCTCTTCCTGCTCCAGCCGCTCAAACAAGCGTCGGCGGGACTGCCTGCTCCCTCCTCCTCGCGGCCAGCTGTGCTGCCGCGCAGGCCTCACCGCTCGACCGTACTCCCATCGCTGGCCTAGCCATCCCTCTACTCACCCACACCTGCTGTTATTCTCCGGTGATGGGAGACGAACCAGTAAACCCTTGTACAGTCGTTCTCCCCTTCGCGTGGGAAACAACTGCTGAGTCTTCCCTGCCTCCGTGTCGTCCCCTTCCTAGGCCTTGCCCTCGTCCACCGTCCTGGTGCCCTCGGCGCGGCGTGGTCAACGTGGTCAAGGAACGACTTCCATCGGACGTGGACTATACGTGGAGAGGCTGACAGTTGGGTCCACGGCCACAGCAAGGAAGTGCCTCCTTATTACGTGGGAAATAATGATTCCTCCACCTGACAGCGGGGACCCACCGGACGGGCCACTGTATTTCGCGAAAAAAACATTTCCCCCTAACTGCTGGGACCCACCAGCTACATCTTCGCACGCAAGGAAGTGCGTCCGGGCAAAAAAATGATTCGCCCCCTGACTGCTGGGACCCACCAGCTACATCTTCGCAGGCAAGGAAGTGCCTGACAGCCGGGACCCACCTGGTCGAAGCGTATGTAGCGTTGTCATTCTGGTCGTGAACGTGTACGTACATACTAGTCGATGTAGAGGCACACACATGTTGTAGTAGAGGCGCGCACGTGTCGTAGTAGAGGCACGCACGTAGCATGTACACGTACATACAGCGGCCAGGGTGCAAGAAAGAAAATACGGCCACGTATGTGTACATACGGGCGGGGTCACGAACGCCTACTCGCACATACGTACTGCCAGGGCTCGTGTACATGGCTGGGTCAGAACGGAGAAACAGCATCATCGTCGTCGTGTTCATGGGGAGTCAACGGAATGCATCGTGTTCATGGGGAGGCAACGGAATGCGTCGTGTTCATGGGGAGGCAACGGAACGCGTGGGAGCCAACCAGCTGGGTCGGAATGAAATGCCTGGTCGTGTTCATCGGGAGGGCTTGGACGGAACAGGCAATGGAAACAAGGCCTGACGTACCGCAAAACGGAGGAAACGGCCTTGTGTTCGACCGGCCATGTTCGAAATGGAATCATGTTCATCGGGAGGGGTCTGGCGTACCGCAAAACGGAGGAAACGGACCTCCTACAGTCGAAACGGGGGTCTTGTTGATCGGGAGGGGTGTGGCGTACCGCAAAACGGACGAAACGGACTTGTGTTGGAGCGCTACGGTCGAAACAGGGGTCCTGTTCATCAGGAGGGGTGTGGCGTACCGCAAGACGTGACTCCACGGGATACTGTTCATCTCCACCGTCGACCCCCTCCAGCCTCACGAGCTACTGTTCATCCATCGTCGACCTCCTCTAGCCTCCACCTACGACTGTTCATCCATGGGCTCCTGTTCATCCAGCCTCCACCGTGCGCTACTCCACCGGCTACTGTTCAACCAGCCCTCTCCATGGGCTCCTGTTCAACCACCCCTCCACGAGCTAATGTTCATCCTACCCTCCACCGTCTACTGTTCATCCTGCCCTCCACGGGGTGGTCCTGTTCATCCAGCCCTCCACGGGGTCCTGTTCATCCAGCCCCAACCGGCTCGATCGATCGGGGTCCTGTTCATCCAGAGGCAACACCACGGGGTCCTGTTCATCCACCCCCACCGGGAACTTTTCATCCAACCCCCCCTGCAACACTCACTGTTCATCCAGAGGCAGCATCGATCGGCTTCAGTTAGCAGCAGTAGCGAAGGAATCGCTCGATCGGGTTCAGTTAACAGCCATCGATTGATCGCTCGGGTTCAGTAACGCGTAGCCTGCAGTGCAATCGCTCGGGTTCATTTAGAGCCCAACGCCTCGCTCGGGTTCAGTTAGAGCCAACGCCTTGCACACACACGCGTACCTGTACGAGAGAAACGCGCATCGCTCGGCCCCCGACCTCCCACCGTAACCGGGAACTCCCCGAAATTTTCCTCGCCCTCGCTTCTACCACGGTTTTTTCCTTCATGGACGGCCCAAAGAATGTCATGCAGCTGCCTATCCGGCCCGCCCAGGACGAAAAGCCCATTTTATGTCATGATTTTTTGTCATAGAAGTAGGAGCCCACCACATCTATGATGATACCGGGTTTTGTCACAATTATTGTCATAGAAGTGTCATATGTATGATAGAAAAAAATTCGTTCGGCCCAAAATGTCACGGGTGTGTCTTTTTTTGTAGTGGTGGGCGCAACAACAGTATGTGCTTCCATCTACTTATAAAGGGGGTGATGCAGAGTTTGTTGTAACAAAGCAACAAGCATCATGTCTGGGTTGGTCCCATTTTTGTGCACTACTTAATGGGAAAAGACAGCAATACAATAGCTTCAATTCAACATTTATTTAAAACAGTACCAATACAATTAGCACAACATCTCAAAGAACATTGCACAATCATGTGGATGAAGGCCTGTACTGACCTTTGATGAGACGGACAAGATAAAATATGAATCTGCCAACATGAATAGGAAATCCAATATCGTTTTGTGCAATTGCACTGAAATCAAGCAAAGTGTTTCGTGTAGCGAAGCAAAATGTCGCAATAGCAACAAGTTGAATAGATATCCCTGTTTAAACAGAGGCAAAAAAGTAATCAATTACTGGCTAATAAAGGATGATGAAACATGCGGCTACAAAAATGGTAATCCCGCCAATCCCTAACAAGTGTTGCAGTTTTGAAATAAGATTCAGTAGTTAATTCTGAGAGTGGCATCAATTACTGGCTTATAAAGGGGGTGATGCTGAATTTGTTGTAACAAAGCAACAAGCATCATGTCTGGGTTGGTCCCATTTTTGTTCACTGCTTAATGGGAAAAGACAGCAATACAATAGCTTCAATTCAACATTTATTTAAAACAGTACCAAAACAAGTAGCACAACATCTCAAAGCACACTGCACATCATGTGGTTGAGACCAAGATTTGAGACAACTCGCCACGAAGACTGGAAAAAAATCTCGATCTCCTTTTGTGCAGTTCCACTAAAATTAAGCAAAGTCACCGGTGTGACATTCAAGTTGAACTGCAGAAAACACTCTTAAAACATAAGTGTTTCGAGTAGCGAAGCAAAAATGCCGCAGTAGCAACAAGTTGAATCGATACCCCTGTTTTAACAGAGTCAAAAAAGGAAACAATTACTTGCCGATAAAGGAGGATAAAACAAACGCTGACAGAAAGAAGCATCTAACTTATCTTGGATGGAAAACAAAGTAGGACAGTAGCATTTCTAAAACGGTTGCATTGATTCATATTAACAGAGACATTCTCTTGAAACAACATTTGTTAAAAAATGTAATTTACTTTTAACAGTGCCATTGCTTCAATTTTCCGGCGGCATTCTTAGATTAACAACAGCAAAATAGTTGTATGGGACATGCCAACACCATGTGCGTCCACACGTATAAATGGGTGATGCAGAGTATGTAGCCAAGCAGCATATATGCGCTGGTCCCATATTTGTTCTCTTTGAACCTTCTTCCTATGTGAGGGCAGCAAATCTAGTCCTACACAAACTACCCGACCCCCCAGTTTCTTTCCCTTTTCAACAAAGAGATCGGTTCCTTACAGATGTGTGTACTGGGTTACCCCTTTTTCCCTTTTCGACCTACAAAGCGGCTGGATAGCCAGTCTATACTACTTTCCGCCCCTCCTTTCCTCATTGAACCACGTTCTAGATTCTTGCTCTAGCCCACTGCACCCTTCTTTCCTCTTTGAACCAAGACCTAGATTCGACTACAGATCGAAAAAGTTCCACATGCAGCTAGAGCAATGACGGTTTCAAAGAAACTTATACCTTAGGGTCGTCGGGATGTGGCAAGGCTGCAGCGGGAGGCCGGATCTTCCCACACTACGTATGGCAGCGAGGAAGAAGGGGTCGGTGGCCCTCTCGCACAGGCGCTGGGTGAAAGAGAACAGCGCAACTGGCAGTGAATTGCCTCCCTCGCCGAAGGCGATAGAGTGAACGCTGCACCTCCTCCCCTTCCCGGTGCGACGGGATACGGACGCCTCCTTCACCAGCTGTGAGTGGGGAGAGAGATACAAGAGGCCAACGCAATCTTTTTTAGATCTGGAGAAGAGAGGGTGAGAGACTGTGAATATAGCAAACCCTAGCAAATGAACACTGAGCCTCCAGCGTGTAACATATATGTAGTGCGGCGAGCGTGTGGAGAGTACAAACCCTAACTGATTTTCTAACGTACCAAGAAAGAAAACTCGATCAAAAACACGCCCCCGCTTCCAGGTCGCGAGAGTCGTCGCGCACACACACATAGACATAGACATGCATATCCGTGTTTACGTAAAATTCCATTTCCATCTCCATCTCCAACCATATTTGTCCAACTGGCACATTATTTACGTTGTTAATTATATACACAACAATATTAACGTACAACATCTCTTGTTTGCGCACATCCCGACCGCTGCCACGGCCGGTCCTGACCAACCTGAACCCTCTTCATCACCCGCGTGTGCTTCCCGCCCGAATCGGTCAGTGTCGCATTCATGCCCGGCCAGAGCGGACGCGACCTCTCACTGGCGCCGGCATTGAAGCGGCACACCAGCCGAGAGAGCGTCGCCCGCGCCGCTTCCGGGTGCACGCGGCTGCTCCACATTCAAAGGTCACAATAGCCGGCTACGACATGCATGTAAAAAGTTCTTGGGAGTCCGTGCTATAGCTAGCTATCCTCCCCAACTCGTCAATCTCTTCCAGTAGTGTTAGTACTCCATGGCGCGATCCATTGACAAGCAGGTGGGAAAGTTATCGTATACTCGGTTTGCGGTGAGTGGCATGCCGAGCGACCATGTGGGGTCGAGCCGTGGAGGAGGGTGAGACACGAACACGACAGACGTGATTTAAACGTTGGTTTTGCTCGATGGCGCGATCCAACAAAACGAAACGTTGGTTTCTCTCCGTTTCCATTTTTTCTCCAGAAAAATGGAAACTTTCCACTCCATTTTCATTCCTATTCCAAGGTAGAACCTGTTGAAGGAAAGACGGCTGGCACCCTCGGATCATACGATGCTTTTGTGCAATTCCACTAAAATCGACCTGAGCATCCCTGATGGCAAAGATATTGAAGAAGTGTGATTAGAATAATAGTACTTGCACTAGTTCATGAGACATAAACTCATCACAAGTAGAAGCTGGTAGAAGTAGAGAAAGATCGACATGGAGATGGAGCTACGGCAGTGGAGCAAGCAGGCTCCAAAAGGAAGATGGACTACCTAGGACGTCGGGTTGTAGCTAGAAGGGCGGTTGGGACGCGGCATCGGTCCATACCGCGGTGACCCCTGATTGGGACGCACCGACTGTGGGTTTTCTCCCTCGCCGATGTCGACCGCGTCTACGCAGAACATTGCTCCCTTCCCCCAGCTGCGGGATCAGGCCCGTCGTTCTATGCTTGTGAAGAGAGCAACCTAAGCAAGCAGGCTTGTAGCTTAGTCTCCTGCTAGTGTATATATAGTGGTTTTCTTTTTCTCTCCATATCAACCATTTTATATTGCGTACGTGTCATTCAAGAGTGAAATGATGGTTGCTTCTTCCGACTAACTTACTATGTGATTTGGCTGCTCCTTAGTGGCCCCTACACGTACTCCCCCTACGTGTATGCAACAGTCACACGTACACATGGACGCAAAAACGCACGCGACGCCCTAATGCATGCATGTCCGAGCACACGACGGAACACACACGGTCACGCTCAAGTGCTCAACCTACACGTGCGTGCACACACATACTCAGTCAGGGTGAGCTAGTGACCGTATAAACACTGGAATATATATATATATATTGAGCGCAATGAGCGTATTATGAAGTCCACTGACCATATTTTTACAAATATACAGTGACAAACAGTGTATTTATCTCGTTTGAAATTAAGCCATATTAACCGGAGAGGAGGCAGTATGGACTAGCACTACTTTGTTTTGTCCCGTCAACTTGCCGAACGAGGAGAAGGTTGCAGGACGGGAGAAGCTTGCGCGCGGTGGCTCGCAGGACAAGGAGAAACTTTTGACTAATGCAAGCTCTCCCTCGCTCAGGCGGTGGATGTGCAACAGTTAATTCGGTGTCAGATTGCCAGAAGCATACACTATACTACTAGTGCTATTATTGTTCGACTTCCCGAATAGACGAACAGCCAAGCGCAAAGTTTACTAGTACTACTACTATAGTCTATAAAGGTACGTACTATACTAGTACTAGGAACCGGATGGAGGAGCGTCTGCACTCTTATTATAATTTTAAAATGTGATAAAGCAATCTTCAACACATTTGGTTCTCTTTGAGGGTTCTCGCATGTGATAATGGAAGTTGATTGCATGGAACACTCGCCACAATTCTCGCTTAATTCTGGCTCATATCCTGTTACAAATAGTAGCGCTCGGTAATATTTCCTCTTTTTTTGTTATTCAGCATGTAAACAGGTCAGCAAACCTTGCGGCGCATCTTCGTGCGAACCGTGCTTGCTGCATTTTGAATGTGGCCGAGAGCTGGCTTGATGAAACACCTCGCTTCCTACTTTTTTTTTGCGGGGTACCTCGCTTCCTAGTGACCTTTGTCTTGGCTGATCGTCCTAAGAGCTCTCTCATTTATCCGCAAAAAAGATTAAGCCATATTAATCGGAAAGGAGGGAGTATGGACTAGCACTACTTTTTGGTGTGTCCCGTCAACTCGCAGAACGAGGAGAAGCTTGCAGGACAAGGTGAAGCTCGCTTACGCCTTTTTACTAATGCAACCTACCCCCGGTGGACATGCATCAGTCCATTCGGTGTCAGATTGTTAGAGGCATACACTGTATTACCCAACATGTGGAGTACCATCATTGTTTGACTTCACGAAGAGGCGAAGAGCCAAGCGCAGTAGTACGAGTAGTACTACTACTAGAACCGCATGGTGGAGCGTCTGTACTCTTATTTTTTATCTCTGATAAAGTACACGTTTATTCCGGAGAAGGGCGGAAAACGGAAGCCAAACATGTAATGAATAATATCGATCAACCAACCATGCTCGAATATATCTTGGCCTCCGTGCGAGCCCGTCTGTGTGTTCTTGCTCCTCGTCTCTCTCAAGGAACGGTGGGTTGGCTCTTTGCCGTCAATTGAGATCGGTTTGCTCACACTCCTGTCCCACATGTCAGTGATATGCCAAGAGGAGGTGCGTTGACCGACTGGCCGTACGCGTACTTGGTTTTGCACCTCCATACTACTCCTCCCTCCATCATAGTTTACAGGGCGCGCTTCATTGTGATGCATTTCTCTCAATGCATTTCCACCACCAGAGAGACTTTAGACGTGTTTGGTTTAATGCTCAATTAATTAGGGCGTGGTAACCGCAATCAAGTCCAAAATTTTCTCTCCATGTACTGCACTACTACAGAGTGGAGTAAGTGCATGCATGTGTGTACCCGGGGTGGAAGCACTGCATGCATGTGTGTATGCATTATTCCCTCTAGTAATAGACGTCGTGCTATAACTAGCAATGCTATTTTTCAGGCTGATCGCTAGTCGCCTTGGTCCCACAGATTTTTTTATTTTTTCTGAAGCGCGTTGTATAAACAGTGAGGGATGGAGTAGTATGAGCGGATTCAAAGAAGAGCGATTGATGGTTGCTTCTTCAGAGCAACTTAGAGTGGGAAAGGTGGGGCTTATGATTTGACTGCTCATTACTCACTATTAATGCGGCGCAACGACTGGGCTGAGTCTCCCATGCAGTTGTGCACTACCCCCTCGGTTCTTAAATATACTCTGGAGTATTTATCTTTCTAGAGATTTCAACGAGTGACTACTCAAATATTTGTCTTTTTAGAGATTTCAAATGGACTGGCACATACGGATGTATATAGACATATTTTAGAGTGTAGATTCACTCATTTTGCTCTGTATGTAGTCACTTGTTGAAATCTCTAGAAATACGAATAGAATATTCAGAAACGGAGGGAGTACACATACGAAGAAAAATGAGTGAATCTACACTCTAAAATATGCCCGCTTGAAATTTGTAAAAAGACAAATATTTAGGAATGAAGGAGTATAATTTTGTGCATGGCACATGGACCCAGATGATAAAAAGGCTTCTGGCAATGCTATCAAGCTTCCATCATTTGTTTACATAATTGGCGTACTATACAAATAATTTTCCAGCGACATGAAATTCTACAAAGGTGTGAGCTTTCAACTTTTGTTTCACGTGTCTTGCCATCGATGCTCTTTCGGAAACAATAAAAAACTAACTTCCTTGCTAATGCATGTCAATTATTAGCAGATCAGAGCTAATAATTACATCACAACTTAAGACAGGGTTATGAGAAGGTGTTAAATTAAAATTGATCCATGCTTTCATTGGCAGCAACGTCCCCCCAGCTCTGTCTAAATCAACAAGGCATGTTGGGAAAAAAGTAGTTGTCTGGAGCATGCAACATTCCGATCATTTTCTGCAGTTCCACTAAAATAGAGTTCAGCGTCCCTGTTCCAAAGATATTAAGTGTGATTACGATAATAGAGGACTGCTGATGAAACAATAAACACACAAATAGAAGCCAGTCACCTTTGCAGTCTCTCTTAAGACTAACTAATTGGAGAAGATTAGGCTCGGAGTTGGATGAGTAGGATAGAGCAAAACCAATCTCCCTTTGTGCATTCGCACTGAAATGTAGAGACGTTGCCCGTGTGACATTTTAGTAGAACTACACAAAACACTCTTAAGAAAAAAAAAGTGATTTGTGCAGTTCACCAAAATGTCGCAATAGCAACGAGGTGAAATGGATAGCCTTGTTTACAAAAAAGAGGTAGAAAGGAAACAATTACTGGCCAATAATAGTTGATGACACATGCAACGACAAAAAAGAAGCATATTCCTTGTCCTAAGGGAACATAACAACATGGTTGTGTTTGTCTAAAACAGTGTGAGGACGAGAATGCAATATGGAAAGTACGCCGGGCGAGCTACGTTTTGGGCAAATAATTATGGAAGATCCACATGCAGCGACGTGGGAAGATGGGAAGTGGAGCAAGGCCGGAGGGGATACCTGGAGGTTGTCGGGATGTAACTAGGTGAGCGGCGGCAGGCGGAATCTGCGAAAAGGTGGCGTAGGCCCTTCTGCGCCAGAGCTTGGTCAGAGAGAACGGCGTGTACCGCAGATCGGGACGTGCTGCCTCGGTGCCGTCGAACAGAGAAACTATGCACTTCCTCCCTTTCCCCCGGCGGACGGGATGCAGCCGGAGCAGTGACCAATGGTGAGAGAGAGAGAGAGAGAGAGAGAGAGAGAGAGAGAGAGAGAGAGAGAGAGAGAGGCCACCGTACTCCCTTTCCCCCGGCGGACGGGATGCGGCCGGATCAGTGACCAACGGTGAGAGGGAGAGAGGCCACTGAGGGAGTCCTGGATTAGGGGGTGTCCGGAGAGCCGGACTATACCTTCGGCCGGACTCCTGGACTATGAAGATACAAGATTGAAGACTTCGTCCCATGTCCGGAAGGGTCTTTCCTTGGCGTGGAAGGCAAGCTTGGCGATACGGATATGTAGATCTCCTACCATTGTAACCGACTCTGTGTAACCCTAGCCCTCTCTGATGTCTATATAAACCGGAGGGTTTTAGTCCGTAGGACGAAGAACAATCATACCATAGGCTAGCTTCTAGGGTTTAGCCTTTCTGATCTCGTGGTAGATCTACTCTTGTACTACCCATATTATCAATATTAATCAAGCAGGACGTAGGGTTTTACCTCCATCAAGAGGGCCCGAACCTGGGTAAAAACATCGTGTCCCTTGTCTCCTGTTACCATCCGCCTAGACGCACAGTTCGGGACCCCCTACCCGAGATCCGCCAGTTTTGACACCGACATTGGTGCTTTCATTGAGGGTTCCTCTGTGTCATCACTTTTAGGCCCGATGGCTTCTCCGATCATCAACAGCGATGCGATCCAGGGTGAGACCTTTCTCCCCGGACAGATCTTCGTATTCGGCGGCTTTGCACTGCGGGCCAATTCGCTTGGTCATCTGGAGCAGATCGAAAGCTACGCCCCTGTCCATCAGGTCAGATTTGGAAGTTTGAGCTACACGGCCGACCTCCGCGGAGACTTGATCTTCGACGAATTCGAGCCACAGCCAAGCGCGCCACACTGTCACGATGGGCATGATCTAGCTCTGCCGCCGAACAGTGCCCTGGAGGCCGCACCCGCATCAGCTCCGACCCTTAATTCGGAGCCAACTGCACCAATCAAGGATGGGTGGTTGGACACCGCCTCGGGGGCTGCAATCTCTACGGCGATCGAGCCGAACACCAGCCCTGTTCTCTGCGAAGCCCATGACTCCAAGGAGACGGACTCCTCTCCAGACTCCGCTCCCTCCGTGCCCCTACCGATCGAACCCGATTGGGCGTCGATCATGGAGTTCACCGCCGCGGACATCTTTCAGCACTTGCCCTTCGGTGATATTCTGAATTCACTAAAGTCTCTCACTTTATCAGGAGAGCCCTGGCCGGACCATGGCCAGCAAGGTTGGGATGCAGATGATGAAGAAATTCAAAGCCCGCCCACCACCCACTTCATAGCCACTGTCGATGATTTAACCGACATGCTCGACTTCGACTCCGAAGACATCGATGGTATGGACACCGATGCAGGAGACGATCAAGAACCAGCACCTATAGGGTATTGGAAAGCCACCTCGTCGTATGATATATACATGGTGGACACCCCAAAAGAAGGCAATGGCGATGGAACTGCGGAGGATGACCCCTCCAAGAAGCAGCCTAAGCGCCAGCGTCAGCAGCGCCGCTCTAAATCCCGCCAAAGCAAAAACGGTGATTCCGGCATAGGAGATAATAACACCCCGGATAGTGCCGAAGACAACCACCTCCAGCAAGATTCAGCACAGGAGGATGGAGAAGCCAGCCCTCATGAGAGAGCGGCAGACAGAGAGGTCGAAGACGATAATTATATGCCTCCCTCCGAAGACGAGGCAAGCCTCGACGACGATGAATTTGTCGTGCTGGAGGATCCCCTCGAACAAGAGCGTTTCAAATGCAGGCTTATGTCCACGGCGAGCAGCCACAAGAAAAAACAGCAACAACTTAGAGCTGATCAATATTTGCTAGCCGATAGATGGACTGAAGTCCTTGCGGCCGAATAGTATGAACTCGAACGCCCCTCCAAGAGCTACCCAAAGCGCAGGTTGCTACCCCGATTGGAGGAGGAAGCACCTAAACCTACATCACCAGCGCATGATGCGGCCGACCGGCCACCCCGTGGCCGCGATAGAGAGGCCTCTCGGCCCTCCACTCAAGCCGCACCCCGGCGCCGCTCAAAAAATACCAAGGCATGGGAAAATGCGCCAGACCTACGAGATATATTGGAGGACAAGGCAAGGCAAACAAGATCGATCTACGGATCGCGTGGGTGCCCCACGGCACGAGACGGTAATCGTCACTCCGGATACAGTAAATCCGGCCGGGCCGAACACAGTAGACAAAGCTCGTTTGAGCTGCGTCGTGATATAGCCCAATACAGAGGCGCCGCACACCCACTATGCTTCACAGATGAAGTAATGGATCATCAAATCCCCCAGGGTTTCAAAACCATGAACATCGAATCATACGATGGCACAACAGATCCTGCGGTATGGATTGAGGACTATCTCCTTCATATCCACATGGCCCGAGGTGATGACCTACACGCCATCAAATACCTCCCACTCAAGCTTAAAGGACCAGCTCGGCATTGGCTTAACAGCTTGCCAGCAGAATCAATTGGTTGTTGGGAGGACCTGGAAGCCACATTCCTCGACAATTTCCAGGGCACTTATGTGTGACCACCAGACGCCGATGACCTTAGCCACATAATTCAGTAGCCAGAGGAATCGGCCAAACAATTCTGGACACGGTTCCTAACCAAGAAAAATCAAATCGTTGACTGTCCGGACGCAGAGGCCCTAGCAGCCTTCAAGCATAACATCCGCGATGAGTGGCTTGCACGGCACCTAGGACAGGAAAAGCCGAAATCTATGGCAGCCCTCATCACACTTATGACCCGCTTTTACGCGGGAGAAGACAGCTGGCTAGCTCGCAGCAATAACATGACTAAGAGCCCTGGTAATTCGGATACCAAGGACAGCAGTGGTAGGTCGCGTCGCAACAAGCAAAAGCGTCGCATTAACGGCGACAATACTGAGGATACGGCAGTTAATGCCGGATTCAGAGGCTCTAAACCCGGTCAGCGGAAAAATCCATTCAAAAGAAATACTCCGGGCCCGTCCAGTTTGGACCAAATACTCGACCGCTCATGCCAGATACATGGCACCCCCGAAAAACCAGCCAATCACACCAACAGGGATTGTTGGGTGTTCAAGCAGGCAGGCAAGTTAAATGCCGAAAGCAGAGACAAGGGGCTGCATAGCGATGACGAGGAGGAGCCCAGGCCGCCGAACAACAGTGGACAGAAAGGTTTCCCCCCACAAGTGCGGACGGTGAACATGACATACGCAACCCACGTCCCCAAGAGGGAGCGGAAGTGTGCGCTAAGGGACGTATACGCGATAGAGCCAGTCGCCCCAAAGTTCAACCCATGGTCTTCCTGCCCGATCACTTTCGATCGAAGGGACCACCCCACTAGCATCCGTCATGGCGGATTCGCCGCATTGGTTCTAGACCCAATTATTGACGGATTTCACCTGACTAGAGTCCTTATGGACGGCGGCAGCAGCCTAAACCTTCTTTACCAGGATACAGTGTAGAAAATGGGCATCGATCCCTCAAGGATTAAACCCACTAAAACGACCTTTAAAGGCGTCATACCAGGTGTAGAGGCCAACAGTACAGGCTCAGTTACACTTGAAGTGGTCTTCGGATCTCCGGATAATTTCCGAAGCGAGGAGTTAATCTTCGACATAGTCCCGTTCCGTAGTGGCTATCATGCACTGCTCGGGCGAACCGCATTTGCCAAGTTCAATGCAGTGCCGCACTATGCATACCTCAAGCTCAAGATGCCAAGCCCTCGAAGAGCCATGACGGTCAATGAAAACACTGAACGCTCTCTCCGAACGGAGGAGCATACGGCGGCTATCGCAGCGGAAGTACAAAGCAGCCTCTCAAGGCAATTCTCCAGTCCGGCCATTAAACGTCTGGACACCGTCAAGCACGCCCGGAGTAACCTACAACAAGACCGCCTGGCACGTTCTGAGCAAGCGTAGCAATGTGGCCCCAACCCCAGCCCTCGCGAACTTACGAAACCAGTGTTGCGCGTACATAACTATGCTCTGGAAATACCATGGGCACAGGGGGAGGGGCACCATCACGGCACGCCCGAAATGCGGCTTAAACCGCACTAGGGGCTGCCGATTTCTTAACTTTATCTTATTTTCAGGACTCCATTCTTCGGAAAGCTTGTCCGGCAGTACAATTGCCGCACAAACGATACAACTAGAGAAGCAGAAAGCTACGTCGCACTATGGAACTCTAAGGTGGTCTCTGTAACGAGCAGTATACCTGTTTCACATACCATTCCGTAGCTCGCCCCTGGAAAGGACATGTTAAATAGTCCGATCTTTTGCTTATTGCACTATTTTTATCGTTCTGCTTTGATCGCAGCTTTTTTAAATAAACAATGCATAGCTTCCGTCTATTATTGCATTACTCTTTTTTACGAATATATGTTCATTAATGACATGTTGCACCCGTACACTTTGGTAGGGCCAATACGCCAGGGGCTTAAGTACCCCACAATACGGTGTGAGAAGTCCAAACACTTTCACAAGTGCGGCACCCTGAACTTATAGCATTATATGCATCGGCTCCGAATCATGTCTTGGGTCAATAGTTGGGTTTGCCCGGCTCCTATGTTTTGGTACCTTACATTCCATTATATCGGCTAAGGTAGCACTAGGAGAACTACTGCGATTGTGCCCCAGTTGAGCTGGGCTAAGCACCTCAGTAGAGAAAGCTAAAACTTACCGTCATGATGAGGCGAGAGCTGGTCGCTATTCGAGAGGTTTTCGAGTCCCTAAAGACTTATGGCGCTTAGAGCGAGGAGCCGGCTTTGTCTGGCCTAGGCGTGGATAGCGCCCCGAACTAGGTCTTCCGAACACTAGGAGCTTTGCCGAAATTTAAAATTATAGAATTTTATGGCTAAGTGAGAGTGTTCAAGCATTATAGTCCGATTGCCTTGTTCGTTGTGTTGAGCGCCTCCCTCGAAGGACCCAAGAATGGGAAAAAGAGCGCTCATGTTTATCCCGAACACCCCAGCACTCGTGGCATGGGGACAGAAGCCGACGACTCGCCATCTCTCAAATTTGATAAACGGCCGCACAGAAGGTAATATTTTAAATTCAAAAGTGTTGCTTAGCGCATATGAACAAGTTTTCAGCATACAGGATCACAAATGCGAGTTTACTCAAAAATTACATCTTTGGAGCATTCATCCGCTATAAGGCGGGCACCCTTCAGGACACCCTCATAATACGCTTCTGGGACGCGATGCTCCTTGCCCGGCGGCGGCCCGTCCTTCACCAGCTTCTCCACATCCATCTTGCCCCAGTACACTTTAGCACGGGCAAGCGCCCTACGGGCACCTTCGATGCAAACGGAGCGCTTGACTACTTCAAGCCATGGACGGGCATCCACCAGTCGCCTCACCAGCCCGAAGTAGCTCCCAGGCAGAGCCTCTCCAGGCCAAAGCCGAACTATGAGGCCCTTTATGGCTTGTTCGGCCACCTTGTGGAGCTCGACCATTTGCTTCAGCTGGTCGCTCAAAGGCACCAGGTGCCTGGCCTCAGCATACTCAGACCAGAACACCTTCTCCGTCGAGCTCCCCTCCTCGGCTCGGTAATAGGAGGCGGCATCAGACACACTGGAGAGCTCCGGACTCGGGTAAGTAACAAGTAATTCACTTTCACGTGCTTGCTTTGCATAATGAATGCCTTACCCGCCGCTATCTTCTTCATCGCCTCAATTTCTTGGAGGGCTTTTTGGGCTTCGGCCTTGGCAAACTTCGTGCTTTCGAGGGCTGCCGCAAGCTCGGACGCTTGCGTCTTTGAGTCAAGCTCCAAACTCTCGTGTTTTTTCATGAGAGCCTGGAGCTCTTTCTGCACCTCCTCCACCCGCGCCTCCTGCTTCCCCCTTTGTGTGCTCCGCGACCGCTCTGTTTTCAGCCTCGGACAGCGCCTTCTTAAGGGTTGCCACCTCAGTCGTGGCCCCTATAATAGCACGTTGATCCTGTCATTTTGTGCAACCACATCTTCTCTATATACTTGCGCAAGGTATTACTTACCTTCCTTCTCCTCGAGTTGCCTCTTGGCATGGCCGAGCTTGTTCTTGGACCGCGCGAGGTTTTGCTTCAGCGTATCCACCTCCACAGTCAGTGTGGCGGAGGCCAGCAGCGAAGCCTGCATACGCATATTGACCTGATTATGTTAGACTCCTGCGAATGTTATTAGATCCTCTATTCGGCTTTTCTTTCTGAACGTCGAACAGAGCATCAGGGGCTACTGTCTATGCGGTAATATTTTTACATATTCTCTACTTACCTCAAAGCCTGTTAGAGGGCTGGCACAGGCTTCAGTCAGTCCGCTCTTGGCGGACTGAACCTTCTAGATCACCGCACTCATAATAGTGCGGTGCTCCTCGTCGATGGAGGCGCCGTTAACCACCTCTAGCAAATTGTCCGGTGCCTCCGGTTGGACGGAGGTCACCGGCTCGGTAGGCTTGCTCCTCTTTGAAGGAGGCTGCCTAACGGAGTCCGGAACCGTTGACGGTCCCGGCGCGGTGTCCGGCTCAAGGCTGGACTCGGAGCCCTTGGGGGATTTATCCCCTTTATGCCTGGAGTCTGGGAGGTCGCCTTGCGGCGCCTCCAGGACCACCTCCTCCTGGCTTGGAACCTGTTAGGACGCCACCTCGGCATCGTCTGTAGGGTGGGGGAGGTAGCCGTCGGAAGCGAATTCACATCCGACGAATCCAGGGAGCCACTCGATGACTCGTCGAGCCCGGCCTTGGGCGAACTACATAGTCATATTTGGCGTAAGGAGGAGCTGTGCAAGAAAGGAACACTATGAATTGCTCTGGCGTCCGAATACTTACGATCTCGCCAGGGGCTTGGCCCTGTGCGGCCACTCCTCTTCGCCGTCGTCGGTGTTGGTAAAGTAGTCCAGAGGAAGGGTATTCCCCTTCTTGGACCCTTCGGCCTCCCCAGTTGGGGCGGCCTTCCTTTTCTTCCCTCCCCCCGCTAAAGGGGGAGAGGTCTCTTCTTCCTCCTCCTCGTCTTCACGGGAGGAGTGCGCCTTGGAGTCGTCGGATGATGAATCCGACACCTTCGGGCGTCGGGCACTCTTTCGAGTCCACGTGACCTTCTTCTTAGCCTTCTTCTCCGGCACCACGTAGGGTGCCGGAACCAGCAGCTTCACCAAGCGAGCGTCCGCTGGGCCTTTGAGCAAAGGAGCCGGACAGTTGATCTGTCCGGACGTCTCCTGCCAATCCTATCAAAGGTAAGGGAGCTTAGATCCCGCATGGAGTCAAACTATGAAAAACTAATACCATGTAAAAGGTAAAAACGGCTTACCGCACTAGCGTGACGCTGCGTGCTGAATCCGCGATCCTCGGTAGCAGATGCGGGGGCCTCGGCGCCCTTGAAAAGCACCTTCCAGGCATCTTCGTATGTCGTGTCGAAGAGCCTGCTCAGAGTTCGGTGCTGCGCCGGGTCGAACTCCCACAGGTTGAAAGCCTGTTGTTGACACGGGAGGATCCAGCGGATGAGCATAACCTGGACTGCGTTGACAAGTTTGAGCTTCTTGTCCACCAGGGTTTGGACGCATGTTTGGAGTCCGGTCAGCTCTCCTTTTTTATCCCACGACAGGCCCATCTCTTTCCAGGAGGTGAGCCGCGTAGGGGGTCCGGATCGGAACTCGGGGGCTGCGACCCATTCAGGGTCGCGTGGCTCGGTGATGTAAAACCACCCTGATTGCCACCCCTTTACGGTCTCCACAAAGGAGCCCTCGAGCCATAGGACGTTGGGCATCTTGCCCACCATGGCGCCTCCGCACTCCGCCTGGGTGCCGCGCACCACCTTCAGCTTGACATTGAAAGTCTTGAGCCATAGGCCGAAATGGGGGCGGATGCGGAGGAAAGCCTCGCACACGACGATAAACACCGAGATGTGAGGACAAAGTTCGGGGCCAGATCATGGAAATCCCGGCCATAGTAGAACATGAGCCCCCAGATAAATCGATGGAGAGGGAAGCCCAGTCAGCGGAGGAAATGGGGGAGGAACACCACCCTCTCATGGGGCCTAGGGGTGGCGATGAGCTGCCCCTCTTCGGGAAGCCGGTGCGCAATGTCGTTAGACAAGTATCCAGCCGTCCTCAGTTTTTTGATGTGTCCCTCCGTGACGGAGGATACCATCCACTTGCCTCCCGTTCCGGACATGGCTAGAGAAGGTTGAGGTGGGGTGTGCGGACTTGAGCGCTGGAGCTCGAGTGTGCAGAAATGGATAGGCAAAGGAGGAAGAAGGCGTGGATGAAAAGGTGGATCCTTATCCCCTTATATGGGCGGACGCGACTATGCGTCCCCACCAGCCTAGTAAAACTCGCTTATCTCCCAAGCGCCGTAATCAATGGCGCGGTTGGGTTACCCACGCCCGTATTGATGAGAATCCCGGGATAAGGGGACACGATCTCTGCTTTGACAAGACGTGCCAAGGAAACCGCCTCGCTAAACGTGCTGAGGTGGGACAGTAAAACGATTCGAATAAAGACTTGGCCGTGGTGTGATGTCACGCTATGGAATACTCAGCAGATTAGATTTGTGTAAATATTATTCTCGCTACGGCAATATGTGGAAACTTATTTTGCAGAGCCGAACACTACCTTTGTGTTCAAAATCTTCTATGAAGTACTTGGAGGAGGAACCCGCCTTGCAATGCCGAAGACAATCTGCGCACCAGACTCGTCGTCATTGAAGCCTGGTTCAAGGGCTACTGAGGGAGTCCTGGATTAGGGGGTGTCCGGATAGCCGGACTATAACTTCGGCCGGACTCCTGGACTATGAAGATACAAGATTGAAGACTTCGTCCCGTGTCCGGAAGGGACTTTCCTTGGCGTGGAAGGCAAGCTTGGGGATACGAATATGTAGATCTCCTACCATTGTAACCGCCTCTGTGTAACCCTATCCCTCTCCGGTGTCTATATAAACCGGAGGGTTTTAGTCCGTAGGACGAAGAACAATCATACCATAGGCTAGCTTCTAGGGTTTAGCCTTTCTGATCTCGTGGTAGATCTACTCTTGTACTACCCATATTATCAATATTAATCAAGCAGGACGTAGGGTTTTACCTCCATCAAGAGGGCCCGAACCTGGGTAAAAACATCGTGTCCCTTGTCTCCTGTTACCATCCGCCTAGACGCTCAGTTCGGAACCCCCTACCCGAGATCCGCCGGTTTTGACACCGACAGCCACCGCAGCCTTGTGTGAGATACTCTGAACAACGACAAACCAGGCAGGCAGGCTCCATTGTATATAGTGAGTGGACTACCTTTTTCTCCATACAAATCGTTTTATATTCTGTGTACGTGCCATTGAGCGCTATAACTTTATTTAAAAATAACGCGGCAACACGTCAAGTCAAACTTTGTTTCGTGCACGCGTGGTACACGACCTCCCTAGGTAAACAACCGCTACAGGCGTTCAAATTAGCACGTGGGCTGCCATTTCGTAAAGAAATGAGCTCCACCATGTACCCGCGCGGGTGTGGCTGGGCACGAAGCATGAGTACGTGCACAGTGCACCTATTCTCTTCTTGTATACGTACACCACCTACGTGGGGTTGTGTGAGAGAGATACAAACCTAGAGAGATATAGTGTGTGGATTCTTGAGAGTTTTGGGGGGGGTCAATCAAAAAATGTAACATATGCAATGTGTGTGAAATAGAGTCCTGGATATAACATATATATAGAGGGGGCATCCACGAGAAGAGAGTGGAGGTATCATCGGCTTGAGGTATCCATAGAATCGAAGAGAGGGGTGATGTGTGTGTGTGTGTGCGCGCGCGATCGATAAAGAGTGTCATCGAATTTGTGTGTGCCCACATCAAAGATATAGAGTGGCTGGCCTACTAGAATGTGAGATGGGACATGTGCAGTTTGTCTCTATGGCAAGGATACCTACCTGCAGCGCTCGACTATCGGTGTGTGGTGGGGGAAGAGGGAGGCCCAATTAACTATAGAGGAACAATGGTTGGTATATGTGTGGAGGAGGAGAGAGGCCTACCTCATGTATTAAGGAGATCGATCTGCCTCATGTATTAAGGGAGATCGATCGGCATCCATGCATATGTGCAGGAGAGGAATAAGGTTGGGAGAGAGACGGAGCTAGAGTGTTGGAGGGGGTGGTAGTGGAGTTGCTTCTAACAAATGGTGGGATAGGCTTGCTAGACAAACGGAGGGCACGCCTGCAATATCAATAAGAGCGGAGATGGCTGCTTGTTGTCTGTGCACATGCGTGTGAGAGACGGGTTAGGAGGCATGCACGAATGATGAGGAGGGACTATGTGGCTGTGATAAGCAGACGTAACTACATAGGGAGATCAATCGCCCTTTGTTAGAGAAAGGAGAGACATAACTTGTGAGGTACGTCGATCAATGGGGGGGTAGTTAAAGTCAATCTAGGTATATGTTGGGAGATCGATTGGTATACATGCATGTGTGTGTTCGAAGCAAATGAGGCACGAGGAGAAGGATAGAGAGAGAGGGATGCATGTAGGAGGTGGTACGAGAGGCATACTATATCGAGGGGGGAAGTGTGCGAGTACGAGAACAATAAAAAGAGTGGTGGGAGTGAGGCATGGATGGTGACAAGAGAAGAGGGGAAGCTTGTGTTTGTGCTAGGCACACCTGGCTAGAGAGGCATATCGATTTATGTGTGCCGTAAAGAAGGAGCTGGGGGGCCTACACACACCGTGGGTGAACGACCTAAAGTGAAAAGATGAATTTGCGCGATGGAGCTAGAGAATGCTGAGGGAGGGTGAGAGGGATGCGGGCGTGTGCATGCACAAGAGAAAGTTAGCGCTAGCTACAAAGATAAGAGGGTTGTGTGGGTGTAAAAGACGAATAGAGATCATATATACTTCATTATAAAAAGCGAATTCGGATATTTGAAGAATTTATCATAGTGTTTCAAACTGACGCATGTGTGAATATATATAATGGTGATACACATGGTGTGGTTATGAACATGTTGTACTACATTTAATATATTTTATATCTACTCTTATAAAAACGGAGTTGTTGATGATGGTGTGCCTGCCATCCTGCACTATAGGCCGTCCGATTTATATCTGGCGGATAGCAAGGAAACTATGATGGTTGAAGTTGGCAACAATCATGATTGTAGATTCTTATTGAAATAGAGAAACGAATTCAAATTTCGTTCGAATTGCAGCGGTAGTATAGACATTTGGCATGCACTAAAATGTCGGTATGAGTAGGTTACATGCATTATACAGCAAGCGAAAAAATTTAATCAGACATAACATGGATTCATACTCCCTCCTTCCATCTATATAGGGCGTAATGAGATTTTTAAGACCACCTTTGACTATTGACAAGATTAATAGTATATGACATGCACAATGTGAAAATTATATCATTGAAAGAACCTTTCACAGACGAATTTAACGGTGTGCTTTGTGTAAGTTGCATGTCATATATCATTGCTCTAATGATTTTCATGAAAGAAGATAAAATGACTTCTTCAAAACATATGAAATATGAGTTGGGAGTTTCGAAGAATCAAATTCAAAGCCCTTTTGAATTTATTTTCAATTTGGAGTTATTTGAGTTTTATTCAAATTATTTTTCTCCAAAAATAAAATATATGGAAAATAGGGTAACATGATTCCCTACAACAGAAATTGGAGAGAAATAAATTTGAAATCATTTTGATATTTTTAAAATGATTTTTATTGGATTTTATTAGACTAGTAGCACTCTTTGAATTATTTGAATTTGTGTGAATTTTATTTAATGCTATGAAAATGTTCATCTTGTAGAAAATCTTTTTCTGAAAATTTTGACATATTATATGCCTATATAAAGTTTTATTTTATTTTTCGTTTTTCAGTTTATCGCATTCTGTAAAAAAAAACTACACCGCGCGGCCGGCCGGAGGCAAAAAAAAAAGAACTGCACCGCGCGGCCGGCCGAAGGCCTTTAGGCCCATCGCCTCTTTTCTTCTCGGTTTCGTATATTTTCGTCTACGTTTAGTCCCACATTGCTTAGCCTTTGACCCCTAAGCCTCTTTTCCACCAATAAATATAGACCTATAGAGCCTCCAAAAATCATCCGATTCAGGTTAAATCAATATTTTGGTTTGACTAGATTCATTTAAAAAAATATATTTCTCCTCTCCGGCGCGACTTCTGAAAATTATCTCTTCTCTCCAAAGTCGTCTTTTCTCTGCCTTATAAAGGTATCTTTCTTTTTTTTTTCTTATACCTCAGTAGTTTATTATTTTTAGACTAATATAATAAAAAAAATTAGATTATCAATTAGTCTACGTATTTATACATTAGACCCTAGCCCGTAGCTAATTTTTCTTCCGTAAAACAGCTTGACCCTAATTTTTTAAATAGCCATAACTTTTTACTCGTTTGCCCAAATCCAACGAAACCAACGCCCACTTCTTCGTTATGATCTCCTCTATCTAGTAATCCAACTCAAACATGTTTTTGAAAATTTTAAAATTTAAATTAGACCATATTTGAATTCAAACTTCTTTTGATCATATCTTTTTATCCGTAACTCCGTTTGAGTGATTCTTTTTGCAAATCAAAGCTCTTGACCTAAATTTTCTGATAAGGCCAAATTCACATAATTTTGGTACTGTTAGAAATTGTTTTATGTTGCAAGAGCTATTTGCTTGGTTTTGATGTTTTCCGAATCGACTTCTTCGATCTTTCTGGTCTTTTGAGTAATTGCTTATGTGTGGTTACTATTGCTTGATTACGATAGATTGACCGGAGTGTGATGAGTAGAGCTATCAAGATTTCGAGTGCGAATCATCTTCATCAACATTGCAGGCAAGTTCACACTTTGATCATACCTTTTCTACAACCCAGTTTTTCTTGCATTAGATCAATCCTCGCACATTGCATGATTAGGATCTAATTAAATTGTGGGATGGGAAGTAGATGAGGTAGTACCTATTACCTGTTTATTATCAAACCCTTGGGAGTTACTATTACGTTATGCTTATATTGTCATGCTATTGCTCATAGACGTGGATTGGGTTTGAGAGTATCCATGACAGATGTGAGATTGTTAATTAATGGTTTACTTAAGGTGGCAACTTAAACACACATCTGGGTGGATTGAGGCACCTGGGTATTCCAGGACTTGCCTGTCTAGGCACCTGGGTATTCCAGGACTTGCCTGTTTTTTCTTTTGGACTGCCACCCAGGCCCAAAGGGATCATAAGATTATTCATACTAGAAACTTCCGTGTGTAGCCACAAGCCACTATGGGCTCTGGCATAGTTGATTAAGTCATGCGAACTCTTACAGGGTAGACTAGCAGATGTAGGGGAAAGTAGGTGTAACGGTCTATCCAACGTAAGGTGCTAGCGCTTCTGAAAGACTATGTCTCGGTCATCCGTTTCTCAAACATCCTGTAGTGCGAGAAATCCAACGGAGGCGATCGAGTCTTGTGGGGAAAAGTGCGCAAACCTCTGCAGAGTGTACAAACTAATCATGATTAGCCGTGTCCCCGGTTATGGACGTCTTGAGTATCTAGTTCTTGGATTATCCTGTTGATCTCATCATGTTACTTCTAAATAAATATTGTTGGGTTATTGATGACTATTTTTAATTGGGATTGAGAATGCTGTCAACCATTCTCAATGTTTAACAACCACCATGATAGTTAAATAAATTTATTCCTTTGCAGTAGGGAAAAATTTGCTTTTCGCAAAAACAGTATAACCATAGAGCTTTTCCACCAGCCATATATGCATGTAGTGATAGCCATTGTTCATAATTTTTCTCTATGGTGTGAATTTGCCAGTACATTCAATGTACTGACCCATTTCGGGCTGCAACGTCTCATGTTGCAGGTTTCTTACGACGAGTAAGTGATACGTTAGGGTTATGATTTCTACACTCAACTTTGCCGTTGGTGTTGATGGGAATCCACAACCTTGTTACTTCCGCTATATTGGATTGAGGTAATAGTATTTACTTTACTTTATACATGTGATTTACCTATGTTATAAATCCTTCGAGTACTGTGTGTGTCAGCATACCGATCCAGGGATGACACATAAGCACAGAGACTTGATCCATTCGGGTCGGGTCGCTACAAGATGGTATCAGAGCACATGTTGACTATAGGACGTGACCCTAGAAACTGGCAAGCCCATAGCAAAGATTTTTCTCTACAACTTTCCCTTTCAAAAAGATTTTTACCTCTCTTCTCTTCTAAACTTATTCAAAAAAAATCCCTTTAGTGAGACCATACCCCTTTCCCCTTTTGACCACACAAAGATTCGACTGATGAGACCACTCCAAGAAGTACAAGATATCAAACAACTAAGACCACTTCAGAATGAAGAGTATTTTCCGTGCATCTGAATAATGGAATCTACAACGGTTGAAGACCGAAGACAAGTAGAATTTGAAGGCTCTGAAGAATTCCCAGATTTGTATGACCTAGGAAGGCTGCCCTTAGGGAACTTGGCAGACTATGGAAGTTGTCAATGCCCGAGATCAGGGTGTATCGGAGAAAGACTGGAGCATGGAGAGTTAAAAACTTGAAGTTTTGTCAAGGAAAACCCTAAGGCAGGAGATATCAACTATGGAATGATAGCTCATGGGAATGACAAGAGCAGAAACATGGTTATCCGTGATGTCATCGCCCGCTGATGCTATTGTCACCGTGCTGAGTTAAGGATGCATTTCTTCAGAATGGATTTGATGGAAGAAGGCTGATGGAGCACCTATTAGTAAGATGAAGTTTTAACTTTAGCCGGTGTATCACCAGGATCTGAGATAGTACATAAAGAAGTTTAAGGTGGAGCTCCATGAAGCTGTATTAGACAAGGAAGCATTTCGTGAAGAACTCAGGACCCAAAAGTTGAAAGTAGCCAAGCTAGAGGAGCAAAACCTCGAGATACCGGAGATTCATTGAGAACTGAAGGACAGCAGGATCATGGTTCAGGTCGAGTTTGATGAAACCCAGAAGTTTGGAATGCAACTCCAGAATATTAAAGGACGTCACGAGAGACTTCGCATCAACAGAGTTGATCTGTCAAAAGAACTTAAGAAAGACAAGCATGATCGGAAGAAGCCATTGGAGGCATGAACAAGGCTTGAAGAGTTTGAAGAGTTGATGATTTATTGACCTTTAGAAGACCAAATCCCTGTTATATACCTACGTTAGATGCGATGATTGTGAGCTGTCATTTGTTTGATGTTTTTCCCAATGGCCACAAATAAAATCTGTCTTTTCAAAACTTTTGTTTGCATTGTGTGTATCCCTCTCCCTCTCTCTTACCTCACCCCATAACCCATGGACCCAATAGATGATGAATGGAGATGAGCTCGTATTTGCTAAACTGATGAGTCAATTGGAGACGGACCGATGGATTCAGGACATGGAGGATCACATGAAGAATAACCCTATATTTGGAAATGATATCACCCAGCATGCTCTTCAATGCTTTGAAAGAGGTGCCGCTACTTGGTGGAGGATGTACCAAACCATGAATGGATAGCAAGGAGTAACCACTTGGAGAGAATTTAAGTTGACTCTGCCAAAGTCTGGGTTTGTGTCCCAGAAGTTGAAGCCTTATGGAATGGATATGAAGAAATCTTGTGCATGCAAGATTTGTGGAGAAATAGGACACACCCATAAAGAACACAAGGATGAATGCCCTAATTGTGAAGGAAGTCACCCAGTTGAAGAATGCCCCACTAGGCAGATTACTTGTTTCTTGTGTGAAGGGATTACCCACTATCCTACTCAGTGCCACTTTTACCCCATGGTACGAAGGACCGTACAACAGAAGAAAGAAGTAAAGAAAGGAGCCCTTATGGAAATTTTAGAAGAACCCGTGATGAAGGAAGATGTGGAGGACACACCTAAAGAAGACCCGAGTAAACCCTGCACTAAGTCTTGCTATTCATGTGGAGAAGAAGGACACATCTCCCAAAATTGTTTGAATGGGGATCTAGTAGAATTCCCGACAGAGGAAGTAGAGTATGACCCACAAGAAATAGAAGCCATGATTGGCATGGAAAGGTCTAGAAAGAGAAGTAGATTGGATTCCAGGAAGGATCTGAGTCATGTCACCTGTTATAGGTGCAAGGAGTCAGGGCACTACCTCAACAATTGCCCAAAAAGGAAGCCAAGGACTCAAGGAGGCTATATAATCACAAGGAAACCTCGAAACTTATCAGAAGTAATATGTTTCCGTTGTAATGAAGCAGGGCACCTTGCGAGAGATTGTCCGAAGGAGAAGGAGACTTGTGATAAATAGTTGAGTTTGTAACAGAAGAAATATAGCAGTAGTAGTGAGAACATTTTCTTTTATATTGAGGTGTTGAGCTGAGACATGTAATGGAAAAGCGAGAGATTGTAATTAATTGAGAGTGAATAAAGTTAGCATCATTGGTACTGATATGGATTTTATGAGTTGTTACTCTATGAAGAAGAATTTGGGCCATTTTGAGGATATGAGAAATATGCTCTATGGAAGATTTGTGCATTTTAAGGGTGGTAGTACCCTGTAAGAACTGTTGACCCCTGGAAAAGATAAGGATACTCCACTGAGTGGATTTTGGACAAAATGAATATGAGTTTTGTCTCTATATGTATGATACCCAAGAGTGTGTGGGATGAAATTGGAGACCGTCAGTTGTTTGGACCAAATGTGATCAAGGAGTCAGAAGAGAATGTTAAGTTGATTTGAGATAGACTGAAGGTAGCTCAGTCTAGGCAGAAGAGTTATGTAGACTCAAAAAACTCAAGAAGGTAGTCTATGAAATTGGAGACAGAGCATGTCTTCGCGTGTCCCCTATGCGAGGAGTTAAATGGATTGGAGTTAAGGGAAAATTAGCCTTGAGATTTGTAGGACCATACCAAGTTTTGGAGCGTATGGGAGAAGTGGCCAACAAGTTGGAGTCACCCGAAGGACTGTCAGGAGTTCATGATGTGTTTCACGTTTCCCAGTTGAAGAAGTGCCATGCAGAGATGGCCAATATTCCCCTGAAAGGACGCTTGACCCTGGAAAGGATAATGATGTTCCACGAAGTGAATATGGACTTCATAAGTATAAGTTTTTATCTTGGTATGTGGGATATCCCACGAGGATGAAGAGATAAATTACTATTGGATATAAAGGAGGTATGATGTTGGAAATATGGATCAATGAAAGTTCCATGATGAGTCTGAGTAATCATGTCCTAGTTTGGTGCCAATAGAAGGAAGGAAGACAGTACAATTGGATGGATTAAAGAATACTAGGAAGTTGGAAGTTGGAATAATGATCAGTTGCCCGATGATAAGTTCAAGGACTACAAGTGATGAGATGGGCCATAACCCACAGGCCCCAGGACCTGCCAAGAAGCAAGCACATTCTTGCTGAAGGAAGAACCCTGGAAGAGGATATACCTTTGTCGACAGACGATTTTATAGGAGTAACGCAAAACCTGAGAGTTGTGAAGAAACGTTAGATGTTTGTTTGGCTTTGCAGAATCTATGGATATATCCGAACTTGGTTCGTTGACAAGAGAAATTCTGCAATGCTTGTGAGGATGACCGAGTGTTAGAATGCGAGATTCGCTAAACCGTATACAAGGTAATGATTTGGGTGCGGGATGGATTGATCACCATACCGACTTACTCTTATTATTCGCCTTGCTATGTGGGATGGTAAATCTGAGTGACTTACCTATAGTAGAGAGACGACGATCAAAACCTTGTTTAAGCCTTAGAATGGTATAAGTATTTTTCCCTTGTACACGGCAGTTGTTGCCAACAGTAGGTTATACGATGAGAATCAACCCAGACCCATTTCCTGCAGGAGAAACCATACATTGTTGACCACCATGAGATATCGATAGTTCTTTAGTTTTGGCACCAGACCCGTCAGCTAAGAAGACCCAGTCACAGAAGAACCTTACCAAGATGAAAGACAAAAGAATTGAGGAAAAGGTTATGCCACTACCGAAAGAGCCAGAGAAGGAATTATACGGAAGATCTGAGAAGACGGCACTGTCAAGAATAAGGATGGAGTATATGAGTTTTGATGGAACCGTAACAATGCTTCTAAGGGTGGTAGCACCCCAGACTCCCGGTGACGATCGATGGATTCGGAGAAGACCCCAAGCCCAACCTATTTCTTGCTAGCCTCTCCGAATCTCGAGGACGAGATTCATTTTAAGGGTGGTAGGTTTGTAACATCCCAAAATTCTAAATTTTGGAATGTTATAATAAATAGATAGATTTGATTGATTGACTGAAAGTGAGTGAATTTGAAACTTTTTGAAAGTTAAATGAGAGGGAATAAAAGGACTTTCCCAAAACTTTCATTTTTATGCTCTCCGCGAATTCAAATACTTTCCACCACAAAACCCTGGAGAGAAGATGACATGACTTCTTCCATTTATTTAAATGATCCATTTATTTAAACGACAAGGGGTGTTGAAAATATTTGAATTTCATTTGGAAAATATTTCCACTTCTGTAACTTTATGCAACTCAATGATTTTCATGAAAGAAGATAAAATGACTTCTTCAAAACATATGAAATATGAGTTGGGAGTTTCGAAGAATCAAATTCAAAGCCCTTTTGAATTTATTTTCAATTTGGAGTTATTTGAGTTTTATTCAAATTATTTTTCTCCAAAAATAAAATATATGGAAAATAGGGTAACATGATTCCCTACAACAGAAAATTGGAGAGAAATAAATTTGAAATCATTTAGATATTTTTAAAATGATTTTTATTGGATTTTATTAGACTAGTAGCACTCTTTGAATTATTTGAATTTGTGTGAATTTTATTTAATGCTAGGAAAATGTTCATCTTGTAGAAAATCTTTTTCTGAAAATTTTGATATATTATATGCCTATATAAAGTTTTATTTTATTTTTTGTTTTTTAGTTTATCGCATTCTGTAAAAAAAACTACACCGCGCGGCCGGCCGGAGGCAAAAAAAAAAAACTGCACCGCGCGGCCGGCCGAAGGCCTTTAGGCCCATCGCCTCTTTTTTTCTCTGTTTCGTATATTTTCGTCTACGTTTAGTCCCACATTGCTTAGCCTTTGACCCCTAAGCCTCTTTTCCACCAATAAATATAGACCTATAGAGCCTCCAAAAATCATCCGATTCGGGTTAAATCAATATTTTGGTTTGATTAGATTCATTTAAAAAAATATATTTCTCCTCTCCGGCGCGACTTCTCAAAATTATCTCTTCTCTCCAAAGTCGTCTTTTCTCTGCCTTATAAAGGTATCTTTCTTTTTTTTCTTCTTATACCTCTGTAGTTTATTATTTTTAGACTAATATAATAAAATAATTAGATTATCAATTAGTCTACGTATTTATACATTAGACCCTAGCCCGTAGCTAATTTTTCTTCCGTAAAACAGCTTGACCCTGATTTTTCAAATAGCCATAACTTTTTACTCGTTTGCCCAAATCCAACGAAACCAACGCCCACTTCTTCGTTATGATCTCCTCTATCTAGTAATCCAACTCAAACATGTTTTAGAAAATTTTAAAATTTGAATTAGATCAGATTTGAATTCAAACTTCTTTTGATCATATCTTTTTATCCGTAACTCCGTTTGAGTTGATTCTTTTTGCAAATCGAAGCTCTTGACCTAAATTTTCTGATAAGGCCAAATTCACATAATTTTGGTACTGTTAGAAATTGTTTTATGTTGCAAGAGCTATTTGCTTGGTTTTGATGTTTTCCGAATCGACTTCTTCGATCTTTCTGGTCTTTTGAGTGATTGCTTATGTGTGGTTACTATTGCTTGATTACGATAGATTGACCGGAGTGTGACGAGTAGAGCTATCAAGATTTTGAGTGCGAATCATCTTCATCAACATTGCAGGCAAGTTCACACTTTGATCATACCTTTTCTACAATCCAGTTTTTCTTGCATTAGATCAATCCTCACACATTGCATGATTAGGATCTAATTAAATTGTGGGATGGGAAGTAGATGAGGTAGTACCTATTACCTGTTTATTATCAAACCCTTGGGAGTTACTATTACGTTCTGCTTATATTGCCATGTTATTGCTCGTAGACGTGGATTGGGTTTGAGAGTATCCATTACAGATGTGAGATTGTTAATTAATGGTTTACTTAAGGTGGCAACTTAAACACACATCTGGGTGGATTGAGGCACCTGGGTATTCCAGGACTTGCCTGTCTAGGCACCTGGGTATTCCAGGACTTGCCTGTTTTTCTTTTGGATCGCCACCCAGGCCCAAAGGGATCATAAGATTATTCATACTAGAAACTTCCGTGTGCAGCCACAAGCCACTATGGGCTCTGGCATAGTTGATTAAGTCGTGCGAACTCTTACAGGGTAGACTAGCAGATGTAGGGGAAAGTAGGTGTAACGGTCTATCCAACGTAAGGTGCTAGCGCTTCTGAAAGACTATGTCTCGGTCATCCGTTTCTCAAACATCCTGTAGTGCGAGAAATCCAACGGAGACGATCGAGTCTTGTGGGGAAAAGTGCGCAAACCTCTGCAGAGTGTACAAACTAATCATGATTAGCCGTGTCCCCGGTTATGGACGTCTTGAGTATCTAGTTCTTGGATTATCCTGTTGATCTCATCATGTTACTTCTAAATAAATATTGTTGGGTTATTGATGACTATTTTTAATTGGGATTGAGAATGCTGTCAACCATTCTCAATGTTTAACAACCACCATGATAGTTAAATAAATTTATTCCTTTGCAGTAGGGAAAAATTTGCTTTTCGCAAAAATAGTATAACCATGGAGCTTTTCCACCAGCCATATATGCATGTAGTGATAGCCATTGTTCATCATTTTTCTCTATGGTGTGAATTTGCCAGTACATTCAATGTACTGACCCGTTTCGGGCTGCAATGTCTCATGTTGCAGGTTTCTTACGACGAGTAAGTGATACGTTAGGGTTACGATTTCTACACTCAACTTTGCCGTTGGTGTTGATGGGAATCCACAACCTTGTTGCTTCCGCTATATTGGATTGAGGTAATAGTATTTACTTTACTTTATACATGTGATTTACCTCTGTTATAAATCCTTCGAGTACTGTGTGTGTCAGCATACCGATCCAGGGATGACACATAAGCACAGAGACTTGATCCATTCGGGTCGGGTCGCTACAGAAGTGTGAATTGATTTGGTGCGTACAAGTATAATATTACTACACGTTAGGCTTGTCCCTAAAATTCAACCCGCATCTTGTTATATCCCGAAAATTCAGATATCGTGCTCCCAAAACCGGCGCCTTCACAACCCGCACCTTGCTATCCCGAAATTACAACGCGCGCGAAAACTCCCTCCAGCTGCCAAATCCCGACACGCGAAATCCCCCTTCTAACCCTGAGCCGAAAGGGCCGCTAGTTCAAATCGGTGGGGGTACTTTTGTAACACACCCTACATTTTGGACAAGCGCGTCCCTAAGTCATGCTTCACCCCCTCCCATCACCCCTTTTCGCCACTCGAAATCCCAGGCCGCCATAACCTCTCCGCTCCAGCCGCGAAACCCCACCCTCCTCCGTCTGCATGTCACCGCTGCCCAGCCGGAGCCTCTTCCCCAACGACATCGTCCACCTCAACAGCGCAACGTCCCTCATCCACCTCCCCGGATGAGGATCCGTCGTCCATCTCGCCGTCCCGCCGGTTCAGCCACCCCATCCTCCACCTCCTAGGAGCTGCTCCGACGATCGCCTCGTCTATCGCGGCTGCTCCATCCCCACAACGCCGCCTTAACCTGCTCCACCGGAACTGCAGCATCCTCACCGACTCCTCGGACGAAGCCGAGGCCTACTCGGCGCCACCAAAGAGGTTGTACACTCATCGCATTGCACCTTCTCCTTAACTCGACCTCCCGGCGCCGACGGTGCTCCATGCCGCACCCCCATGGAGCGGCTACCTTGAAGCCGGCGCCGCAGGTGACATCTCCACGGCGGCTCTCCCCCAGTGCGAGGCCCCTTCGGCGGTGGTGTCCATACCAGCCGGATATGCTGCTGCTGCTCCGGCTCTCGCTCGCGCTGCTGCTGCTGCTCCGGCTCTCGCTCGATCGCTCGCTCACCCAACTGTTGCTGCTGCTTTCCGCCTCGCTCGTGCTGCTGCTCTGCTCTGATTAAGCCACCCTTCAGTCGACTGAATCGACTTTTGGGTCAGTCAATTTTCAGGGGTTGGGG
>NC_041384.1:471627141-471673822 GCF_002162155.2 Triticum dicoccoides
ACCCGCAGCGGGGACGGGGGCTTGTCGGAGAGGTTCCCCACTATCTATCTTAGGGTTCAGGGTGGGGCGGGGGGCCTAGAGGGCTGGCCGGTGCGGCGGTGGTGAGTTGTTTCGGGGCGGCGAGGTGGCGCTGGGGCCGGCGGTTCGGCCGGTGGTGGCTGGCGGCTCAGGGGGGTGCAGGTTGAAGATGAACTGCAGGCCCTCCCTAAACTACATGTCAAGTGCCTCTCTGCTACCATTGCGTTTAGTTTCGACAATAGCATTCAGATTCCACAGTAAATTTCAGTTTCGACAGTTAAGTTTAGAGTCAACAGTTTTTACCTCATTTGTTGTAGTCAGGTGGTTTTTGGTGATGTTAATTTTACATCCATTTTACATCATCTATTGGAGATGCTATTAGAATCACACTTGAGATTGACGATGTCTGTCTTGTGCTGCTTCAGCCTTGACGTCTTATGGCTCACCGGAGCTTCTCCAACGACAGAACGATCCATCACAACAGAGCAGTGCCCTGGACGCCGTCTACAGATTCCTCAGATCTTCCTCCACACCTCCGACAGCCACCTCTGCCTCAACTGCTTCAGCGACCAACCCAATGATGCTGAGGTCGACACGGCTATGGCAAAGAGGTTGTACACTTGTTGCATCACTTATTACTATACATTCACGTCAATCCATTAAGGCTATTTTGGTTCAACGGAAAAACGCCGATCCACTGGTTGTTACCATCACTCTAAATTTCTGCATGCTCTCCTTACATAATCTCACCATATTTTTTTCCGTATGCATGTCAGATATTGTACGCAGTCATGTTGAACATGTAGAGAAAAAGAGAAGAGTTTTGCACGGCAATACAATGCCATGCAGACATCACTCCATGGTGGGTTCAATGGCAAACCCTCCCCACCCCTCTCCAGATTGTAATCTAGAGGAAGATATCTGTTCTGAGGCGGACTCAGACGCCGCTGACCACTCCTATTTACCCCCCAAGGTGTTTGCTCTACCTTGGCATGATGATGTTAGTCATATCATGCATATGTTGCCTTGCAGTGCCTACTTTTGACATCATATATGTCATCTGCTTAGTTTAGACATGTTCTGTAATGCCACCTGTTTAGTTCCTATATCATATATGGGAATTATGCAGTCTTGTGTCTTTTAGCCAGCCATAATATATGTGAAATGTGCAATGCCATCCTGTTTAACCAGGCATCATATATTTGAATGATATCTTGCCCATCCTTTTCTTCATTACATTTCCATTTGTCGACAATGTTTGTACATTAAACTACTCTTCCTGTGAATCAGCCATTTAGGTGGGAGATGGAAAAATCTAGAGTGGAAACAAGGCCTTCAGAGCAGATAGTGCTACCTGTCGAAGCAGATCTCTTGTTGGGTCCCGATAGCTCCTCAGAGATGGATTCAGAGACAGATGACCAGTCCTATTCCCCCACTGAGGTGTATGCTCTAACTTGGCACGGTTATACTGCTCATATCATGCATACGGTGTCTTGTATTGCATAGTTTAGACATCATATACACAATATTCAACACCATGTTCTTAGTTCAGACATCATATCGAATGCCCTCTGTTTAGCATATAAATCACATATGTGAATTAAATGATGCGATCCTGATTACTTAGATAACGTGTAGGTGAATTATGTCATGCAACCCTGTTTAGTTATTCATCATATCTTTGAATTATGTTATGCTATGCTATCCAGTTTAGATAGACATCATATATGTGAAATTATGTCAAGCTATCCGTTTTAGTTAAACAATATACATGTCAACTATTTCATGCCCTCTTTTTTCCACACTATCTATTGCATCTGTCTCTCATACAATGTCTGTACATTCAACTATGTTTCCTGCTTATCAGCCATTTGAATTGGAGCGGGTGATGCCAGTATCTAGCGGACTAAAAACACGGTCTTCAAATAAAACAGTGCTACCTCTTGGTGGAGATAGCACCTCGGTTGTACATGCACAAGAACCAGCCCTACCACACATAACCCAAACTCTCGCGGATTGTACCCCTACTACGATGGAACAGAGAACCAGCTTCACCCAATCTAACCCCAACCCCAGCCGATGGTAACACAGTTCCTGTTGATAGAGCACCATCTCCACCACAGAGCTCCCAAACAAGAGCAGTTAATAAGGCAGCTCTAGTGCCCAAAGGGCCAGTACTATCACGGTGAACCCCAACTCCACCAGTTAGTACGCCTATTCCTGTGGAGGAAGCACAACCAACTAGTCGTAGTTTAGCATCTATCGCATTTGATGTTGTTAAATCGTATGTGCGTATCTTCCCATCTTGGAAATATTATACTGAAGATGAAGGAAAATGCTAGTTGCAGGTGTTTGTCCAGGAGTTATGTGTAAGTAATGTTATTCATGGCAATTACTTTGCTTCGTCCCATACATCCTACCTCCATGATGGTTATAATACAACAAATTTTCCCATTTTTCTCTATAGAGAAGGACCGATTTGGAAACTCGGGATGAGGTAACCTGTGCTAATACTTCTGCTATCTTCAAGAATGCTTGGTGGCAGTATCGGAATTACCTGAAGAAAACGTACTTCACCGGCAAAGAAACACATCAAATTCCCTTACGTTCTCCTAAGACACATTTATTGGACGATGACTAGGAACGCCTTGTTCTGTACTGGTCCCGAACCAAGAATGTGGTAAGGTCTATGAGCTCATTTTCTATTTTGAAGTATTATATTCTTGCATCTTACTGTACTTTGTTCATGTAGAACAAGTGCCTAAACCTGAAGAACAACTGTTCTAATTTAAGATTCCATTGCTATCATAGTTCAAAAAAGCGCTAGGCGTTAATTGTGCGTTTTGCCACCGCCTTGCTCTTTACTGACCAAAGCGCATGCTTATGCGCAGTTATGCATAGATTATGCGTCGTTATGCACAATGCGTTTTGCCAACGCCTAGAGCCTAGGCGTGCTTAAGCGCTCTCTTAGGCGCGCCTTTTTTAACTATGATTGCTTTGCTCTTGTATCATTGTATTTACTCATACAAACTTATTTTTAAATTGAAGGATCCAATCAAAACTCCAATGGCACAACAGGTATGTTCACGCATGTTTCTTTAACAGGTTTGCTCTTATCAATAGCTCTGTTGATTTCAATTTCAATTGTGTATACAATTGACTTTCATATCATGCACATTACTAGCATCACAACAGAGCCAATAGTGTTGTTGTACATGTAGACCCGTGGTACCCATCTGAAATCTTGTTGTGTCATGTAGTTTACCATGCTTTATATTCTTTCACTGCTGCTTTGTCTTGAACTGATATGATTTGAACCGTGTCTCCATTTTGATTTGGCAAGACAATGCAGTGACCATAGGACATAGATATATGTTTGTTTGATGCTTTTATTATGTACTAGTACTTGGCAATAGAAGACTTGGTAGTTTAATCATGTCCACCTTACTAATGAACTGGTTCACCGAAATGAGTTTCATATACTAGTACATGCTAAAGTGTTATTTGTCTGCTTGTTTCTTCTTTTAGAATGCTGACAGAATATTGGGGAAGAGTGCCTTATTAAGCAATGGTAAAGGAGGTAATGCAGATAAGGTTCAGGATAGTGACACATCCTTGTTGGTCTCCAGCAAAGCTGATAAAACAGCTAAGGAAGACTATCTTGAAGACAGCGAGACAACCCCAAAGTCCTGTCTTGGTTTAGTGTTCGAGGTACTGGCCACTACCGCTTGCACAAGCTATTCAAACTCACTATCTGAATCAGTTCGGTTTCATGAGTCTCAACTACAAGCTGAAAGACATCGATCAGCTGTGCTGCGACAAGAAGCGGAAGGACTGCGGAAGTCCCTGGAGCATTCAGATGCATACTTTCTGGTGCAACAGCAAGCGTTGGAGGATTTTAGCGCCAAAGGGACAAAGCTAATCAGCTTGCTAAGTTTATTGCCAGCATGGTGGATACCCAGGATAACGTTTCTTGAGCTCTTCTGAAGTTGTTTCAGTTATGCTCTTGTTTTGCTGCCATGTTTATTTGCACTAGTGGCCAATTTTGACGGCCAGTGTATGTAATGTGCTGCTTTGTTCCCTATATTTGCACTGGTGGCGAATTTTGATGCCCAGTGGATGTAATATGTGTAATAGCGGTAATAGGCTAGCGTTAATTGATTGCTTATTTATTTCCTTATTGTCTTGTTTAGTTGTTTGCTTGTAGTCACTGCAGTTCTTTTTCTGTTTTTTTCTAGTGGCCACAATAGCCTATTTTTGGTAACTAGGCCAAAATAATCATGGCAACACACGGACTATTGTAACCATGGGCCTCCTGCAGGCCGTATGATCCATGGGCCTTCGTCCGGCCGTAGGATCCATGGGCCTTCTATACGGGCCTTAGGGTCCATGGGCCTACTATGGGCTGTAGGGTCCATGGGCCTTCTACGGGCCGTACGATCCATGGGCCTTCTACGGGACGTACTATCCATGGGCCTCATACGGGCCGTAGGATCCATGGGCCTTCTATGGGGCGTATCATCATTTCGCCAATCATGGGTCGTACTATTCGTGGACCATAACGGGCCATTAATAGGCCATATTTGATAACTCTATGAAAACAGCCCAACGGGTTTTTTTACATGAAAACGGCCCAACGTATTAACGGTCCGCAAATGGGCCGACTGTAACTAAGGGCTGAATTTGGCCCACAAGCAAAAAATGATAGTAACGGGCCGTATTTACCGAATGCTGCAAATGAGCCCAAGAATCAATGGGCCCTGAGAAGGCCGAAAGATAACTTGGGCTAGAAACGGCCCAATGGAATAACGGGTGGTTAATGGATATAAAGTGATACACTGTTCATTACGGGCCAGTTTCACCACGGGCCGTTAATGGGCCAAGAGTTACAAAGGTCCTCATATGGGCCGAAAGAAGTCATGGGCCACACATGGGTCGGAAGTTAAAACGGGCTGAATCATATTGGACGGCCCAGATGATGCTACTGGGCCTAATTTGGATAGGATGTAACGGGCCCTGGGTTAGCGGGCTGTAAATGGGCTATATGCGAACATGACATTAACAGGCTTTCCGTGGGCCGGCCCGCCACCTTTTGACCAAGTCAAATGGGTCGGCCTTTTCACAAGAATGGGCCTCTGTTGGGCCGTGCCACATGTCGCCGTATCATAGGCGCCTTTGGTCCAATGAGCGGATGACATCTGTCCCAACGGTGAGCTGACACGTGTTTCCTCCAGCCAATGATGATTTTACACGTGGAAAATCCCCATTGGTCGGGGCTGTTAACAGGTTATCGAATCCAAAACCCGACCCGATAGCTTAACGGCTTTCTGTTACGGTAGATGCCACGTGTCGGTCACCCTTGATGAAAGCACTTCTGTGACGCGCGATTTATCGTCATGGAAGTGGACACTTCCGTGATGATAATTTTGGTAATGTCATGGAACACTTCTACTACAGCACATGTATGACTATCTTGATTCTGTCATAAAATCGTCATGGATGTACATGCATGACAAAAAACGCGACCTACTATGACAAACACGTATCATCACGGAAGTGTATTTTTTTGTAGTGATCGTTGATGCTATGATAAAATATTTTGAAGAAAAGCTTGAATTGGAAGTTTCTATCCCTAGAAAACTTTATGATGAGTGGGAACCTACTATTAAGATTAAAGTTAAAGATTATGAATGATATGCTTTGTGCGATTCGGGTGCTAGTGTTTCCACGATTCCGAAAACTTTATGTGATGTGTTAGGCTTTCGTGAATTTGATGATTGTTCCTTAAATTTTCATCTTGCGGATTCCACTATTAAGAAACCTATGGGAAGAACTAATGATGTTCTTATTGTTTCTAATAGGAATTATGTGCCCATAGATTTCATTGTTCTTGATATAGATTGCAATCCTACATGTCCTATTATTCTTGGTAGACCTTTCCTTAGAATGATTGGTGCAATTATTGATATGAAAGAAGGAAACATTAGATTTCAATTTTCATTAAGGAAAGGCATGGAACACTTCCCTAGAAAGAAAATTAAATTGCCTTATGAATCTATTATGAGAGCCACTTATGGATTGCATGCCAAAGATGATAATACTTAGATCTATTCGTGTGTTCATGCCTTGCTAGGGGCGTTAAACAATAGCGCTTGTTGTGAGGCAACCCAATTGTATTTTTGTTCTTTCTTTTTAGGTCTTGTTTAGCAATAAAATTTTCATGTAGCCTCTGTTTAGATGTGGTTTTGTGTTTTAATTAGTGTCTGTGCCAAGTAAGACCTTTGGGATAGCTTATGGGAATAGTTGATTTGATCTTGCTGAAAAACAGAAACTTTTGCGCCCAGGAGATTAATTTTTATTTTTAATAGAAGCACCATAAATACTGGTTCTTTTTGTAGAGGATTAATAAACAAATTCTCTAGGACTTCCTAATTTCTTAAAGTTTTGGAGTTATAGAAGTATTCAAAATATCCAGATTTCTACAGATAGTTTTGTTTTTGACAGATTATGTTTTTCGCGTGTTGTTTGCTTATTTTGATGCATCTATGGCTCGTATCGGGGGGTATGAACCATGGAAAAGTTGGAATACAGTAGATATTACACCAATATAAATAAAGAATGAGTTCACAACAGTACCAAAAGTGGTGATTTATTTTATTATACTAACGGAGCTTACGAGATTTTCTTTTGGAGTTTTGTGTTGTGAAGTTGTCAAGCTTTGGGTAAGGACTTGATGGACTATGGAATAAGGAGTGGCAAGAGCCTAATCTTGGGGATGCCCAAGGCACCCCAAGTTAATATTCAAGGATGTCAAAAAGCCTAAGCTTGGGGATGCCCCAGGAAGGCATCCCCTCTTTCGTCTTCGTCTATTGGTAACTTTACTTGAGGCTATATTTTTATTCACCACATGATATGTGTTTTGCTTGGTGCGTATTGTATGATTTGAGTCTTTGATTTTTAGTTTGCCACAATCATCCTTGCTATACATACATTTTGGGAGACACAGCATGAATCGTGATTTATTAGAATGCTCTATGTGCTTCACTTATATCTTTTGAGCTAGGCAAATTTGCTCTAGTACTTCACTTATATCTTTTTAGAGCATAGCGGTGGTTTTATTTTATAGAAATTGATGAACTCTCGTACTTCACTTATATTATTTTGGGAGTCTTTAGAACAGCATGGTAATTTGCTTTGGTTATAAAATTAGTCCTAATATGATAGGCATCCAAGAGGGATATAATAAAAACTTTCATAGAAAGTGCATTGAATACTATGAGAAGTTTGATTCCTTATGATTGTTTTGAGATATGAAGATGGTGATATTAGAGTCATGCTAGTGAGTAGTTGTGAATTTGAGAAATACTTGTGTTAAAGTTTGTGAGTCCCATAACATGCACATATGGTGAACCGTTATGTGATGAAGTCGGAGCATGATTTATTTATTGACTGTCTTCCTTATGAGTGGCGGTCGGGGACGAGCGATGGACTTTTCCTACCAATCTATCCCCCTAGGAGCCTGTGCGTAGTACTTTGTTTCAATGACTAATAGATTTTTGCAATAAGTATGTGAGTTCTTTATGACTAATGTTGAGTCCATGTATTATACGCACTCTCACCTTTCCGCCATTGCTAGCCTCTCTAGTACCGCGCAACTTTCGCCGGTACCATAAACCCACCACATATCCTTCCTCAAAACAGCCACCATACCTACCTATTATGGCATTTCCATAGCCATTCCGAGATATATTGCCATGCAACTTTCCACCGTTCCATTTATTATGACATGCTCCATCATTGTCATATTGCTTTGCATGATCATGTAGTTGACATCGTATTTGTGGCAAAGCCACCATTCATCATTTTTTATACATGTCACTCTTGATTCATTGCACATCCCGGTACACCACCAAAGGCATGCATATAGAGTCATATTTTGTTCTAAGTATCGAGTTGTAATTCTTGAGTTGTAAGTAAATAAAAGTGTGATGATCTTCATTATTAGAGCATTGTCCCATGTGAGGAAAGGATGATGGATACTATGATTCCCCCACAAGGCGGGATGAGACTCCGGACAAAAAAAGAGGCCAAAAAAATGAGAGAAGGCCCAAATAAAAAATGAGAGAAAAAGAGAGAAGGGACAATGTTACTATCCTTTTTGCCACACTTGTGCTTCAAAGTAGCACCATGATCTTCATGATTGAGTGTCTCCTATGTTGTCACTTTCATCTAGTGGGAAATTTTCATTATAGAACTTGGCTCGTATATTCCAATGATGGGCTTCCTCAAATTGCCCTAGGTCTTCGTGAGCAAGCGAGTTGGATGCACACACACTTAGTTTTATTTTTGAGCTTTCATAAACTTATAGCTCTAGTGCATCCGTTGCATGGCAATCCCTACTCACTCACATTGATATCTGTTAATGGGCATCTCCATAGCCCGTTGATACGCCTAGTTGATGTGAGGCTATCTCCTTCTTTTTGTCTTCTCCACAATCACCGCCTATTCCACCTATAATGTTATATCCATGGCTCACGCTCTTGTATTGCGTGAAAGTTGAAAAAGTTTGAGAACGCTAAAAGTATGAAACAATTGCTTGGCTTGTCATCGGGGTTGTGCATGATTTAAATATTTTGCGTGATGAAGATGGAGCATAGCCGAACTATATGATTTTGTAGGGATAAGCTTTCTTTGGCCATGTTATTTTGAGAAGACATAATTATTTTATTAGTATGCTTGAAGTATTATTGTTTTTATGTCAATATTAAACTCTGTTTTGAATCTTACGGATCTGAACATTCATGCCACAATATAGAGAATTACATGGATAAATATGTTAGGTAGCATTCCACATCAAAAATTCTGTTTTTATCATTTACCTACTCGAGGACGAGCAGGAATTAAGCTTGGGGATGCTTGATATGTCTCCAATGTATCTGTAATTTTTTATTGTTCCATGATATTATATTATTTGTTTTGGATGTTTTATATGCATTAATATGCTATTTTATATGATTTTTGGGACTAACCTATTAACCTAGAGCCCAGTGCTAGTTTCCGTTTTTCCTTGTTTTAGAGTTTCGCAGAAAAGGAATACCAAACGGAGTCCAAACGGATTAAAACTTTTGCCATGACCTTTCTTGGACCAGAAGACACCCAGGAGACTTGGAGTGCAAGTCGGAAGAGCCATGAGGCGGCCACAAGGGTGGAGGGTGTGCCCCCAACCTTGTGGTCCCCTCGTAGACCTCCTAACCTAGATCTTCCTCCTATATATACTCTTATACCCCAAAAACATCCAGGGGAGCCATGAAACCACTTTTACGCCGCCGCAACCTTCTATACCCATAAGATCCCATCTAGGGGCCTTTTACGGCATCCTGCCAGAGGGGCATTCGATCACGGAGGGCTTCTACATCAACACCATTGCCTCTCCGATGAAGCGTGAGTAGTTTACTTCAGACCTACGGGTCCATAGCTAGTAGCTAGATGGCTTCTTCTCTCTCTTTGATTCTCAGTACCGTGTTCTCCTCGATGTTCTTGGAGATCTATTGGATGTAATACTCTTTTACGGTGTGTTTGCCGAGATCCGATGAATTGTGGATTTATGATCAGCTTACCTATGAATATTATTTGAATCTCCTCTGAATTCTTATATGCATGATTTGATATCTTTGCAAGTCTCTTCGAACTATCGATTTGGTTTGGCCAACTAGATTGGTTTTTCTTGCAATGGGAGAAGTGTTTAGCTTTGGGTTCAATCTTGTGGTGCTCGATCCTAGTGGCAGAAGGGGAACCGACATGTATTGTATTATTGTCATCGAGGATAACAAGATGGGGTTTTCATATTATTGCTTGAGTTAATCCCGCTACATCATGTCATCTTACTTAATGCGTTATTCTGGTCTTATGAACTTAATACCCTAGATGCAGGCAGGAGTCGGTCGATGTGTGGAGTAGTAGTAGTAGATGCAGAATCATTTCGGTCTACTTGACACGGACATGATGCCTATGTTCATGATCATTTCCTTAGATATCGTCATAACTTTGCGCTTTTCTATCAATTGCTCGGCAGTAATTTGTTCACCCACCATGATAATACCTTTCTTGAGAGAAGACACTAGTGAAACCTATGGCCCTCGGGTCTATTTTCCATCATATAAGTTTCTGATATACAATTCTAGTTTCCTATTTACTTTCTTTTGCAATCTTTTACTTTACGTTCCATAAACCAAAAATACCAAAAACATTACTTTACCGTTTATCCATCTCTATCAGGTCTCACTTCGCAAATAACCATGAATGAATTGACAACCCCTTTGTTGCGTTGGTTGCAAGTTGGTGTTTGCTTGTGCAGGTATTCGGTGGCTTGTCGCGTTGTCTCCTACTGGATTGATACCTTGGTTCTCAAAACTGAGGGAAATACTTACGCTACTTTGCTGCATCACCCTTTCCTCTTCAAGGGAAAAACCAACGCAAGCTCAAGAGGTAGCATTTCTCTCTTTGGATAATAGCTTGGGATGCCGGGGCATCCCCAAGCTTAGGCTCTTCTTACTCCTTATTCCTTCATCCATCGTAAGATAACCCAAAACTTGAAAACTTCAATCACACAAAACTCCACAAAACCTTTGTGAGATCCGTTAGTATAAGAAAGCAAATCACTACTATAAGTGATGTAGAAAACCAATTCATATTTTGTTCTTGCATTATATCTACTGTATTTCAACTTTTCTATGGCAATAACTCATCAAATAAAACCATAGAATCATCAAAACAAGTACACAACGCAACGAAAACAGAATCTGTCAAAAATGGAATAGTCTGTAGCAATCTGGATATTTCAAATACTTCTGTAACTCCAAAAACTCTGAATAATTAGGACGTCCTGGGAAATTTTCATATTAATCTTCTATAAAAAGAATTGGTATTTTAACGCTCTTTGTTTAGAATTGAGAATTGTTTTCGTGAGTTTAAAAGTTTCTGTTTTTCAGCAAGATCAAACAACTATCACCCAAGAAGATCCTAAAGGCTTTACTTTGCACGAACACTAACTAAAAGACAAAAAACACAATCATAATAGTAGCATAATTGTGCTAACACTCTAGAAAAGAAAGAGAAAAGCAAAAATAAATTTTATTCATTGGGTTGCTTCCCAACGAGCGCTATAGTTTTATGCCCTTAGTTAGGCATAACGCAAGGATCTAAGTTTTGTCATTTTTGTTTCGAGATCCATAAGATGCCCTCATGATTGATTCATATGGTGGCCTAATTCTTGTTCTAGGTAAATGGTCCATACCATTCCTTAGTGGAAATTGGAACTTAATACTGCCTTCTTTCATATCAATCACGGCACCGATAGTACGTAAAAACGGTCTACCAAGAATAATTGGACAACAGAGATTGCAATCAATATCAAGAACAATAAAATCTATGGGCACATAATTTCTATTTGCAATAATAAGAACATCATTAATTCTTCCCATAGGCTTTTTAATAGTATAATCCGCCAAGTGCACATTTAAAGAGCATTCTTCAATATCGGTAAGACCAAGCACACCACATAAAGATTTCGAAATTGTAGAAACCCTAGCACCCAAGTCACATAAGGCAAAACAGTCATAATTTTTAATCTTTACTTTGATAGTAGGTTCCCATTCATCTTGAAATTTTCTAGGAATTGAAACTTCTAATTCCAACTTTTCTTCTAAAGCTTTCATCATAGCATCAACAATATGTTTAGTAAAAGTTTTATTTTGTTCATAAGAATGGGGTGAATTTATCATGGATTGCAACAAAGAAATACAATCAATCAAAGAGCAACTATCATAATTAAAGTCTTTGTAATCCAAGAGAGTGGGTACATTACTAGTTAAAGTTTTGACCTCTTCAAACCCACTTTTATCAATTTTCTCAACAAGATTTTCACCCTCCGAATTATCGGGATGCCTTCTAACTAAAGTTGACTCTTCTCCAGTCCCTTTTTCATCAACCTTAACTTTACTAAACAAGGAATCAATAGAATAAACACCAATCATTTTAAGATCTTCATCACTTTTACAAAAGTAATCACTAGAAAATGCTTTTTCTAAAAATTCTCTTTTAGCTCTAAGCATAGCGGTTCTTTTCTTACTTTCATCCATAGAAACATAGAGAGCTTTAATTGATTCCTCAACTTTAGGCACAAAAAATTAGATCTTGAGATTTTCTACGTCATGAGAAATTCTATCAACACTTCTAGACAAATCATCAATCTTATTCAACTTTTCTTCTATGGTAGTGTTGACAAACTTTTTGTGTGTTTATAAATTCTTTAATATTATTCTCAAGATCAGAGGTGTTTATATTATTATTATAAGAAGGATTTCAATAGGGATTACTATAATTATTAGAGAAATTACTAGGAAAAGGCCTAGGATTAAAATTACCTCTATAAGCATTGTTGTTGAAATTATTTCGAGAGATAAAGTTCACATCTACGGCATCACTATTTTGCTCAATCAAAGTAGACAAAGGCATATCATTGAAATCAACAGGAGCACTTTTACTAGCAACCAATTTTATAAGAGCATCAACTTTTTCACTCAAAGAAGAAATTTCTTCAACCGAATTAACTTATTTACTAGTAGGATCCCTTTCGATATGCTGTTGTGAATAATTTGCCTTAATATTATCAAGCAATTTGGTGGCTTCACCCAAAGTAATTTCCATAAAAGTACCACCCGCAGCGGAATCTAAAAGATACGAGAAACAAAATTCAATCCCGCATAAATTTTTTGTATGATCATCCAAAGATTTAACCCATGAGTTGGGAAATTCCTTAGCATCATTTTCGTCCTTTCCCAAGATTGTGCAACATGCTCATGTTCAAGTTGCTTGAAATTCATGATCTGGGTTCTCAGGGAAATATTTTTTATGGGCAGAAAATACTTAGTGATAAAAGCATCTTTGCACTTATTCCAAGAATCGATACTATTGCGAGGCAAAGAAGAAAGCCAATTTTTTGCAGAATCATGCAAAGAAAACGGAAATAATTTCATCTTCACAATATCATTGTCCACATCTTTTTTCTTTTACATATCGCATAATTCCACAAAGGTATTAAGATGGGACGCAGCATACCGGAAAATTGATCTTTCATAACAAGATTCAACAAAGCAGTATTAATATCACAAGACTCCGCACTAGTGGCGGGAGGAGCAATCAGAGTGCCAATAAAATCATTGTTGTTGGTATTTGAGAAATCACACAACTTGGTGTTCTCTTGAGTCATGATGACTACGCAACAAGAGTACACTCAAAAACAGATCCGGCAAGAAAACGACGAATGAAAAAGAGGGCGAATAAAACTACAAATTTTTGTGAAGTGGCAAAGAGGAAAATGAGAGGCAAAAGGAAAATAATGTAAGTTGCGAGGAGATGATATTTGTGATTAGGAACCTGGTATATGTTGAAGATCCTCCCCGACAACGGCGCCAGAAATTCCTTTTGATGCGGCTTGAAGCTACGTCGGTATTTCTCCAAAGAGGAAGGGATGATGCAGCACAACGATGGTAGGTATTTCCCTCAGTGATGAAACCAAGGTTATCGAACCAGTAGGAGAACCAAGCAACAACACGTAAACGGCACCTGCACACAAATAACAAATACTCGCAACCCGACGTATTAAAGGGGTTGTCAATCCCTTTCGGGTAATGGTGCCAGAAATTGGCAAACGGACGTGACTAAATTGTAGTAGATTGATAGATCGAACGCCAAATAAAATAAATAAGAATAAACTGCAGCAAGGTATTTTGTACTTTTGGTTTAATAGATCTGAAAATAAAAGCAAAGGAAAATAGACCGCAAAGGCAAATAATATGAGAAAGAGACCCGAGGGCTGTAGGTTTCACTAGTGGCTTCTCTCGAGAAAAATAGAAAACAGTGGGTAAACAAATTACTGTTGGGCAATTGATAGGACTTCAAATAATCATGATGATATCCAGGAAATGACCGTTATATAGGCATCACGTCCAAGACTAGTAGACCGACTCCTGCCTGCATCTACTACTATTACTCCACACATCGATTGTTATCCAGCATACATCTAGTGTATTAAGTTCATGGAGAAACGGGGTAATGCAATAAGAATGATGACATGATGTAGACAAGATCTATTTATGTAGAAATAGACCCCATCATTTTATCCTTAGTAGCAAGGATACATACGTGTCAATTCCCCTTCTGTCACTGGGATCAAGCACCGTAAGGTCGAACACACTACAAAGCACCTCTTTCCATTGCAAGATAAATAGATCAAGTTGGCCAAAAAAAAACAAAATATCGGAGAAGAAATACGAGGCTATAAGCAATCATGCATATAAGAGATCAAAGAAACTCAAATAACTTTCATGGATAAAAAGAGATCTGATCATAAACTCAAAGTTCATCGGATCCCAACAAATACACCACAAAAGAGTTACATCATTGGATCTCCAAGAGACCATTGTATTGAGAATCAAATGAGAGAGAGGAAGCCATCTAGCTACTAGCTACGGACCCGAAGGTCTACAAATAACTACTCACACATCATCAGAGAGGCACCAATGTAAGTGGTGAACCCCTCCGTGATGGTGTCTAGATTCGATCTGGTGGTTCTAGACTCTGCGGCGGCTGGAATTGATTTTTGTCGACTCCCCTAGGGTTTCTGGAATATTGGGGTTTTTATAGAGTAAAGAGGCGGTCCGGGGGCACCCGAGGTGGGCACAACCCACCAGGGCGCGCCTGGGCCTCCAGGTGCGCCCTGGTGGGTTGTGCTCCCCTCGGATCAGCCCGCAGGTGCTTCTTCGGCCCATTGGTTGTCTTCTGGTCCAAAAAATCCACAAAAAGTTTTGCTGCATTTTGACTCCGTTTGATATTGATTTTCTGCGATGTAAAAAACATGCAAAAACAGCAACTAGCACCTGGCACTATGTTAATAGGTTAGTACCAAAAAAATGATACAAAATGACTATAAAATGATTATAAAACATCCAATATTGGTAATATAACAACATGGAACAATCAAAAATTTAGATACGTTGGAGACATATCAGTACCCTGCATATCTCGTCCTTAACTACTTGGCCTTCATGGTTGTTATCTGTATCAAGAGGTAGGCACCACATCTAAATTGTACATTATTCTATATTGAAACACACATCACCCCTTCCAACGTACATCATTTTGTGCCGCATGCAAGAGGTGCTGGTTTTGTGGTCCCTCTCGTGCGATTTTTATGATGGTTCAATCTATTGGCCCAAGCGGTTTATCGACAACAACAGTTGTCGTTTGACCAAACGATAGATTCACTAGTCCATTTTATGGTAGGTCATGGTGACATGCATGTATGACCAAAGTATCATTACGTGCATCCGCCCTGCTGACACAAAGTGGGAGGTGGTGGGTCGAGCACCCTAGCTAGCTAGGACATTATGTCATTATAGATATATCCAAAGGTGCTTTTGGGTTTGCGAGGCAGGTGCCACCAAAGTTGTGCATTGTGTATTTAAAGTTTTAAACATCACAGCCAATATGCCTACATATATTTGGCCACTTCCAGGTGGTTCTTCACTTCTGGCCCCTCTCATCGATCTTCAATGACGCGCCCAACCGTGGGCCTGCGCAGTCAAAGTTGTGCATTGGAATTTTGAACATCACAGACCACCCTTTTCACTCATATATATTTGGGCCACATGCTGGTGTGGATGTCTTCTGACCCTCTCTAACGTTTTTTTGCTACAAAGACTCTGATGATGCTCAATAGACACGGGTATAATGTCTTAACCATGTGTGATGCAAGTGCGCTGTGAATCACCATGACCACGCAAGCGCGAGCAAAGGTGGAGGTACTGGCTCAACCGTGTGCGATGCAAGTGCGCTGTAAAATCACCACGACTGCACAAGCGCGAGCAAAGGGTGGAGGTAATGGCTTAACCGTGTTCGATGCAAGGGCACTGTAAAATCACCACCTACGCAAGCTAAAGTCGGGTAGTTTATTTAGACATTAGGACGAACCGTGTGCGATAGACCAGCTAACTAGAAATATAAAAACAAACTACCCGCCTTGAGCATTACAAAAACCGGTGGTTCCGCCACTTTTCCTTATTATCATACACGCATATTCTTATTGGACCGTGTGCGATATTGAGCACTCCCGCCCCACATCAATTCCTTTACCCAAATTTTAGTAGCCACCGTACTTCAACCGTCGCCCACACTCCTCCAACACTGACCTTATAGTAAAATTGCAGTACCCAAGGCATTTGAATTGTCGCCGTCCCTCGTCCACCCACCATTACTAAAAATTTCAGTAGCCGCAGCGTATCCTCAAACACCACCCCCTCCACTGCCCCCACCCGGCCCCCTCCCCCCTCGAACCCTAGCTCGCGGCCACCGCCGGCGCCGCCGCCAACCCCTGTCGGTCTGCCCATTCATCCTAGCTTAGATAATAAAGTTCAGGTTACCCAGTGATTCCCTTAGCGTCGCCCCACTCCCCTAAGTTTTTAGATGAGGCATGTGGTGTCTCTCCCCGCCAGATCCACATCCCCTGCTCCAAAATGTCGCAGCCTAAGCTCAACCATGTATCTTGGGAGCCCGACGAGCGTTCGACCAAGAAGAGGTTTATCATGGCCTCTCCGCCGGACGTTGGCGAGGCGGCCACCGTTCTCCCCGACCTGTTGATCCCGGAGCAACACGTCGTCGCGGAAGCCGGCGAAGACGTTGAATATGTTGCCATGCCGAAGGCTTCATGTCAGCAGGCTAGCGTATTACTATATCTCGGGAAAGCTGGCTACGACATCAAGCTCGTCGACAGCGATGGCTTCACACGGGCCGTGTCACAGGTTAAGTGGTCCATCCCCAACCCCTCTGGTTCAACCGTCGTCGATCTCTTCGACGGCCCTGCCGCTGATCTCCTCCGCCAAGTGGTCAAGGATTTGCGATCCTTGTACGCCATCGAGCCCATTTTGTCATTTCTGAAGGACACGTTCTACGATGGCAGCTTGGGATCCTCAATTGCCAAGTCAGATCTCATCGACCACAACCACGAGGAGGCTGAGGGAGTCCTGGATTAAGGGGTCCACTGGCGGCCGGACTATGTAATATGGGCCGGACTAATGGGCTATGAAGATACAAGACAGAAGACCTCTCTCCATGTCCGGATGGGACTCTCCTTTGCGTGGATGGCAAGCTTGGCGTTCGGATATGTAGATTCCTTCCTTTGTAAATCGACTCTGTACAACCCTAGGCCCCTCCGGTGTCTATATAAACCGGAGGGTTTAGTCCGTAGAGCCAATCATAATCACAATCCTACATGCTAGACATCTAGGGTTTGGCCATTACGATCTCGTGGTAGATTAATTCTTGTAATCCTCATATTCATCAATATCAATCAAGCAGGACGTAGGGTATTACCTCCATCAAGAGGGCACCCTCTAGAACATCCTCAACATAATGCTCCGGCGTGCGATGGTCCTTGCCCTCGGGTGGACTGTTTGCTGCAACATCGGCGGCCTTCATTTTCGCCCAATACGTCTTGACGCGGGCAAATTAAGGCCATTTGTGCACCTTCAATGCATGCCGACCGTTTTACGGCATCGATACGCGGCATCGCATCAACAAGTCGCTGCACCAAACCGAAATAACTGTTCGGAATTGGCTCAGTTGGCCACAGCCAAACCACGACTTCCTTCATGGCAGCTCCGGGCACCTAGTGGAGCTCGGCCCACTGGGCCATTTGTTCGTTCAACAACAGACGCTTTGGCACGTTGAACTGTGACCAGAAAAGATTCTCCACTGCTTGTCCGTCTTGCGCTTGATAAAACTATGCTGCATCGGCGACACTCTTCGGTAGGTCCAAGAATGAGTCTGGAGAACTCCACAATTGATCAAGCAGGGCATACTTCGGGTCACCGAATTTAGTCTGTAATAGAAAGGGCTTACCAGCCGCTATCTCCCCAGCTTGCCGGATCTCCTCCCGAGCCGTTCTAGACTCGGACCTTGCCTCTCGCGCCTCTTGTAAATCCTGGTTGAGTTCGGCTGCCTTGGCTTTGTTATCCTTCTCGAGTGATTCGCATTGGCTTGCGGCACCCTTCAGCTCTTGTGCTATGGTAGATATTCTCTCCTCGCACTGGCGCCGAGCGGCTTGTTCGACCTTTAACTCAGCAGCTACCTTCTTGACAGTCGCATTGTTCACTTTGGCTTGCTCCTTGGCCCGGGCAAGTTCAGCCCGAAGGGTCTCAACCGCGGCACCACCATCTGCAATTATGCATGTCCCGGTATATAATTTTCAGCTTCGTGCTAATATTAGTATACATGCATAAGACAACGGCCCGAAAACATACCTTGTGCCTCGTCGAGCCGCCTGTTGATAAGAGTAATGTCCTCATCCGCTGACTCAAGTTTCTGCTTTAAATATGCAACTTCCATAGCATGGGCAGTCGTCGTTGACATACCAGCCTGTTTTCAAACTAATCATGTCATTTCCTGAGCATACCTTTTTGATCCTCTGATCGCCTCCTTGTGGACGCCAACCAGAGTCTCAGGGGCTACTATCTATACACATGCACATTCTGCATATAAAGAGCGGTTAAGATATTACATTACATACCTCAAAGCCTCTTAGCAGGCCCGTGAAGGCTTCATTTGTCGGATTTCGGGTTCCGGCAAAACCCTTGAGGTTTGAACACTGGTGTGCGCACAAAGATCTCTCCCCCCTCTAGCACGCACACATCATGACCTCATGGCCTAGCTCGACGGACCCAAAGAACAAGAGGACACAAGATTTATACTGGTTCAGGTCACCGATGTGGTGTAATACCCTACTCCAGTGTGGTGTGGTGGATTGCCTCTTGGGCTGAGGATGAACAGTTACAAGGGAAGAACAGCCTCCTGAGGAGAGGTGTTCTTGTGCTTGGTGAACTTGTGTGAGGCTATGGATGGAATGGCTCCGATCCAATCTCAGCTGGCTCTGATCCAATCTGAGCTGGCTCCGATCCAATCTGTGCTAATCCATTCTCCTTTGCTACGGTGGTGGCTATTCCTATTTATAGAGGCCCTGGTCCTCTTCCCAAATATTGAGCGGGAAGGGATCCCACAATGGCCAAATTCGAAGGGAGACAACTAGTACAAGTTATCCTGACTAAAGGTGGTCTTCGCCTGCCAAAGGCTTTGGTGGTGACGTCGTCTTGGGCTCCACGGTGACCTCCATCCTGCCGTCCTGCCGGTCTTGGTCTTGTTGCACCAATATGGAAACCTTTGCCTGATGCCTCGGGACTCCTCGCCTATGCTTGCCTCTTTAGCACCAAAGAGGAAACGAGGACACTACGCGCGCTGGCGCCCGCCTGGCTCAAGTCGTCATGGCTTGCGTCATAGAAACCTCGCGAGGTGTCCCTTGCCTTGATCTCTCCGCCCCTCGCGAGCCTGCCTAGTGAAGCTGCCCCCGAGGAGGTCTTGTGTCATTCGCCTCGCGAGGCTTGGCCCCTCGCGAGGTTCTTGAGTGTTTGTTGGTGAAGATGGGTCGTATAGGGCCATTGGTGGAGCCACGCCGCGAGCTACATGCAGGCAAGTCTGGGGACCCCCGTTCCCAGAACGCCGACAGTAGGCCCCGGGCCCAAGGCGCGCTCGGACTTGGCTTCGATGTGAAGCCAAAGGGCAAGTGTGAAGCGCCACGGGCCCCAATAGCCTGTGGCCCCGCTTGACACGTGGCGATTGATTGGACGTGGGCGTCTCCGCTTCCCCATGCTGCCTTGGCAACTACCCATCTGACAAAAAGGCCGGCGCGGGCAACGCTTGCCTTCATTGCTTTCCTTCGTCTCGTTCCAGATCCCCTCTCTCACTCCTTGCTTCCAAAATCTCCAGATCTGGTTCAATCCCCCTCCGAGCTTCCGACCAATGGCGCCCCGAAAGGCCAAGGCCATTTCACCGCCTGCCTGGTACGAGCCGGCTCTGGACGCGCCCAATGTCTCAGAGAAGAACCTCGCCGCTACGCGCCTGCTGACGGCGGGGGAGAGCAACGAGAAGGGGGAGACCGAGCTCTGGGATGGCTCCGCCAAGCCGGAGGCTTCGAAGAGCTCCATCTACCCCTTCTTTATGAGCAGCGTCGTCACGGGCCTGGTTCCTCCCTTCTTCGACTTCTTCTATGCCGTCCTCCGTCATTACAGGTTGTAAGCCCCCCATCTCCATCCCAACTCCGTTCTTCTCTTGTCATTCTTTGCCTTCTACTGTGAGGCGTATGTCGGGGTGATGCCGTCCATGGCACTGCTGCACCACTTCTTCTTAATCCGAATCAATGACGGCCACACCTCTGGGTGCGCCAACTTTGTCGCAGCTGGCTAGGCCAACGCGATCTCGAAGGCCGGAAAGAAGGCTGATGGCTTCAGGAGCAAGTGGGTCATGATGGATGCCAAGTGTGTCCACACGCGGTTGAAGCTGTCGACGGAGATGCCCCAGCCTGACGAGGGGTGGTCCCGTGTGAAGCTTACTGACGACTGGGTGAAGTTGGTGCTGGAGAAGATGACCACCGACCTGAGGCCGGGCAACGCGAAGGCGGCGAAGGTCACGGGGGCCATGCTCCCGAGAGAATTCCTGATGCTGCGTGTGGCTCCTCTCCAGGCGCGCTCGAGCCCCTTGTGGATGCTTGGGGCGGAGAAGATGAGCTTTGCTTGATCCGGAGGCCTTGTCTGAAGAGGAGCTGGCTATGGCTCTCCGCCTCTTGGCCGGGGACGATCAAGAGTATCCACCGAGTGCCCACGTTCCCTTGTTCCTTCGTAGGGACGAGGCGCAGGTCGTGACTGCCATGCCCAGCTTTGACAGGCGCGGCCTGGTGCCGCCGGCGCCCCCTGGGGTCCCGGTGGCGATGGCGACAGTGGACGTGTCTTCTGGCAATTCCCGCGGGGAGGGGGAAGAGGAGGAGGGTGAGGAGAATGACTCAGAGGTGACCCCTGAGGGGATGGGGGAGACCTCCCCCATGCGCAAGGCCGACATCCTGCGCACCCTGTCTGATGATGATGACGAGGACGGCGTCCTCCCGGAGAGAGAGGATCCGCCCGTGGTTCCGATGAGGGGCAAGTCGGCGCTGATCTCCCGGGACGACGCTCCTGCCCTGACACCGCCTGGAGCTGCTTCCGGTCCATCTGTTGCCCTTGCTTCTACTCCTAGAGCCACACACCTGTGCCTCAAGCTGCGAGGCTCTCAGGCTTCAAGCTTAAGAAGCGGAGGGACTACGCCGCGGTGGACCAGTGAGTGTTCTTGTCCTGCCTTGTTCTTGCTTCTGCTGCTTGTCCTTGACGCTTCTCCGTTGTGCAATTAGGCCGACGCCCACGGAAAAGAAGAGAAAGGAGGACGAGGTGGTACTTCTCGAGCCCAGATCGCCTCCTGTGGCCGCACCCCTCTCCATGGATAAGGGCAGCAACGGCGCTCTCGCTTCTCCAGCCCGATCATCCTCGCGAGGCTTGGTGGAGCATCCTCAGGAGGAGTCAGCCCCCGTGGCCCTGCTAGCTCCGGTGGTGCCAACGTCTGGCTTGGGCGCTGGGGTCCCTGAAGCTCAGGAGCTTCTGGCCTCCCAGGCCATGGTGATGACTTTGCCTCCTCCTTCTTCTGCCGCATTGTTGTCTCCGGGTTCTTCCACCTCTCCTGACATCCTGGAGCGCGCTCTTTCTGCGATAACCCTGCTGCAAGAAGATCTTCAAGGCACCGACCGTCGCCTGGTGGCCGGGCACCTGGAGCTGGTCTCTGGCTGGCTTCACTCTGATGTGTCTGTCCAGGCGACCCTGAGCCAGGCTGCTGTGGACTCTGAGAAGGACAGTGAGGCTGTCACCCAAGCTGTGGCCGCCCGCGAGGTGGCGCTGAAGGATGCTGGGTCTCCTAGGACCGCTGCCGGTCGCTGGAGGTCAGGCTGGAGACCGTGCGGAGGGAGCGCGTGAAAGAAGCCCAAGGCCGCAAGGCGGAGGAGAAGAAGATGAAGGCCCGACGGGACGCCGTTAGGGATCGCGGTGCCGAGCTAGAGCAGTTGGCGAAGGCGCAGGCCACAAAGCGTAGCTGGCTAGAGGAGCTGGAGCAAAAGCTGAAGGCGGAGAAGGCCGAGCTTGAAGCCAAGGAAAAGGTCCTGGCTGAGGACCGCGCAGCCTTCAAGCTCCTCGAGGAGAGGTCTCAGACGGCGCTGCGGTCACTCTACGAGAAGGTCTTGGAGGAGCCGCTGGCCGCCGGCGACGAGGGCCCCACCCAGCTGCTTCCTTATCTGGTCAATGCGCTTGAGGACATCGTGAGCGGTATCGGCCCCATGCCAGAGGAAGAAGCCCGCGTTCTTTCCTCAGCCACATTGACGCGCGTCTTCAGGCACCTCCATCTTCGCGATCCCGCCACCCGCCTTAACGAGATGCTGGAGCCTGTGGACAACGACCATTGCACGGCCGCTGCTGCAGCCATGAAGGATCAAGTGGAGGCCCTGCTAAAGAAGTTCCGCGTCTTCGCTCCCACGCCCCCGACTAGCGGTGCTACTGATCCTGCAACTCCAGCTGGTGGTACAGGTGAAGGCGACGCTGTTGAAGAAGAAGCATCCCTTGCAGGCGACGGCGGTGTCTAGGGATGACGAGATGACTTGTTGGTGGCTCCTTTCCTGTTTAGTTTCTGCAATATGCACCATGCCTCGTGGAGGCATTAAACTCGTGTTTGGTTTCAGGAGAACAATATGTCTTGTAATATTTGCTTTGAAATTCTGCGATTTCCTTTCCATTTGCTTTACATTCTATGCCGGCAGGGCCCGACCCCGCGCATACCTCAGCCGCCATTGGGCCGTTCGGATCACCAGGACGGACCAAGTAGTGAGGGGCTACGTGATCAGTTAGGATCTTGAGTCGCGATGCTCAGGAATCCCCCTTGATGCGCAAATAGCCTATAAAAAGGAGATCTGGGAGTAGGCCTAGTGTTCTACGTCGGCAGGGCCCGACCCCGCGCATACCTCAGTCGCCATTGGGCCGTCCGGATTACCAGGACATACCAAGGAGTGAGGGGCTACGTGGTCAGTTAGGCTCCTAAGTCGCGATGCTCAGGAGTCCCCCTTGACATTCAAATGACCTTCGTACCTTGGCTCCGCTTGGGAGGGCGCGCGACGACCAGGTCCAAGGGACCTGGCAGGGTGGCGTATGCTTGGTCATGGCCTGAGCGCAGCCCCCGTGCCCAGCCCCCTCGCGCGACTCTCCCGAGGGGAGGTGTTGCGTTGAGGCCAGACACTGGGCTCAGAGGCTCCCTGAGGTTGATGCGTCCGTGAGGCCGCCCTCGGTTGTTTATCACCAGCGCAGAGCATAGCGTTTCCGCACTTGCACGGGCATAGCCGCTCCTCGGCAGTGTCGACTGCCAGCGCGGAGCATGGTGCTTCCACTGGCACGTGGGAGGGGACTCCCTACTGCGGAGAGCCCCTGGAGCGTGTATAGCCCCGCCCTGACATGTGGCTTGCACGGCAGGGCTAGACGAGGTGTGTCTGGGCACTCGTGAGCCAGCGCGGGACTCATGAGGCCCTACCTCAAGGCGGGTTGCGCCTGGTCTTTGTCCTTGATGGCTCTGGTGTTCCTGTGAGATGGTTAGATAACCTACACCAAATGAATTTCCTGAGGTTATCGCACGAGAAGGCCAAGCACCAATGACCCCAGGAGGTGACGTGAACGGGGCCGGCCCGCCAGACAGAGCTCAGTCGTTGGATTTATCGAAGCTGCAGGGACGGGTGATGTCTACTACACAACCTTCTTCTTGTAGACGTTGTTGGGCCTCCAAGTGCAGAGGTTTGTAGGACAGTAGCAAATTTCCCTCAAGTGGATGACCTAAGGTTTATCACTCCGTAGGAGGCGTAGGATGAAGATGGTCTCTCTCAAGCAACCCTGCAACCAAATAACAAAGAGTCTCTTGTGTCCCCAACACACCCAATACAATGGTAAATTGTATAGGTGCACTAGTTCGGCGAAGAGATGGTGAAACAAGTGGTATATGGATAGTAGATAAAGGTATTTGTAATCTGAAATAATAAAAACAGCAAGGTAGCAAGTGACAAAAGTGAGCGTAAACGGTATTGCAATGATAGGAAATAAGGCCTAGGGTTCATACTTTCACTAGTGTAAGTTCCCTCAACAATACTAACATAATTGGATCACATAACTATCCCTCAAAATGCAACAAAGAGTCACTCCAAATTCACTAATAGCGGAGAACAAACGAAGAGATTATGGCAGGGTACGAAACCACCTCAAAGTTATTCTTTCCAATCAATCCGTTGGGCTACTCCTATAAGTGTCACAAACAGCCCTAGAGTTCGTACTAGAATAACACCTTAAGACACAAATCAACCAAAACCCTAATGTCACCTAGATACTCCAATGTCACCTCAAGTATCCGTGGGTATGATTATACGATATGCGTCACACAATCTCAGATTCATCTATTCAACCAACACAAAGGACCTCAAAGAGTGCCCCAAAGTTCTACCGGAGAATCACGACGAAAACGTGTGCCAACCCCTATGCATAGGTTCATGGGCGGAACCCGCAAGTTGATCACCAAAACATACATCAAGTGAATCAATAGAATACCCCATTGTCACCACGGGTATCCCACGCAAGACATACATCAAGTGTTCTCAAATCTTTAAAGACTCAATCCGATAAGATTACTTCAAAGGGGAAACTCAATTCATTACAAGAGAGAAGAGGGGAAGGAGAAACATAAGATCCAACTATAATAGCAAAGCTCGCAATACATCAAGATCGTATCATCTCAAGAACACGAGAGAGAGAGAGATCAAACACATAGCTACTGGTACATACCCTCAGCCCCGAGGGAGAACTACTCCCTCCTCGTCATGGAGAGCACCGGGATGATGAAGATGGCCACCGGAGAAGGATTGCCCCCTCCGGCAGGGTGCCAGAACGGGTGTAGATTGGTTTTCGGTGGCTATGGAGGCTTTTGGCGGCGGAACTCCCGATCTATCTTTCATTCTGGAAGTTTTAGGTCACGTAGGTATATATGGGTGCAGGGAGGACGTCGGAGGAGCCACGGGGGTCCCACGAGACAGGGGGCGCGCCCTAGGGGGGGCGCCCCCCACCCTCGTGAGCATCTCGTTCCTTCCTTGACGTGGGGTCCAAGTCCATCAGGTGTGTTTCTTTCCAAAAATAACTTCTCCAGTTGATTTCGTTCCGTTTCGACTCCGTCTGATATTCCTTTTCTTCAAAACACTGAAATAGGCATAAAACAGCAAATCTGGGCTGGGCCTCCGGTTAATAGGTTAGTCCCAAAAGTAATATAAAAGTGGATAATAAAGCCCAATATTGCCCAAAATAGTAGATAATATAGCATGGAGCAATCAAAAATTATAGATACGTTGGAGGCGTATCAAGCATCCCCAAGCCTAATTCCTGCTCGTCCTCGAGTAGATAAATGATAAAAAGGATAATTTTTGATGTGGAATGCTAGTTGGCATAATTTTAATGTAATTCTTCTTAATTGTGGCAAGAATATTCAGATCCATAAGATTCAAGACAAAAGTTTATATTGACATAGAAATAATAATACTTCAAGCATACTAACAAAGCAATTATGTCTTCTCAAAATAACATGGCTAAAGAAAGCTATCCCTACAAAATCATATAGTCTGGCTATGCTCCATCTTCACCACACAAAGTATTTAAATCATGCACAACCCCGATGACAAGCCAAGCAATTGTTTCATACTTTTGATGTTCTGAAACTTTTTCAATCTTCACGCAATACATGAGCGTGAGCCATGGATATAGCACTATAGGTGGAATAGAGTGGTGGTTGTGGAGAATACAAAAGGGGAGAATATAGTCTCACCTCAACTAGGTGTATCACTGGGCTATGGAGATGCCCATCAATAGATATCAATGTGAGTGAGTAGGGATTGCCATGCAACGGATGCACTAGAGCTATAAATGTATGAAAGCTCAACAAAAGAAACTAGTGGGTGTGCATCCAACTTGCTTGCTCACGAATACCTAGGGCATTTTGAGGAAGCCCATCATTGGAATATACAAGCCAAGTTCTATAATGAAAGATTCCCACTAGTATATGAAAGTGACAACATATGAGACTCTCTATATGAAGAACATGGTGCTACTTTGAAGAACAATATATGAGACTCTCTATATCATGGTGCTACTTTGAAGCACAAGTGTGGAAAAAAGGATAGTAGCATTGCCCCTTTTTTGGGCCTTCCCTTTTTTTATTTGGCCTTTCTTTTTTTCTTTTTTTGGGACAATGCTCTATTGAATGATGATCATCACACTTCTATTTACTTACAACTCAATGATTACAACTCGATACTAGAACAACGTATGACTTTATATGAATGCCTCCGGCGGTGTACCGGGATATGCAATGAATCAAGAGTGACAAGTATGAAAGAATTATGAACGGTGGCTTTGCCACAAATACAATGTCAACTACATGATCATGCTAAGCAATATGACAATGATGGAGTGTGTCATAATAAACGGAACGGTGGAAAGTTGCATGGCAATATATCTCAGAATGGCTATGGAAATGCCATAATAGGTAGGTATGGTGGCTGTTTTGAGGAAGGTGTATGGTGGGTTTATGGTACCGGCGAAAGTTGTGCGGTACTAGAGAGGCTAGCAATGGTGGAAGGGTGAGAGTGCGTATAATCCATGGACTCAACATTAGTCATAAAGAACTCACATACTTATTGCGAAAATCTATTAGTTATCGAAACAAAGTACTACGTGCATGCTCCTAGGGGGATAGATTGGTAGGAAAAGACCATCGCTCGTCCCCGACTGCCACTCATAAGGAAGGAAATCAATAAATAAATCATGCTCCGACTTCGTCACATAACGGTTCACCATACGTGCATGCTACGGGAATCACAAACTTCAACACAAGTATTTCTCAAATTCACAACTACTCAACTAGCATGACTCTAATATCACCATCTCCATATCTCAAAACAATTATCAAGTATCAAACTTCTCATAGTATTCAACACACTCATAAGAGAATTTTATTATTCTTAAATACCTAGCATATTAGGATTTTAAGTAAATTACCATGCTATTTAAGACTCTCAAAATAATATAAGTGAAGCATGAGTGTTCATCTATTTCTTCAAAATAAAACTACCACCATGCTCTAAAAGATATAAGTGAAGCACTAGAGTAAATGACAAACTACTCCGAAAGATATAAGTGAAGATCAATGGGTAGTTGAATAATTATGCATACATGTGAAGACTCTCTAACATTTAATAATTTCAGATCTTGGTACTCTATTCAAACAGCAAGCAAAGCAAAATAAAATGACATTCTAAGAATGGCAAACATCATGTGAAGAAGCAAAAACTTAGGATCAACCGATACTAACCAATAGTTGTTGAAGAAGAAAGGTGGGATGCCAACCGGGGCATCCCCAAGCTTAGATGCTTGAGACTTCTTTAAATATTATGTCGGGGTGCCTTGGGCATCCCCAAGCTTGAGCTTTTGTGTCTCCTTAATTCCTCTCATATCACGGTCTCCCTAAATCTCAAAAGCTTCATCCACACAAAACTCAACAAGGACTCGTGAGATAAGTTAGTATAAACCATTGCCAAAACCTTATCATACTCTACTGTAGCAAATCACTAAAATTATTATTCAACATTGCATACTAAATGCCTCTGAATATTTAATAGTCCTATCCTCAAATAGAATCATTAAAGAAGCAAACATATGCAAACAATGCAAACATAACAGGAATCTGCCTAAACAGGATAGTCTGTAAAGAATGCAGAAACATCAATACTTCCCTAGCTCCAAAAATTATGAAAGAAAATTCCCACTGTAGTAAATTTATCATATCTTAATATGCAAAAGGTTTCAACATTTTATCACATTGTGACTTTTCTAGGGAATTATTGCAACAGCGGTAAACTTCTGTTTTCAAACAGCAACATGTATATTTGTAACATAGGCATAGTAAAGGCTATCAATGCCACTTTTATTGAAATAAAAGATGCAAAACATTTTTCTAAATAACAGCAAGCAAATCCTAACAAAATAAATTGACGCTCCAAGCAAAACACATATCATGTGGTGAATAAAAATATAGCTCCAAGTAAAGTTACCGATGAACGAAGACGAAAGAGGGGATGCCTTCCGGGGCATCCCCAAGCTTAGGCTCTTGGTTGTCCTTGAATATTAGCTTGGGGTGCCTTAGGCATCCCCAAGATTAGTCTGTTGCCACTCCTTATTCCATAGTCCATCGAATCCCTACCCAAAACTTGAAAACTTCACAACACAAAACTTAACAGAAAACTCGTAAGCTCCGTTAGTATGAGAAAGTAAATCACCACTTTACGGTACTGTAATGAACTCATTATTTATTTATATTGGTGTTAAAATCACTGTGTTCCAACTTAACTATGGTTTATAAACTATTTTACTAGCCATAGATTCATCAAAATAAGTAAACAACACATGGAAAACAGAATCTGTCAAAAACAGAACGGTCTGTAGTAATCTGGATCAAACGTATACTTATGGAACTCATAAAATTATCAAATAAATTGCAGGACCTGAGGAATTTATCTATTAATCATCTTCAAAAATAATAAACTAAATAGCACTATCCAAATAAAAATGGCAGCAATTCTCGTGAGCGCTAAAGTTTCTGTTTTTGACAGCATGATCAACAAGACTTCCCCCAAGTCTTCCCAAAGGTTCTACTTGGCACAAACACTAATTAAACACATAAAACCACATATAAACAGAGGCTAGATGAATTATTTATTACTAAACAGGAGCAAAAATCAAGGAACTAAAATAAAATTGGTTGCCTCCCAACAAGCGCTGTCGTTTAATGCCCCTAGCTAGGCATGATAATTTCAATGATGCTCACATGAAGGATAAGAATTGAAACATAAAGAGAGCATCATGAAGAATATGACTAGCACATTTAAGTCTAACATTCTTCCTATGCATAGGGATTTTGTGAGAAAACAATTTATGGGAACAACAATCAACTAGCATAGGAGAGCAAAACAAGCATAACTTCAAAATTTTAAGCACATAGAGAGGAAACTTAATATTATTGCAATTCCTACAAGCATATGTTCCTCCCTCATAATAATTTTCAGTAGCATCATGAATGAATTCAACAATATAACCAGCACCTAAAGCATTCTTTTCATGATCTACAAGCATAGAAATTTTATTACTCTCCATATAAGCAAAATTCTTCTTATTCGGAATAGTGGGGGCATCACAAGAGACTCGAATACTATAAATTGTTTCCACATTAAAAGAGTAATGTTTAGAGAAGGGGTAATCATAATCATGACATGTTTTATAAATATAATCACTACTTTTTATAGCATAAGTATCATCACAATAATCATCATAGGTAGGAGGCATGCTATTATCATTATAAATTTGCATATCAAAACTTGGGAGACTAAAAATATCATATTCATTAAATGTAGCATCCCCAAGCTTAGGACAAACATTAATTGCAGCAAATATATTCTCAAAAACATCATCTTCATCAAACATAGCATCCCCAAGCTTGGGCCTTTTCATATCATAAGCATAGTCACTCCCATCATTAATAGTATAGATAGCACCAATAGTATAGCAATTATCATATTCTTCCAAGCAAGTGCCAAAAAGATTTTCAAGATCATAAGAAGTATCATTATCCTCCACATTTATATTTTCATAAGGCACAATAGTAATAGGAGCAGCATTATTTGGGAGAGATATCTTTTTACCTCTCTTCCTTTTTCTTTTCTTCTTCTTCACCACATCATGTGTGGGTTCAATCCTCTTTTTGGAGCTCCTTATTAATGAGATTGGTTGAATAGGAGGCTCCCCCTCGTTGCCTGATTCATCATAAGAAATAATAGGAGGATATTGGGAAGTCTCTTCCCTTTCATTAGTATTCTCTTCATCTTCTAATTGTTTTCTTTTCTTTATGTAGTTGGCAATATAAGGATTTTCAATGCAATTCACCGCACAATACATATAAATATTTTCTAGATCAAAAACAAGAACTTTATCAAGGGCAAATTTTGGAATATCCTTAGTTATGCGTTTCATTTCTTCATAACCCAAAAGAAGGCTAAGCTCTTTATGATGCTCAAGGGTAATCAAATTATCACAATATTTGGACACAAATTGATCATGAAACAAATAGCATTGGAGCTTTAAATGACCATGTTCATTGCAAAGTTCACAAGGAGCACGAAAATATTGAATCTTTCAGCACATTCATCTAGCTCTTCTTGCAACAATTTGGTTTCTAAGTACTTATGCCTCTTGCAATATCTATCTTCCCTATTTGGTGTGTACTTGCAAACCCAGTCTACTCCACAAAAATTGACATGTTTATAGGAGGCATTTTCATCATAACTAGTGCAATCATCATTAGTATTATGGATATTCAAAGAATTCGTACTAACAACATTGCAATCATGCTCATCATTCAAATATTTAGTGCCAAACATTTTATAGATTTCTTCTTCTAGCACTTGAGCACAATTTTCCTTTCCATCATACTCACGAAAGATATTAAAAAGGTGAAGCGTATGAGACAAACTCAATTCCATTTTTTTATAGTTTTCTTTTATAGACTAAACTAGTGATAAAACAAGAAATTAAAAGACTCGATTGCAAGATCTAAAGATATACCTTCAAGCACTCACCTCCCCGGCAACGGCGCCAGAAAAGAGCTTGATGTCTACTACACAACCTTCTTCTTGTAGACGTTGTTGGGCCTCCAAGTGCAGAGGTTTGTAGGACAGTAGCAAATTTCCCTCAAGTGGATGACCTAAGGTTTATCAATCCGTAGGAGGCGTAGGATGAAGATGGTCTCTCTCAAGCAACCCTGCAACCAAATAACAAAGATTCTCTTGTGTCCCCAACACACCCAATACAATGGTAAATTGTATAGGTGCACTAGTTCGGCGAAGAGATGGTGAAACAAGTGGTATATGGATAGTAGATAAAGGTATTTTTAATCTGAAATAATAAAAACAGCAAGGTAGCAAGTGATAAAAGTGAGCGTAAACGGTATTGCAATGATAGGAAATAAGGCCTAGGGTTCATACTTTCACTAGTGTAAGTTCCCTCAACAATACTAACATAACTGGATCACATAACTATCCCTCAACATGCAACAAAGAGTCACTCCAAATTCACTAATAGCGGAGAACAAACGAAGAGATTATGGTAGGGTACGAAACCACCTCAAAGTTATTCTTTCCAATCAATCTGTTGGGCTATTCCTATAAGTGTCACAAACAACCCTAGAGTTTGTACTAGAATAACACCTTAAGACACAAATCAACCAAAACCCTAATGTCACCTAGATACTCCAATGTCACCTCAAGTATCCGTGGGTATGATTATACGATATGCGTCACACAATCTCAGATTCATCTATTCAACCAACACAAAGGACCTCAAAGAGTGCCCCAAAGTTCTACCGGAGAATCACGACGAAAACGTGTGCCAACCCCTATGCATAGGTTCATGGGCGGAACCCGCAAGTTGATCACCAAAACATACATCAAGTGAATCAATAGAATACCCCATTGTCACCACGGGTATCCCACGCAAGACATACATCAAGTGTTCTCAAATCTTTAAAGACTCAATCCGATAAGATTACTTCAAAGAGGAAACTCAATTCATTACAAGAGAGAAGGGGGGGAGGAGAAATATAAGATCCAACTATAATAGCAAAGCTCGCGATACATCAAGATCGTATCATCTCAAGAAAACGAGAGAGAGAGAGATCAAACACATAGCTACTGGTACATACCCTCAGCCCCGAGGGAGAACTACTCCCTCCTCGTCATGGAGAGCACCGGGATGATGAAGATGGCCATCGGAGAAGGATTGCCCCCTCCGGCAGGGTGCCGGAATGGGTGTAGATTGGTTTTCGGTGGCTACGGAGGCTTCTGGCGGCGGAACTCCCGATCTATCTTTCGTTCTGGAAGTTTTAGGTCACATAGGTATATATGGGTGCAGGGAGGACGTCGGAGGAGCCACGGGGGTCCCACGAGACAGCGGGCGCGCCCTAGGGGGGGCCCACCCTCGTGAGCACCTCGTTCCTTCCTTGACGTGGGGTCCAAGTCCATCAGGTGTGTTTCCTTCCAAAAATAACTTTTCCAGTTGATTTCGTTCCGTTTTGACTCCGTCTGATATTCCTTTTCTTCAAAACACTGAAATAGGCATAAAACAGCAAATCTGGGTTGGGCCTCCGGTTAATAGGTTAGTCCCAAAAGTAATATAAAAGTGGATAATAAAGCCCAATATTGCCCAAAACAGTAGATAATATAGCATGGAGCAATCAAAAATTATAGATACGTTGGAGACATATCAACGGGCCCGAGCACAGACGTCGTGCCTAGCCTTCTTATGCGAAGGATCCTGAAGAAAGACGATCAGCGCGCGGCTCCCATGGTGGGTGACTATCAAGCAGGTGATAACCATAGATAGATTATGCAAGAAAAGCAAACTAGCTCAGGTAAATGCAAGAATGGTACATGCCACTGGGTTGGACCCAAGCGGCTTGGGGATGATGCAGCTCGAGGGGTGCCCCTAGTAGAGTAAGCTAAAGACGTAAAGGGATACATGCCGCAGGGACAGACCCACGCGGCCTGGGAATGTTGTAGCCCAGGGGGCGATCCAGCTAAATAAACTTGGAAAATGTCTCCTGGTTTGGTTGTTGAAGGAGTGTTGGGGTAGATGAAGATGCGTGGCGAAGAAGTCGCTCCTCACGAGCCATCGAGGCCCAAAGCCTCGGGAGGCTCTGGAGGCTCAGGTGGCCTCCCGAGGACCGTCTCCACCTCTGCCAGGACTGTGTGATGCCTGGCCTCCTGACCTACCAGGATGCTCCGCAGGTTGCGCTGGAAGGCAGCTGCCACACTCGACAGGCCGAACGACATGCAAACATAGCCATGAGGTGGACCCTCACACCGTCCAGCACGCGAAGGCCAGAAGCGCTCCTGAGATGCGGCCCTGTTGAGCTCTGGGATGTCACCACCCTCTCCTAGATGGGGAGCAGCGCCAGGTGGGCGGCGGTCGCCACACATGGCTCTTGCATTCTGCAGCTCCTGAGTGGCCTTGGTGATGAACTCCTGAGCGTCGGGCGCTCCTCGCCCGGTGTCCTCCTGAGGGAAGCGTGCCACGAAGCACGCCTCCACGTGGTGCCCGAGCGCCTCTCTCGTGATGCTGGCTAGGTCCGAGGCCCTCCAGAAGAGAGCTCCCGAGCCCTGCCCGAGGAGGGCGCCGGGCGCGCCTCCCTATGTGAGGGAGGGAGGCGCCCCAGGCGCGAGCGCCGATCCTGAGGTGGCGCTATTGGAGGCGCCGCTCCCTTGAGGCCCTGTGTGGGGTAGCTGCTTCTTCTTCTTGGGGTTGGCCTCAGGAGGGTACTGCACATACGTGCTTCCAGGGTCCCCGGCTGCTGCAGCTTGGAAAGCATGCTCGAGGGAGCACGCCGCGTCTCTTTATTCGTAGGTGATTGTGATGATTCTGCCGCTTCCAGGCATCTTGAGGATGTTGTAGCCATGGTGGGTGACTTCCATGAATTTGGCTAGCGCTGGGTACCCGAAGATGGCATTGTACGGTAGGCGGATGTGGGCGACGTCAATGTCAACAAGCTCGGTGTGGTAGTTGTCGCGCTGGCCGAAGGTGACAAGGAGACGAACTTGCCCTATCGGGGTGGTGGAGCCGTCAGTCACTCCTGAGAAAGACTTGGTGGGCTGGAGCTGATCGTATGGCACTTGAAGGATGTCGAACGTCTCGATGGACATGACACTGAGCCCTACACAGCCGTCGATGAGGGTCTTGGTGACTTGGACATTGCTGATGGCGGGTGAACAGAGCATCGGGAGAACGCCGGTAGTTGTCGCACATTTGAGATGGCCCGCCGAGCTAAAGGTGATGGCATACTTGGAACATCTGAGTGGGCGCGTGGCCTCGAGCTTGGGGAGGGCTGAATTCACCTCGCGAGAGAACATCTTGAAGACGCGCTGAGAACCTGGGGCCTGAGCGCCACCCAAGATGCAGGCGATGGCGCGCGGCTCCTGGAAGCCCCCAGCCCCTTCGTCCTGTTGATGGTCGGCGTTCCTCCGTGGTGGCGGCAGCAGCAGAGGGAGACCAGGGTTGCCCTGAGGACGGTCCTCGCGAGGCTGGTCCCTCCAGGCGTCCTCACGAGGCTGGTCCTGCCAGCGGTCCTCGAGAGGCTGGTCGTGCCACTCCTGGCGGGGCCCACGGTCGTCCCAACGTCCTCCACCTCGTCCACCTCCTCGGCCGTAGCCCCAGTCATTGCGCTCGGGGCATCGACCGAAGCGTCCATCTCGAATGGCCTTGAGCTCTTCACAGTCGTTGGTGTTGTGGCTGCGCACGTTGTGGAAGGCGCAGAACGTACAACTGCCCTTGGACGACTCGGGGAGGTCTCGGCCGTGCTTGGTGTCTAGCTCTGTCGCGAGCACGGCCACCCCTTTGCGCTTCACGTCCTTGACCTTGGCCTTCTTCTCCTCTAGATCCATAGTAGGGAGCTCGAGGAGGGAGAGACCCCCCTCCTCAGCTCATCCACACTTGGTTGCTGATACGTCCATTTTGCATCATGCTTTTATATCGATATTTATTGCATTATGGGATGTTATTACACATTATGTCACAATACTTATGCCTATTCTCTCATATTATACAAGGTTTACATAAGGAGGGAGAATGACGGCAGCTGGAATTCTGGGCTGGAAAAGGAGCAAATATTAGAGACCAATTTTGCAGAACTCCAAGTCCTGAAACCCCACGGAAGTTATTTTTGGAAATAATAAAAAATACTGAGCGAAGAAAATACCAGAGGGGGGCCACACCCTGGCCATGAGGGTGGGGGCGTGCCCTACCCCCCTGGGCGCGCTCCCTGCCTCGTGGGCCCCCTGTTGGCTCTCCGGTGCCCATCTTCTGCTATATGAAGTCTTTCGTCCGGAAAAAAATCATAAGCAAGCTTTCGGGACGATACGCCGCCGCCACGAGGCGGAACCTTGGCGGAACCAATCTAGGGCTTCGGCGGAGCTGTTCTGCCGGGGACACTTCCCTCCGGGAGGGGGAAATCATCGCCATCATCATCACCAACGCTCCTCTCATCGGGAGGGGGCCAATCTCCATCAACATCTTCACCAACACCATCGCCTCTCAAACCCTAGTTCATCTCTTGTATCCAATTCTTGTCTCTAAGTCTGGGATTGGTACCTGTAGGTTGCTAATAGTGTTGATTACTCCTTGTAGTTGATGCTAGTTGGTTTATTTGGTGGAAGATCATATGTTCAGATCCTATATGTATATTAATACCCCTCTGATTATGAACATGAATATGCTTTGTGAGTAGTTACGTTTGTTCCTGAGGACCTGGGAGAAGTCTTGCTATTAGTAGTCATGTGAATTTGGTATTCGTTCGATATTTTGATGAGATGTATGTTGTCTCTCCTCTAGTGGTGTTATGTGAACGTCGACTACATGACACTTCACCATTATTTGGGCCTAGAGGAAGGAATTGGGAAGTAATAAGTAGATGATGGGTTGCTAGAGTGACAGAAGCTTAAACCCTAGTTTATGCGTTGCTTCGTAAGGGGCGGATTTGGATCCATATGTTTCATGCTATGGTTAGGTTTACCTTAATACTTCTTTTGTAGTTGGGGATGCTTGCAATAGGAGTTAATCATAAGTGGGATGCTTGTCCAAGTAAGGACAACACCCAAGCACCGGTCCACCCACATATCAAATTATCAAAGTACCGAACGCGAATCATATGAACGTGATGAAAACTAGCTTGACGATAATTCCCATGTGTCCTCGGGAGCGCTTTCTTCTATATAAGAGTTTTCCACCTTGCTGCACTTTATTTACTTTTGTTACTTGTTGCTCGTTACAAATTATCGTATCACAAAACTATTTGTTACCTATAATTTCAGTGCTTGCAGAGAATACCTTGCTGAAAACCGCTTATCATTTCCTTCTGCTCCTCGTTGGGTTCGACACTCTTACTTATCGAAAGGACTAGATAGATCCCCTATACTTGTGGGTCATAAAGACTCTTTTCTGGTGCCGTTGCCGGGGAGTGAAGCGCCTTTGGTAGGTGGAATTTGGTAAGGAAAAATTTATATAGTGTGCTGAAATTTACTGTCACTTGTTACTATTGAAAGTAATCCTCTGAGGGGCTTGTTCGGGGTATCTTCACCCCGACCAGTAGAGCAAAGAGTCGCTCCTCAACCTACTAAACCTACTGAAAATGAAAATGTCTAGTTTGAAATTCCTTGGGGTATGATAGAAAAACTGCTAGCTAATCCTTTTGCAGGAGATGGAACATTACATCCTGATGAGCACCTAATATATGTGGATGAAGTTTGTGGATTATTTAAACTTGCAGGTATGCCTGATGATGTAATCAAGAAGAAGGTCTTCCCTTTATCTTTGAAGGGAGATGCATTGACATGGTATAGGCTATGTGATGATATGGGATCATGGAACTACAAACAATTGAAATTGGAATTTCATCAAAAGTTTTATCATATGCATCTTGTTCATCGTGATCGTAATTATATATATAATTTTTGGCCTCGCGAAGGATAAAGAATCGCTCAAGCTTGGGGGAGGCTTAAATCAATGTTATATTCATGCCCCAATCATGAGCTCTCAAGAGAAATGATTATCCAAAATTTTTATGCTCGGCTTTCTGATAACAATCGCACCATGCTCGATACTTCTTGTGCTGGCTCTTTTATGATGAAGACTATTGAATTCAAATGGGGTTTATTGGAAAGAATTAAACGCAACTCTAAAGATTGGGATCTCGACGAAGGTAAGGAGTCAGGTATGACACCTAAGTTTGATTGTGTTAAATCTTTTATGGATACCGATGTTTTCCGTAAATTTAGCACTAAATATGGACTTGACTCTGAGATAGTAGCTTCTTTCTGTGAATCTTTTGCTGCTCATGTTGATCTCCCTATGGAGAAGTGGTTTAAATATCATCCTCCCATTGAAGTAAAAGTAGTTGCACCTATTAAAGTTGAAGAAAAAACTATCACTTATAATGATCCTATTGTTCCTACTGCTTATGTTGAGAAACCACCTTTTCCTGTTAGGATAAAAGATCATGCTAAAGCTTCAACTGTGGTTTGTAAAAGCAATATTAGAACCTATACACCTCCTGAGCAAGTTAAAGTTGAACCTAATGTTGCTATTGTTAAGGATCTCTTGGCTGATAATATTGATGGGCATGTTATTTATTTCTGTGATGAAACTGCTAGAATTGCTAAACCTTGTGCTAAAGATAAACATAGACCTATGGTAGGCATGCCTGTTATTTCTGTTAAAATAGGAGATCATTGTTATCATGGCTTGTGTGATATGGGTGCTAGTGCTAGTGCAATACCTATTGACTTATACAAAGAAATTATGCATGATATTGCACCTGCTGAGTTAGAAGATATTGATGTCACAATTAAACTTGCCAATAGAGATACTATTTCACCAATTGGTATTGTTAGAGATGTTGAAGTCTTGTTTGGGAAAACTAAATATCCTACTGATTTTCTTGTTCTTGGTTCCCCACAAGATAGCTTTTGTCCCATTATATTTGGTAGACCCTTCTTAAACACTATTAATGCTAGGATAGACTGCGAAAAGGATGTTGTTACTATTGGTTTAGGTGATATGTCTCATAAGTTCAACTTCTCTAAATTTCGTAGACAACACCGTGAAGAGGAACTGCCTAGTAAAGATGAAATTATTGGTCTTGCTTCTATTGCCGTACCTCCTAGTGATCCTTTAGAACAATATTTGCTAGACCATGAAAATGATATGTTTATGAATGAAAGAAGGGAAATAGATGAAGTGTTCTTTAAACAGGGACCTATTCTGAAACACAACTTGCCTGTTGAAATCTTAGGGGATCCTCCTCCACCCAAGGGTGATCCCGTGTTTGAGCTTAAACCACTGCCTGATACTCTTAAATATGCTTATCTTGATGAAAAGAAGATATATCATGTCATTATTAGTGCTAACCTTTCAGAGAAGGAGGAAGAAAAATTATTAAAAACTCTGAAGAAGTACCGTGCTGCTATTGGATATACTCTTGATGATCTTAAGGGCATTAGTCCCACTCTATGTCAACACAAAATAAATTTGGAGAAAGATGCCAAACCAGTTATTGATCACCAATGACGGCTGAATCCTAAGATGAAAGAAGTGGTAAGAAAAGAAATACTAAATCTCCTTGAGGCAGGTATAATTTATCCCGTTGCTGATAGTCAGTGGGTAAGTCTTGTCCATTGTGTTCCTAAGAAGGGAGGTATTACTGTCGTTCCCAATGATAAAGATGAATTGATTCCGCAAAGAATTATTACAGGTTATAGGATGGTAATTGATTTACGCAAATTAAATAAGGCTACTAAAAAGATCATTACCCCTTACCTTTCATTGATCAAATGCTAGAAAGATTATCCAAACATACACATTTTTGCTTTCTAGATGGTTATTCTGGTTTCTCTAAAATACCTGTGTCAGCTGATGATCAATCAAAGACCACTTTTACTTGCCCTTTCAGTACTTTTGCTTATAGACGTATGCCTTTTGGTTTATGTAATGCACCTGCTACCTTTCAAAGATGCATGATGGCTATATTCTCTGAATTTTGTGAAAATATTTGTGAGGTTTTCATGGACAATTTCTCAGTTTATGGATCCTCTTTTGATGATTGCTTAAGCAACCTTGATCGAGTTTTGCAGAGATGCGAAGAAACTAACCTTGTCTTGAATTGGGAGAAGTGCCACTTTATGGTTAATGAAGGTATTGTCTTGGGGCATAAAATTTGTGAAAGGGGCATTGAAGTTGATAAACCTAAGTTGATGCTATTGAAAATATGCCATGTCCCAAGGACATCAAAGGTATAAGAAGTCTCCTTGGTCATGCCGGCTTTTATAGGAGGTTCATTAAGGACTTCTAAAAAATTTCTCGGCCTCTGACTAATTTATTACAAAAAGATATACCGTTCGTCTTTGATGATGATTGTGTAGAAGCATTTGAAATACTTAAGAAAGCATTGATCTCTGCACCTATTGTTCAACCACCTGATTGGAATTTACCTTTTGAAATTATGTGTGATGCTAGTGATTATGTTGTAGGTGCTGTTCTAGGGCAAAGAGTTGATAAGAAATTAAATGTTATTCAATATGCTAGTAAAACTCTAGACAATGCCCAGATAAATTATGCTACTACTGAAAAAGAATTCTTAGTAGTTGTATTTGCTTGTGATAAGTTCAGACCTTATATTGTTGATTCTAAAGTAACTATTCACACGGATCATGCTGCTATTAAATATCTTATGGAAAAGAAAGATGCTAAACCTAGACTTATTAGATGGGTTCTCTTGCTACAAGAATTTGATTTGCATATTATTGATAGTAAGGGAGTTGAGAACCCCGTTGTAGATAACTTGTCTAGGTTAGAAAATGTTCTTGATGACCCACTACCTATTGATGATAGCTTTCCCGATGAACAATTAAATGTCATAAACGCTTCTCATACTGCTCCATGGTATGCTGATTATGCTAATTACATTGTTGCTAAATTTATACCACCTAGTTTCACATACCAGCAAAAGAAAAAGTTTTTCTATGATTTAAGACATTACTTTTGGGATGACCCACATCTTTATAAAGAAGGAGTAGATGGTGTTATTAGACGTTGTGTACCTGAGCATGAACAGGAACAGATCCTACGCAAGTGTCACTCCGAAGCTTATGGAGGACACCACGCTGGAGATAGAACTGCACATAAGGTATTGCAATCCGGTTTTTATTGGCATACTCTCTTCAAGGATGCTCGTAAGTTTGTCTTATCTTGTGATGAATGTCAAAGAATTGGTAATATTAGTAGACGTCAAGAAATGCCTATGAATTATTCACTTGTTATTGAACCATTTGATGTTTGGGGCTTTGATTATATGGGACCGTTTCCTGCCTCTAATGGATATACACATATTTTAGTTGATGTTGATTACGTTACTAAGTGGGTAGAAGCTATCCAACTAGTAGTGCTGATCATAACACCTCTATTAAGATGCTTAAAGAAGTTATTTTTCCGATGTTTGGAATCCCTAGATATTTAATGACTGATGGTGGTTCACATTTTATTCATGGTGCTTTCCGTAAAATGCTTGCTAAGTATGATGTTAATCATAGAATTGCATCTCCTTATCACCCACAGTCTAGTGGTCAAGTAGAATTGAGTAATAGAGAACTCAAATTAATTTTGCAAAAGACTGTTAATAGATCTAGAAATAATTGGTCCAAGAAACTTGATGATGCATTATGGGCCTATAGAACTGCATATAAAAATCCTATGGGTATGTCTCCGTATAAAATGGTTTATGGAAAAGCATGTCACTTACCTCTCGAACTAGAACATAAGGCTTATTGGGCTATTAAAGAGCTCAATTATGATTTCAAACTTGCCGGTGAGAAGAGGTTATTTGACATTAGCTCACTTGATGAATGGAGAACCCAAGCCTATGAGAATGCCAAATTGTTTAAAGAAAAAGTTAAAAGATGGCATGACAAAAGGATACAAAAGCGTGAGTTTAATGTAGGTGATTATTTATTGCTATACAACTCTCGTTTAAGATTTTTTGCAGGAAAACTTCTCTCTAAATGGGAAGGTCCTTACGTTATCGAGGAGGTCTATCGTTCTGGTGCCATACAAATCAACAACTTCGAAGGCACAAATCCAAAGGTGATGAACAGTCAAAGAATCAAACATTATATCTCAGGTAATCCTATAAATGTTGAAACCAATGTTACTGAAACTTTAACCCCGGAGGAATACATAAGGGACACTTTTCGGAACATTTTAGACTCCGAAAAGGAATAGGTATGTGGTACGGTAAGTAAACCGACTCCAAAACAGATCTAATGTCAATTTTTCTCTGTTTTGGAATATTTAGAAAAATAGAAAAATCAGAAGCAGTCCGGGAAGGACACGAGGGCTCCACGAGGGTGGAGGGCGCGCCCCCCTACCTCGTGGGCACCTCGTGCGCTCTCCGGACTCCGTTTTCTTGCACTTTACGTATTTTGGTCGGTGAAAATTCATTATATAATCTCCCGAAGGTTTTGACCACCGTATCACACAAAAATCTCTTGTCCTTGTTCCGAGCTGTTTTCTGCCAGGGTTGTCAAAGCCAAGCATCATGTCGTCTCCCTCCTCCTCCAACAATGAGGGCAACGATGCTTGGCTAATGAAGATAGAGCTGAAGAGAGAAGAACCCATGGAGATCAACAAGGAGATAGATCTCCTGTTCTCACTCGTATCAATGCTTAAGTCTGTCTGAATCATGTTAGCAATTGCCGCATTTTATGAAATCTGGAAAATGGATAAACAAAACTGCATTCCTTAATGGATTTATTTAAGAAGAGTTGTATATGATGCAACCAGAAGGTTTTGTCAATCCTAAAGGTGCTAACAAAATATGCAAGCTCCAGCGATCCATCTATGGACTAGTGAGAGCATCTCGAAGTTGGAATATACGCTTTGATAAGTTGATCAAAGCATATAGTTTTATACAGACTTGCGGTGAAGCCTGTATTTACAAGAAAGTGAGTGGGAGCACTACAACATTTCTGATAAGTATATGTGAATGACATATTGTTGATCGGAGATAATGTAGAATTATTCTGCAAAGCATAAAGGAATGTTTGAAAGGAGTTTTTTCAAAGAAATACCTCGGTGAAACTGCTTACATATTAAGCATCAAGATCTATAGATATAGATCAAGACGCTTGATAAGTTTCTCAATGAGTACATACCTTGACAAAATTTTGAAGTAGTTCAAAATGGAACAGTCAAAGAAAGAGTTCTTGCCTGTGTTACAAGGTGTGAAACTGAGTAAGACTCAAATCTCGACCACCGCAGAAGATAGAAAGAGAATGAAAGTCATTCCATATGCCTTGGCCATAGGTTCTATAAAATATGTCATGCTATGTACCAGATCTATTGTATACCCTACACTATTTTTGGCAAGGGAGTACAATAGTGATCTAGGAGTAGATCACTGGACAACGGTCAAAATTATCCTTAGTGAAATAAGGATATGTTTCTCGATTATGGAAGTGACAAAAAGGTTCGCCATAAAAGGTTACGTCGATGCAAAATTTGACACTGATCCAGATGACTCTAAGTCTCAATCTGGATACATATTGAAAGTGGGAGTATTTAGCTAGAGTAGCTCCATGCAGAGCATTGTTGACATAGAAATTTGCAAAATACATACGGATCTGAATGTTGCAGACCCGTTGACTAAACTTCCCCCACAAGCATGATCACACCTTAGTACTCTTTGGGTGTTAATCACATAGCGATGTGAACTATATTATTGACTCTGGTAAACCCTTTGGATGTTGGTCACATGACGATGTGAACTATGGGTGTTAATCACATGGTGATGTGAACTATTGATGTTAAATCGCATGGCGATGTGATCTAGATTATTGACTCTAGTGCAAGTGGGAGACTGAAGGAAATATGCCCTAGAGGCAATAATAAAGTTATTATTTATTTCCTTATTTCATGATAAATGTTTATTATTCATGCTAGAATTGTATTAACCGAAAACATAATACATGTGTGAATAAATAGACAAACAGAGTGTCACTAGTATGCCTCTACTTGACTAGCTCGTTGATCAAAGATGGTTAAGTTTCCTAACCATAGAAATGAGTTGTCATTTGATTAACGAGATCACATCATTAGGAGAATGATGTGTTTGACTTGACCCATTCCGTTAGCTTAGCACTTGATCGTTTAGTTTGTTGCTATTTCTTTCTTCATGACTTATACATGTTCCTATGACTATGAGATTATGTAACTCCCGTTTACCGGAAGAACACTTTGTGTGCCACCAAACATCACAACGTAACTGGATGATTATAAAGGTGCTCTACAGGTGTCTCCGAAGGTACTTGTTGGGTTGGCGTATTTCGAGATTAGGATATGTCACTCCGATTGTCGGAGAGGTACCTCTGGGCCCACTCAGTAATGCACATCACTATAAGCCTTGCAAGCATTGCAACTAATGAGTTAGTTGCGGGATGATGTATTACGGAACGAGTAAAGAGACTTGCCGGTAACGAGATTGAACTAGGTATTGAGATACCGACGATCGAATCTCGGGCAAGTAACATACCGATGACAAAGGGAACAACATATGTTGTTATGCGGTTTGACCGATAAAGATCTTCATAGAATATGTAGGAGCCAATATGGGCATCCAGGTCCCGCTATTGGTTATTGACCAGAGAGGTTCCTCGGTCATGTCTACATAGTTCTCGAACCCGTAGGGTCCGCACGCTTAACGTTCATTGACGATATAGTACTATGAGTTATGTATGTTGGTGACCGAATGTTGTTCGGAGTTCCAAATAAGATCACGGACATGACGAGGAACTTCGGAATGGTCTGGAGATAAAGATTGATATATGGGATAATAGTGTTTGGACTCCAGAAGGGTTCCGAAATTCACCGGAAGGGGTTCCGGTTGTTTCCCGGAATGTTTGGGTACGAGAACACTTTATTTGGGCCAAAGGGGAAAGCCCACAAGGTTTTTGGAAAGCGAAAAAGGAAGTTTTGCGGAGTCTAGGGGCATACGCCAGGGTCCCTGGCGTCTGGGTCCAGACGCCAGGAACCCTGGTGTCTGGCCCTGGAGTCCGAGAAGGACTCTTGCCTTTCGGGTGAAACCGACTTTGTGGAGGCTTTTACTCCAAGTTTCGACCCCAAGGCTCAACATATAAATAGAGGGGTAGGGCTAGCACCCAAGACACATCAAGAAACACCAAGCCGTGTACCGGCAACCCCGTCCCCTCTAGTTTATCCTCCGTCATAGTTTTCGTAGTGCTTAGGCGAAGCCCTGCGGAGATTGTTCTTCACCAACACCGTCACCACGCCGTCGTGCTGCCGAAACTCATCTACTACTTTGCCCCTCTTGCTGGATCGAGAAGGCGAGGACGTCACCGAGCCGAACGTGTGCAGAACTCGCAGGTGCCGTCCTTTCAGTACTTGGATCGGTCGGATTGTGAAGACGTACGACTACATCAACCGCGTTGATATAACGCTTCCGCGAACGGTCTACGAGGGTACGTAGACAACACTCTCCCCTCTCGTTGCTATGCATCACCATGATCCTGCATGTGCGTAGGATTTTTTTTGAAATTACTACGTTCCCCAACAGATCTTGCGTGTGCATAGGAAATGTTTGAAATTACCGCGTTCCCCAACACATTACGGTAAGCTTTTTACCGGCTTTCATGGTTCCTTGTTGCCGGTGGGAGAGAAGCTACGGCCATCGGTGTTGCCCATCGACCCCAACAACTTCCGGTAGGCTGCATTGCCGCAGGGCGCCGATGACCACCACCAACCCCAACCTTGCTTTTGCTGCCGACGAGGGAAGCTCAACGTGCTCGTTCCGGCCACGTCTCCACCATGACTGCAAGGTGTTCGACGCTTTGCTCACAAGGTACAATGGATAGCGGGGATGAGCATTTCTTTCACAACTTCGTTTGCTAATCAGATGATTCGTTCTAGGATGATGAAGAGCTTGTGGTGGCTGCATTGGTCGTCCATGACCACATTAGTAGGAAGCGGCCTCGGTTCAAGGGATCAATCCCCGGCCATGCTCCGACTTTGAACCGCAATAGGGAGAAAGGCCACACCCTTCTCTATGCCGATTACTTTGAGAATGCCACACTCTTCAAACCACATCAATTTCGTCGCCGATTCCGAATGAGGAGACATCTGTTCAATCGTATTCGGGAGGGAGTGGTAGCATATGGCCCATACTTTGAGTGCAAAGAGGATGCCCTTGACAAGCTTGGCTTTTCTTCTTACCGGAAATGCACCGCGACTATCCGCATGCTTGCATATGGAATTCGCAATGATCTTGTGAATGAGTATGTTCGTATGAGTAAGTCCACATGTCTCCTCTCAATGTATAGTTTCTGCAAGTCCGTGATGGCAGTGTTCGGCCCTGAGTACCTGAGAGAGCCAACTGTCGCTGATACAGAGACGTTGTTGGCGATCAATGCCGATAGGGGCTTTCCGGGCATATTTGGTAGTATAGGTTGTATGCACTGGACGTGGAAGAACTGTCCATTTGCTTGGCAGAGGCAGTACAAGGGGCATGCGAAGGATGCCATTGTCATACCTGAGGCGGTGGCTCCACAAGATCTATGGATATGACATTATTTCTTCGGCATGGCTGGTTCTCACAATGATATCAACGTGCTTCAGCCTTCTCCAGTGTTTGCAAGGCTTGCAGACGGCCACTCCCCAAAGGTCAACTTTGAAATCAATTGCCACCATTACAACAAGGGATATTACCTAGCTAATGGTATCTATCCTCAGTGGTCAACTCTTGTGAAGACCATACCCAATCCGCAAGGAGAGAGACAGAGGTTTGCCTAAATGCAGGAGAGTGCTAGGAAGGATGTGGAGCATTTTTTGGTGTGTTTCAATCTCGACGGGGTATCGTTCGGAACCCTACATTGACATGGAGCACTCAGAAGCTTTGAGAGGTGATGACTGCTTGTGTGATCATGCACAATATGATCCTAGAGGATGAGCGTGGTGACAACATCTACGACCAATTATTTGATTTCCAAGGTGAAAATATTGAGCCTGAGCATCCACCGCCTGCAACCTTCCAACAGTTTGTCCAATTCCATCGTTAAATGTGTGATTGACAAACTCATGTGCAGCTCCAGAATGATTTGGTTGAACACATGTGGACTCACATTGGCAACCCGTAGATCTATCAGCTTAATCTCTTTTCAAACAAATTTCTATTGGGTTGTAAGACTACTTCGGATGTGAAATTATTTCGTTTGTTTGATTTGAACTATTTGCTATGTTATGCTCGATTTTAGTATAAATGGTCTCCGGGCGGACGAGATGCGGCTGTGCGTTGGATGAATGACGGACGCATCCACAAGTCCGAGCGGACACAACCCATTGCCTCCCAAACTAACGAAAAGCAGATACAATGGATGTTCGTTTGGGATCGTGCGTTGAAGTTGGCCTAAACACTAAAACGTACTTGTGCCTCTTTTTGGTTGTGATCGTGCACTGATGTGATCCGGTGTGCTATGTCATCGGACGCATTTGAATTTCAAATTTGACGGACATTTAGGAGGTGTTTGTTTTCGATGAGTGGTAACGTAAACGTAAAGGGGAACTGATTACACACTGTAACAACACTGGAATGGACAAACCTCGTTCTGTTTTGTTCTGCAGTGTAAAGGAAACAAATCAAGAACAGATCAGATCGAGATTTGCAGGAGGAGCTTGATGAAGGAGGAAGAGATTGATCCAGAGACGGGCCTTGTTGCTCCTCGTCGGCGGCTTCGGTGGTACATCCTCGTCGGCGGCTGTGGCGGCGGCTGGCTGGCGTGGTCGTTCCCGGCGACTGGATCAGGAGGAGAGGACCGAGGGGAGGCAGCGACGCTGGACTCGAAGCGGGTCGATCGAGGGGAGGTGGCGGCGCTGGACTTGAAGGGAGGTGGCGGAGGTGGCGGTGCATGCGGATCGAGGGGAGGAAG
>NC_041384.1:471673988-471674710 GCF_002162155.2 Triticum dicoccoides
AGGAATCCTTTACCGATGGGGGGTGGGGGGTATCGACCGATCACTATCCCGAATCTGATTACAGAGGGACCTGATTACACAAGGTCGTCACCAAACGCACGTAACGTTATCCGTTTACAACGTAAACAGGTAACGGACGAAAATTGCTGAAACAAATACCTCCTTAGGGGTTTGCAGACGGATGCCGTAAGTTGGGCTTAGCTGTGAGATCGAATTTTGATCCCTCTGAGCGCGTTGAAAGGTTTGTAGGCGGAAATAGCTGAAGCAAAAACCGGCCCCGCCGCCTCCCTTTGTAGAGACCTCTGCCGCCGACGCCAAGCGGCTAGCCGGCAAACCTGCTTCTCATCCCTCCATCCCCCAATGCCGCCGGCGAACCTCACCCCGATCAAATGGCCCAAGAACCTCACCGCCGAACACCTCCACCGCCTTGTCCGCGCCGAGCGTGACCCCCGCCGCGCGCTCGCCCTCTTCGACGCGGCCACCGCCGCGCCCGTCTCCACTTCCGCGCCCACACAAATCCTCCCCTCCCCGGACACCGTCTCCCTCCTCACCTCCCGCCTCGCCTCCGCCGGCCTCCTCCCCCTCGCCACCTCCCTCCTCTCCCGCTCGCGCGCGCTCTTCCCCTCCAACGCCGACCTCGAGCCCCCCTTCCTCACCCTTCTCCGCGCCTTCTCCCGCACCCGCCGCCCTCTCGACGCCCTCCAACTCTTCCGCTCCGCCCC
>NC_041384.1:471674981-471714864 GCF_002162155.2 Triticum dicoccoides
GCCCCCTCCGCCCTCTCTCTCCCCCACTCCGCCCGCTCCTACACCGCCGTCCTTGCCGGCCTCGTCGCGCACTCCCATCTCCCCCTCGCCCACTCCCTCCTCGCCGACATGCGCGCCGCCGGCTTCGGCCCCACCATCGCCACCTACAACGTCCTCCTCAAGGCCCACTGCTCTGATGCCGACGCTCCTATCGACGACGCGGTCCGCCTTTTCCGCAACATCCCCAAACCTGACGCCTGCTCCTACAACACCCTCATCGACGGGCTCTGCCGCCGCAGCCGCAGGGCCGAGGCCCAGGAGCTGTTTTCCGAGATGGTAGAAAATGGCGTTGCGCCTACAGTGGTTACTTACACGACTATCATCAATTGGCTCGCACGGGAGGGCTGCTTGGATGATGCACTGGAGATGTTTGACGAAATGGGGAGGAGAGGTATTGCACCTAATGTTGTCACCTATTGTTCTCTGATTGATGGTTTGTCCAAGGGTGGGCGTGCAGCATCAGCACTGGACTTGCTGGAGAGGTTGGCCAAGGAGGTGAAGCCGCCAAATACAATCATATATAGTTCTGTCATTAATGGCCTCTGTAAGGAGGGCCTGCTGAGGGAGGCAATGGAGGTTTTGGACCGGATGCGTCTCCAGGGGAGGAAGCCTGATGCTGGATTGTTTGGGAAGCTCATTGTTGGGCTGTGTGATGCAGGAAGGGCTGTGGAGGCTGCAAATTACCTGGATGAGATGGTTCTTGCTGGCGTTCAACCGAACCGGGTGACTTGGAGCCTTCATGTCAGGATAAACGTTGCAGTGGTGACAGCATTATGTGTTAAGGGTGAAGTTGGGAGGGCTTTCCAGGTGTACCAGAGCATGAGGACTCGTGGCATTTCTACCGAGCCAAGCACCTTCCATCTCCTGGTTGAGTTCTTCTGCAAAAAGAACCATTTGGAGAAAGCAGCTCGTGTTGTGCTTGACATGTTGTCAGAGAGGTGCATCCCTGAGAGGGAAACATGGGATGTTATTGTCAGTGGGTATTGGAGTAAGAAGAAAGTCAGACAAGAAGCTGAGCAAATATGGGACCAATTAGCAGTTATCTGATTGAAAATAAAAACAAATGTGGTGCTACACTGTGCTGGTCGGACCCTTCCCCGGACTCTGCACAAGCGGGAGCTACATGCACCAGGCTGTCCCCCTGCTAGACTGTGCTGGTACATGATCTGCCTAAGACTTATCAAGCAAAAATTGTGAACCGACACACTCGTTCCATCATGCGGTTGCACAAGTGAGAGAGAGTTCTGCCACCAAAACCCTTAAACTCCAGTGCTTCCATGTCCAGGATATGCGAAGTACTAATATTTATTGTATGAATAATTTTTGAAGTGACAAGCATGCGGGCACTGTTCAGGTACGATGTGGGGTTGTCTTCCATATCTCTTGTTTTTGTATGTATAAAGATACATACACGCGCTCTGCTGAAGTTCATTTCTATTCTTGTCATGTGTCTTCTGTTTCCTTATTTCGTTGACCAAAATGTTTGTTCAGGTTATTGCACGACGACTTAAAAGCTGTGTGGTATGACTTCAAGAATGCAGTCTGATATGATTTTTAAAGTCTTCTTTTCTAGACATGTTAATTTTGGAAAAACTAGCAAATTACAATACAAAACTTAACTACATATATGTATGAAGATTCAAGGCAAAAACAAGCTATCAACTCCTGGTATATTGCTTCTTTCACAATTAATGAAGACTTTTTTCCGTGCCTGCCTAGTGTTTGATTCCATCCATGTATCGACTTTCCCTCCTATGCTCTGAGTTCGAGTATCAATAAGAATTCGAGTTCATATTGTTCCTATGTTATGGTATGAATATACATGATGGATGAGATTCCGTGGATAGAGAGCCAATTCCAGTAGACTTATGGAACGTTCCTGTTCACGTGCATCCAGTAGGAATTGAACCCTCAAATTTACCAATTATGAGTTCGGCGCTTTAACCATTCAACCAGAAGTCTTAGTTGTATCATATGAAAGATTTAAAAAATTGTGGTATGTGCCAAAGACGTATCCAATATATTGTCCTCCCAGGTGCCAGCACTGTTCATTTATGAATACACAAAACATGTTCATGTCGAAGGCCACCATAGGTACTCTTATAAATATTATTTTAGAGAAATAGTGCTGTATATTTCTCTCTATCCCGCTTAAGGGGTTTTCGACTCTGTGTTTGATCAACAGGAATTAGAGCAAACAAATCTTTTGAAGACCCAGGTACTGTGGAGAGACTGGGAAGCCAAAGCCATGGCGGGTGGTTGGGAAGCTAACAAACAGCATGCTTCCAATAACTCCAATAGCAACTGGCAATGTTGTGAGAACTTGCTTTGTGTCCTCTGATGGTATTGGATAAAAGCAAGATGCCACATTCTGGTCAAATAGGGCGATTGCAACAAAAATCACTGCTGAGACAGCTGCATGGAAAAAGTCTAGAAATGTCATCTTATATTCAACCGCAGCGTGTGGATCAAGAGTAACTCCACCATCAATGACCCACAATCCCTTGAACGTGGCAAACCCGTATTGTACCTTTCCGTTCTCATCCCTGAAGCTATCTGTGAAGGTAACAACAAAGCACGAGAGTGCACAGAGCACCACAAGCCCTCCCATCATCATCCGATCCAAGTCACCACAGTGGCCTTGTTTAGCCATGGTTGGAGCCAGCAGCTGGAAGGCAAGCACGGTGCCTGATGGAAGGAGTTTGGCGAGGTGCCCGGTGCTCTGGTATGCCTGTCTGATTGCTTTCTGCACGGGGCTCATGTTGTCAGTGCCATCAGTTCTGTTGGACAAAAGAGGATGCCTCTGATCCTTCTGCAATTCCATGTCCGGCTGTGTAGCAGTCATTGCTGCTGGTGCCCTCTGTGCGAACTAGCGGAACGTCTTGCCTTCTCAGGCCGACGGCTTCGTGTTATATAGATGAGGCGCACCTCCCATAACAGCGCATACATGGGGTTGAGATTACATTCTTGGAGAGGAAGAAAGGAGGTAGAGATAAGAGTTACAAGAGATAAACATTATACTCTAACTACCTAACCAGATGCGCCTCATGAAGATATCCGCCAGCCATGTAGATATTGATGTGTTTAACACCCTCCCTTAATCACAACTCCATTAAGTTGAGATTATACTTGAAGTTTTCAAAGCTCTTGAACGGCAATGCTTTTGTGAATCCATCTGCAATTTGATCACTGGAATGCACAAAACGAATGTCAAGTTGTTTGTGAGCCACCCTCTCTCTAACAAAATGAAAGTCTATCTCAATGTGTTTGGTCCTGGCATGAAACACTGGATTAGCTGAGAGATAGGTAGCACCAAGGTTATCACACCACAAACATGGAGCTTGTTTACTTCTTATACCAAGTTCCTTGAGCATGGATTGAACCCATATGATTTCAGTCGTGGCATTTGCCAATGCTTTATATTCTGCCTCTGTACTAGATCTGAAGACTGTAGCTTGCTTGCGAGCACACCATGAAATTAAGTTGGGTCCAAAGAAATAGCAAAACCACCAGTAGAGCGTCTATCATCAAGACAGCCTGTCCAATCAGTATCAGAGAATGCACTGACAAGTAGAATGCACTGACAAGTGTAGAGGATGACTTGCTAAAATTGAGACCCATGCTTAATGTGTTTTTGACATATCTAACTATCCGTTTGGCAGCAGTCAAATGAACAGTTGTAGGTGCATGAAGGAACTGACATACTTTGTTGACAGCAAAAGAAATATCAGGCCTAGTAAGAGTAAGATATTGAAGAGCTCCTACCAAGCTTCTGTATTTTGTGCTATCCTCTTGAGTCAAGAGAGTTCCTTGTGTGAGAGATAACTTTTCTGAACTGGACAGTGGAGTAGGTGTAGGTTTACAACCCTGTAGACCAGCTTTTCTTACCAAGTCAACTGCATACTTTTCTTGGGAGAGATGAAGTCCATCCTTGTGCCTATTTACTTCAATCCCAAGAAAATAATGCAAGTCTCCAAGATCCTTCAAGGCAAAGTCTGCACTCAAATCTTTTAACAACCCTGTGATAGCTTCATCAGATGAGCTTGTCACAATAATATCATCAACATATATCAAGACAAACATGCATGTATTGAACTTGTTGTAGATGAACAGAGAGGTGTCAGACTTTGAAGGGACAAAACCAAGTGTTTGCATTTTGTGACAGAGACAAGAGCACTATGCTCTTGGTGCCTGTTTCAAACCATAAAGTGCTTTGTCCAACTTGCAGACATGAGAGGGTGCACTTTTACTTATAAACCTAGGAGGTTGTTTCATATATACCTCCTCTTCCAGAACACCGTGAAGAAACGCGTTCTGAACATCAAGTTGCCTGAGATTCCATCCCCTGGAAACGGCAATAGACAAAACAAGACGGATAGTGGTAGTTTTAACAACCGGACTAAATGTGTCCTCGTAATCTATGCCATACCGGTGTTTCAAACCCTTTGCAACGAGCCTAGCTTTGTAGCGATTAATAGTTCCATCAGATTTCCTCTTTATTCTAAATACCCACTTGCAATCAATTAAGTTTTTACCTTGCCGTGGGGGAACCAAATGCCAAGTTTTATTTTTCTGGAGTGCCATGTATTCTTCATTCATAGCATTTTTCCATCTTTCATCACCAAGCGCTTCCTGGAGCGTCTGGGGTTCACCTGGTTCACCTGTAGAACAAACCATACCGTATTTGGTTATGTCTTTATAATTAACAGGATGTATTACCCCATGCTGTAGTCGTGTACGTCGTGACGGTGCAGCATCAGGATCCTCGGCCACAGAAAATCCCGAAACAGAAGCTCCTGTAGCAGAATCTGCTCCCACCGGATCTTCTATGGCAGTGTGATCAGGTGCAGCATGTTCTGTAGGCGCAGAAGATCCTGGGGCCTCATCATTGGAGGATGACGGCGGATCAGCCTCGAGGCGAACGCCGGTCTTCGGCGCGCGCGTGGGTGCACAGGAGTCTGCGCCCGGTCCCGCAGCAGATCCGGGCCCCGTGTCAGGTCGGTGAACCTGGTCGCGCCGCTTGTACGTGACCGGCTGGTCACGGAAGCGCGCGCCGTCCTGGCGAACCGCGTGCTGCCTCGTGTCGGACGGGGATTGTCGCAGAGAGGCACTTGGGCCGCCACCAGTTGGAGCGTGATGCGCGGCGTGCGCTGGGCTGGAGACAGCCGCACGGTCGGCTGGCGCTGTTGCCTGCGCGTCTGGCGCGTCTGCCGGCGCCAATCCCGAGGGAGATCGACTGAGCTGCTGCTGCGGAGCCAATCCCGAGGATGATTTGCCTCCTGGATGCGGACACATGCGATATGGACCTGCCGGCACGATTTTTTCACTGCTATCTCCTGGAACATCATCAGAAAACTCATGCACACCATTAGTAGTAGGATTAGTCAACATTTGATTATCAGAATTCGGACCCCCTTGATCAATTGTGGTAAGATGAGTAGGTAAGAGGAGAATTTCTTCTCGGAGGCGAGCACCGGCGTTTGGGTGTAGGGTGGCGAAAGGAAATTGTGTTTCGTCAAAAACGACGTCACGGGATATATAGACACGACCAGTAGAAATATCTAAACACTTGACACCTTTGTGTTGAGGACTATACCCTAGAAAAGCACATTGTTTTGAGCGAAGCATGAGTTTTCTTTTGTTGTATGGGCGAAGATTGGGCCAACAAGCACACCCAAACACGCGAAGAGACTTATAGTCTGGTTTGATGTGAACAAGTCTTTCTACTGGAGTTTGATTATTGATGACTCGACTAGGAAGCATATTAATGATGTGAACAGCAGTAAGAAAGGCCTCATCCCAAAACTTGAGGGGCATGGAGGCTCCTGCCAGGAGAGCTAGCTCGACCTCAACTATGTGTCTGTGCTTCCGTTCAGCGGAGCCGTTCTGTTGATGGGCATGAGGACATGAGACGTGGTGTGATATGCCAAGTGTTTGGAAGAAGGAGTTGAGTTTTTCATACTTCCCCCCAGTCCGATTGGACTGCAATAATTTTGCTATCAAATTTTCGTTCAACCAAGGCTTGAAAGTTTTGAAAAACTTGAAAGACATCATATCTCTTTTTGAGAAGATAAATCCACACAAACTTGCTATAGTCATCTATAAAGCTTACATAATACTCATGTCTACCAACAGAGGTGGGAGCAGGACCCCACACATCAGAAAAGATCAATTGAAGTGGTTTGGTAGAGACACTAGTAGATATTGGATACGGCAATTGATGACTTTTAGCACACTGACAAGAATCACAAATAGTTTTGACATTTCGCTCACCAACAAATGGAAGTTTATTTTTCCTAAGCAATCTTTCAACTAAAGAAAAAGTAGCATGCCCTAATCGATCGTGCCATCGTGTTGACGAAACTTTGACAACACCATTGGCTTGTTTATTGAGTCTCCTAAGCTCCGGAATCAACGGGTAAAGCCCTCGAACACATCTACCTCGATAGAGAACCTTCTTCGTGGCCTGGTCCTTGATCAGAAAGAAATAAGGATGAAATTCGAGAAAAACATGATTATCAAGGGCAATTCTATGAACAGAGAGGAGACTTTTAGCAGCACTAGGGACATGCAAAATTTTCTTGAGATGAATTGGACGGTGAGGGGTACGAAACGTAGAATGACCAATGTGACAAATCTGCATACCTTCTCCACTTGCCGTGTGGATGTGATCTTTGCCACGATACTTGTCTTTCATCGTGACCTTCTCAAGCTCGTTGGTGATGTGATTGGTGGCGCCGCTATCGACGTACCAATTTGTGTCGATGCCGTAGGATTCATCAGCGGCGGCAGCCATTTTTTCTTCATCTTGGGAGTCCTCGTCGTCTTCATCATAACGATACCAGCAATCCTTCGCGGTGTGCCCTGGCTTACCACAAATTTGGCAGCGAGGCGTCTCCGGTCGGGCCCGAGGTGGACCGCCGCCACGACGACCGCGAGATGCACCAGAGCGGCTGTTGCCGCCGCCTCCGTGTCCGCCAGATCGCCCCTTGGCGCGAGAAGAGCTGCGGCCACGTGATCCACCACCACGGCCACGCACCGCGGCGTTGGCAGAGGAGCGGAAGCCGCCGCTTTCCAAGTGATTAAACTGGGCCATGCGCTGGTCGAAGTTGCTGAGCATGGCGTAGAGCTCGTCGAGGGAGACCGGCGTGACGCGTGCGTCGAGGGCGGAGACGAGGGGCTGGTAATCGACGTCGAGGCCGTGGATGATGTAGGAGATGAGTTCGTCATCTTGGATGGCCTTCCCCGCAGCGGCAAGCTCGTCGGCGAGGCCACGGAGAGAGGCGAAATAGGCGACAACCGTCTGGTTGCCCTTCTGCGCATTGATGAGCGCCGCCCTGATGTTATTCACGCGGCTCATGGACTGCGAGGAAAACATACCTGCCACCGCTGTCCAGAGCGCGTGCGCCGTGGTGACCGTGGTCACCGCGATCAGTACCTCCTTGGAGAGGGTGTTGAGCAGGTAGATTGGGTGGAGAGGGTTGGGCTCAACGCTTTCTTTGCCATCCTTGTCCTTGGTGACATGAAGCCTGGCCGGCTCCGGTGTGGTGCCATCGACGTAACGGAAGACACCGGCGCCGCGCAGATGAGGAGTGACCTGCGTGCGCCAGAGCACGTAGTTCGTGCGTGTTAGCTTCTCGGTGACCTGCCTATTGAGGGTGGTCCGGGAAGCGCCGGAGAAGGAGGAGGAAGACATGGCTAGGCTCGGTAGATGGGATCTCAGTAGATGGGAAGAGATGGGGCTCTGATTACCATGTGCGAACTAGCGGAACGTCTTGCCTTCTTAGGCCTCCGGCTTCATGTTATATAGATGGGGCGCACCTCCCATAACAGCGCATACATGCGGTTGAGATTACATTCTTGGAGAGGAAGAAAGAAGGTAGAGATAAGAGTTAGAAGAGATAAACATTATACTCTAACTACCTAACCAGATGCGCTTCATGAAGATATCCGTCAGTCATGTAGATATTGATGTGTTTAACACCCTCTTTGTTTGCTTCCTTTTAACACGTCTTTGAGGATGTAGTATCAGGAAAGAGAAGATGGGCCTGTAGTAGGGATTTGAAGGGAATGAAGCCGGTGACCGGCTTCTATTTGCCGCCTGTTTTGGATTGCCTTGCAAGAAAAAGAAGCAAAAACTGAAGGCAAGCTGGGATTCTGGGTTGCAGTTTCTGGCGAGAAAAACATGGGGGTTGGCGTTCTAGCTGTTGTAAAAGCACGTTTAGGTAACAAGAAGGAACCATAGTTATTCTGGGTCTAATTTTTTGTCCGTTATGCCTTGTGGTTATTACGCAAGTGCATGCTGTTAGTAACAGCCTGTTACTAACCAGAGGTGTGCCTAAGAGCAAGCAACTCTAGCAGATTCTAGAGAAAAGGCAGCCTCTAAAACGGGTTGGAGTGCACACCGAAATCATTTGGAGGCTCAAAAGCAGTCGTGCAAATTTAGATACTGTAAAATACTTCTTTACGAGGGGGTAGCTTCTAAAATTCTGCCATATCATGGGACCCACTCGTCGTTGGGACTCTCTTTTCCTTTTTCTCTGCAAGAAAAAACCCATGCCCGGACTCGAGCACCCTGTATAGAGAGAATCTGCTAGAATGTTCTTTTTTTACCCCGTAGAATCTATATGGAGTTCATGTGTTTTTGGGACCTGCTAGAGTTGCTGAGTGGGCAATAGTTTTTATACTTACATTTCCTCTGATGGCAGGCAAGAGGCTCTTCCCAAGCATTAATCCTAAATATATGCTTCCCCTTGCATAGCTTCGGTCTTACACGGCTTTGCTCTTTACCGACATGATCTTTTTGTGTGTTGGTGTCAGCTATGTGCATTTTAATTATGCAGATGATGTGTATATTCACTGGGTTTGTATCTTCTTAATACTTTATTATGAGTTAATAAAGTACGCCCTTTACTAAAAAAATGTGGCGATGTAACTACATCAATCACCGGCGATCTATCAAATCAAAACACTCTCGTCCAGCTTATTTATGCATGTGTGTGGCAAGCAATAGCAGAATTATGATTTTTACATTTTTAGAGTATTATGATATTTGTGTATGTCTTCTCTTACTTGTAGGTTTTCTAATTTATTCTAATAATCACCTAATTTTTTAGCAGCATGCAAAATTAGTTGCTAAAAGTGACATGAAAAGATAATGCATTGTATAACACACTTTACATGTGTATTGTCCTAATTTTGATGCGTCCTACCTCCTGTCCCCTGTCGCCGCTGCGGATCTGCCTAGTCTCCTGTAACCTTAGGCCCATGGAGACGCGGTGGCCCTTGTAAGCGGGAGGACTTCGTTTCTATGTGTTTTTATAATTTGGTTAGGGTTTGTGTCCTACTCAAAAAGACGAGGCGGTGGTGGCTCTCTGAAGGTGGAATAAAGTTCTGCCCACCTAGTTTCTGTCTCGACGGTACATCTAGCATAATTGGAGGGCATGTGAAGGTGTGCCTCCAGTGGATCTCGTGAAATTGTCATGTTTGTCTTTAGTGGTTCTGTTTGGATCAGGTCTTTGTTCGTCTGCCTGTAGGTTGAATCTTTTCGATGTATGCTTCTCTACATCGGCGATGGTTGCTCTTCTATTGCGGTAGTCCTGTGGGGCTTTAGCACGCCGATTTCTCGACTATCGAGTATAACAAGGTTTGCCCGGCTTCAGTGAAAGAAGTGATGATGACAATGTGTATTTGGTTCGTTTCGGTGCTTGGTCTACGGATATGAATGTAATTTCCATTACTTTTTATGTACTGTCTTGACAATTATTGAATAAATAGAAAGTTTTCTTGAGAAAAAAAAGAGAGAGAAGCGAGTAAGGTGTTCGTGCAAGCCCAAATGGGGGCTAGCCTAGAAACCGGCCTCGCCGATCTTCCTTTTTTTCTTTTTTGATGAAAACACCTGGACAATCTTCAGAGCCACAATTCAGACAAAACATCCATTGTCTTATGCATGCGATCAAGCATAAAGATCACATAGGAACAATCCGCTTTAGGCTCTGACAAGCAATTAAATTTGCTTTTCTCAGGACAAACCTGTTCCTCCCTGCAGCACGCAGCTGCTTTGCTGACGACAAGAGCAAGCATGCACGCTTTGCATAGCATGTGGTGCTAGTGCTACTGCCTACCGCTACTCACCTCACCTGGAGTCCTGGAGTCTTGGGGGGAGCACTGCAAAGTTGATGATATATCAAACACGACTCATGTGATTTCTTCTTTTTCCATCCTTCTTGCATCATGGCAATAGAATGATATCATGCACGATACTTTTGCTTGGCCAATCATCTGGAGCATATATTGGCATGCAAAACGTCTGTGCACGATAACTAAATAAGAGCAATTCCAATCGCGGATCATCGAATAAATGACCGGCATCAACTGTTTACAGACACATCCAAATATGTCCTTGGACGGAGGGCTTGGCGCCAGCCATCCAACCGTACGCGGGCCATTTGAAATGGATAGAATACAAATACTGATGAAACTCATGCTAACAAAATTTATTAAATTTCAATATATTTACAATCAAACAAATGAAATTTAAACAAGTTCAAACTATTTTTTAACCTAACCTAAACTAAACAAGGTGAGGTACCAGACGACGACTATGCAAGGTCTCCTTGGCCGCAGGGACCTCCGTCGTCGTCAGCACCGTCGCCTGAGCCACCGTCCATGTTGCCATTTGAGATGTCGTGTGATGTTGTCCTCTCGGACTAGGGGTCTTTCACCACATCGTCTCCCGGCCTGATGGACCGGCCAAGGACCCCATGTTGGTTCACCAGTGGGCCACATCGAAGTTGCCCATGGTACAGAAGGAAGGCTCCCGAAGACTTGTCGTGCACTCCAAGATGTTGGGAATCGTATACAACTCGTTTTTCGTTTATGTAGCCGACTAGGATGTAATCCTAGACCCCATTGTACCTATATAAACCAAGGAGCAGGGCACGTAGAGGACACACAACAATCTCAAGGTAGATCATATGTACTCTATACTCCATCTGAAAGCAATTTACACAAGCATGACGTAGGGTTTTATCTCTCTAGAGAGCCCAAACCTGGGTAAAAACTCATGTCCTTGTTACTATCATCTCTAGACCCTTAGTTCGGAACCCCCTACCCGAGATTTGACAGATTAGCTCCATCATTGGTGGCCCATAAAGGTCCCACTAAGAAGTCGCAATGATTTGATGGTGAAAGTGCAACTAATCCACGGGGTGGTTTTCGTAATTAATAACAACATATATGTCATTGATCTAATGAATATTGATGATAGATTTCAGAGAAGATCAATGATTGACATGGCATGGACTAATGGATATGGACCCCTCAAAATGTGAAGAACAAATTTTGCTACCCCAAGACTCTACATTTTTGGTTTAGTGATCCAAGATCACGTTGAGTCCCTTAGGAAAGCCAATACTATTAAAAGGGCGTGAGGTATTGTTGATGAGGTTGTTGCTCAAAGTGCTTAGTGATATTGCTCCAAAAACCCTTAATCACTTTCCCAAAATACATTTGTCCAAAACCCTAATTTATCATTTCGTCCCCACAGATACAATCCTAGCCGGACTCACCGAGATGGCCCTTCTACTTCCACAGCCAAAACTCTGACATTTGGTCTGACCGAAATGGCTCTCGGTCCCACCGAGATGGTCATGCCAAGTTTCTGTGATGAAGTCATTTCATTTCAGAATCATCGAGTGAAACTGATCGGAATTACCAAAACGATGCTCTGCATTTGCCATTGCACTTCGGTCTCACCGAGATGGTATAATCGGTCCCATCGAAAACGCTAACGGTCAAGTCTGTTGCACTAGTCGGTCTCACCAAGTTTATCACTTCGGTCCAACTAAGTTAGGTCAAAAGCTTGTAACGGTTGGATTTTTGGTGCTACCTATTTATACCCCTCCACCACCACCTTCTCTCAAGAGAGACCCATTAGAATGAAGCACAACTTGCACCATTCATTTTCTGAGAGAGAACCACCTGCTCATGTGTTGAGATCAAGAGATTCCAATCCTACCATTTGAACCTTTATTTCTAGCCTCTTCAAGTTGCTTTCCACTCCAATCCTTCTCCTACCAAAGCCAAATCTATGAGAGAGAGATTGAGTGTTGAGGAGACTATCATTCAAAGCACAAGAGCAAGGAGTTCATCATCAACACAACATCTATTACCTTTTGGAGAGTAGTGTCTCCTATATTAGTTAGGTGTCGCTTGGGAGCCTCCAACATCATATGGAGTTGAACCAAGAAGTTTGTAAGGGCAAGAAGATCGCCTACTTCATGAAGATCAACCCGAGTGAAGCTAGTCCTTCGCTAACGTAAGCCATGGTGGAATAGACAAGGTTGCTTCTTCGTGGACCCTTTGTGGGTGGATCCCACCGTGGACTCGCACAACCATTACCTTCTATGGGTTGAAGTCTCCATCAATGTGGACGTACGATAGCACCACCTATCAGAACCATGTCAAAAATCATCGTGTCTTCATTGTGTTTGAATTCTCCAAACCCCTCCTTTACTTACATGAGCAATGTTTTACTTTCTGCTGCTATACTCTTAGAATTGCATGTGTAGGGTGATACTTGACTTGCTAGAATTACTAAAATCCGCCTACAACTAAAATTAGGAGAAGGTTAGGTTTTATTTGGTCAAGTAGTCTAATCATCCCCTCCAAACATACTTTCGACCCTACAGATGGGGATCACAATCGGCGAGCAGATCAACATGGGCATGACCTTCATGCTGGGACATATCTTCGTTCTCGGTAGCATCACCCTCTACCCCGACTCGACCGGCTACCTTGGCCAGGTGAAAACTTTCGCTATAGGCCGGATCTTAAGATTCGGAAACCTGGAGTATATCACAAACTCATGCGGAGAGTTGGTCTTCATGAGCTCGGTATCAAACCAGATCAAAGAGCAGTTCGAGATGCTCTCCTTGATCCTGATGTCGAATCCAACTCAGGACGAGTGCGAGAACCTCTCATCGGGATCGACCTCAGGTTAAGGCCTTATGATGCCGCCCGAGAACTTGGCAATAGACCAAGCCACAAAATGAGAACCAAGACCCAGGTTGGGCCCGATCTTAAAAATTCTCCCTATGGTCACACATCAAATCAGGCCAAGAAAGATCGTGAAAAATCCTTGAGATCTTAGATCAGATTCAGGAGCTAGCGATATCGGACGACCAGACCTTGGTGTACGATCAGATCTAGGAGTCATCAGGAAAAGTAGGATTTTTGGACCCACCCACCACCCATCCAGTTGCCAATGTTGACGACCTAACTGACATCCTCACAAGTGCCTCTGAGGAGGTCTATGACATGAACGAGGAGGTCGGTGATTCCTCGGACATCCCGATAATAGCCGCTGCACCCACAGGTAAGTGGACCACAACCTCCACCTATGTCATCTGCATGGTAGACACCCCCAATGGCAACAACAATGGAGGCGGCAAGGGCAACAACGGTGGGGGCAACAATGGCCCTAACGGGAATAATAACAACAATGGCAACAACGCCAATCCCGATGAAACGCGGACGAGCCCCATAGCACTCTCGGTTTGGAAGGCCAAGACATCCTGAATGAATCACTCAGTAACCCCAACCATGGCGTGTTGAGGCCGAGTCTTCTTAGCATAACTAACAAGATAACTGAGGAAACCATTGACTTCGCGAGGAGCGAGACAATGTGGAAGATTGGTGGAATGAGTTCTTCTCGGCCGAAGAAGTGCTCAAGGCCAAGATGAGGCATGTGATGAACAATAGAGCGCCACAAAGCTATTACAAAAGCCTACTCAAGGACCTGGATGCCGACCACAACGATGCCACGATATCTAAGCATTAGTAGACCAAGGTACTCCGTAAGTATGTCGAGGGCAAGACTCCTCGCTAAGACCCTCGTCGGAAAGGAACTGGCCCTCGCAGAGCTAGGCACACCTTGAGTTGCTAGGTTTATGACATGACCCGTTGCTAGCCATCTTTCCTAGCAGCAAGATATTGGGGGTTCTGAGGAGGAAGTGCACGAGCAGAGATCTATTTGAGGGCCTAAAGCGGGGAGGCGGAACGAGAGGACTAAGAAAGTATGATACTGCGATTTGACTGGCCTAGACCGTAAAACTCACACCTAGCACATCGACATCTACGGTACATTAATTCCCTCATCACTGATTATAGTCATAGTGGGTAACCATCCATGCTCCTCATGCGGAGTCCGATGGGTGATGATGGTGCTTCTGTACCTCATGACCGACACGTGTTGTCTACTAATGTTTAAAGTAGCAAGAGATGGGACAAGATTGACGGCGTATTTGCGACACGTGAGTGAAAGCACATTTGCCCCCTTGGTGGTTCTGGTAGTTCATGTCAACCTACATGTTGTTGGATTAACATTTTCCTCAAGTATACTTTAGGAAAGGTTCTACATAGGCAAGTGCATGGACCGAGATGTGGATCCCTGAGGCTACAAAGAAATGGTTTGGCAAAGCTTCAAGACTCTACATTTTTGGTAAACTGATCAAAGATCACATTGAGTCCATAGGAAAGTCAATACTATTAAAAGGGGACGAGTTTTGATCATGAGTCATTTGCTCAAAGTTCTTAGAGATATTGCTCCAAAAACCCTCAACCACACCCTCATAATCCTATCTGTCCAAAACCCTAAAGCCTATCTCGGTCCCATCGAACCATTCCAATCCGGACCCACCGAGATACACTCTTGATAGAGCCACTCCCTAAAGCCTAGAAACTCGGTATCACCTAGATGGCATTCAGTCCCACCGAAGTGCACTAGCAACCTTTCTGTAACCTATGGCTTTCATTTCGGAATTTCTGAGTGAAATCGATCGGTGTCACCAAAGCGTGGATAGTGCTTACACCATCGTCAATCGTTCCCACCGAGTGGATTCATCGGGTCTCACCGAAACGTGTGTAGTTCAAATCTTTTGCACTGGTCGGTCTCATCGAATGGTTTCACCCGGGCCCATAGAATTGTGAATAAATGTTTGTAATGGCTAGATTTTTGGCGATGGCTATATATATATACCCCACCCACACCACATACTCTCAGAGAGCAACTAAGATGAAACTACCACTTCCCATATCCATTTTCTGAGAGAGAACCACCTACCTTTGTGTTGAGATCAAGAGGTTTCACTCTAACTATTTGATCCTTGATTTCTATCCCCCTCAAGTTGCTTTCTACTTCAATCCTACTTCCACACCATCCAAATCTGTGAGAGACTGATTGAGTGTTGAGGAGACTATATTTTGAAGGACAAGAGCAAGGAGTTCATTATCAACAACAACGTCTATTACCTTTTGGAGAGTGGTGTCTCCTAGATTGGTTAGTTGTCACTTGGGAGCCTCCAAATCATGTGGATTTGAACCAAGAAGTTTGTAAGGGCAAGGAGATCGCCTATTTCGTGAAGATCTACCCCGAGTGAGGCTAGTCCTTCATGGGAGGAAGCCATGATGGCATAGACAAGGTTGCTTCTTCGTGGACTCTTCACGGATGGAACCCTCCATGGACTCACGCTACCTTGACCCTTTGTGGTTTGAAGTCTCCATCAACGTGGATGTACGATAACATCATACCCCCTCCATCCCGAAAAACATGTCGCGGGCGTAGTTCACTGGTAATTTTGCAAAAAACCCCTTGTGGTTTCAAAAGAGTTTCAAACAAGTCCCTCCGCCCCGTCTTCTTCCTCCGCTCGTCGCATGCGCGTCGCCAAGGGCCGGCGCCGCCTAGCTGCGTGATTCGCCAGGGGCCGGCGAGCCCAGATGAGCTCCTCCGCCGTCGCCAAGTACATGCTCTCTCCGCCATTGACAGTTACCTTCTCCACCGCCGCAGCCCAGACCTGCGCCGCCGCGGTCCCCTCCTGCTGCGATTACCTGCGGGTGTCGCCGGAATCTCCCGCTATGTCTTCCTCGAGGCCGTGTGCATCCCTCCTCGAGCTTCCCCGCATCCTCCTCAAGCCCGCGCACGTCCTCCTCGTGCTCCCGTGCATCCTCGTCGAGCTCCGGCGCGTGCGCCGCCGTGATCCCCTACCGGCGTCGCTGGAGCCTACCTCCATGATCCGGTGGACTAGGAGCTCGCGCACATGATCCTCGATCTCCAGCGTGACCTCGTCGATCTCCCACGCCCGCGTACCCGTGCTGCTCCTTCTCCCCTGCCCACGCACCTGTGCGACTGCTTCTCCCCTGTCGCCGGTGGTCTCTGCCCGTGCTGCTGCTGCTCCACTGACCCTGCCCGTACTGCTGCTACTCCACTGACCCCGCCCGTGCTGCTGCTGCTCCACTCACCCTGCCCATGCTGCTGCTCCACTGAGTTGCCCGTGCTGCTGCTTCTTGACCCTGCCCATGCTGCTGTTGCTGCTACTCTGCACCCTGAAGAAGGTACAGTAAAACTGTGTGATGGTGATGTAAAACTTCAATTGGAGAAAAATACTTCTGCTTATGATGGTGATGTAAAACTGTGTGTGACAAATTGAGCAGAAAAATACTTCTGCTTATGGTGAAGTAGAGTAGCATCTTGATCCAATTGACAAATGGAGCAGAAAAATACTCCTATCCAAATGCAATGCCAGACAATAAATATCTGTAGAACATTTGAATTAATTTAAGCAAGTGTTGAGATGTCTACAGTTTGTATAAACATTTGAATTAATCTGAATTTAAAGTGCCCAGTGGATACCAATCTGACTGAAAACAAAAGGACATAATCATCAATTTTGACGAGAACCAAAAGTAAATGTGATAAAGCTTTTGTACAGCTTGTAGCTGTACTTTACAATTTAGGACAACATGGATCAGATCAACAATAGAGAAAATGAACATGTACTTTGCAAAATTCTTGGTCTAGATGAAGATCTAGAATACTCTATACTCCTTAGTTGAATAATCACATGGTCCAATAATCATACGACCTCTTTTCATAGGAAGTCAACAATTTCAGCCCCATCCCTCCCCAATAATGAGCACAACAATTTCAGCCCCATCGCTCCCAAACAATCATACCACAAGAAGTGCATTAAGAAGAAGAAAAAGCAATTCAGATTTAGTTAACTAAATTTACCAAGTGTTAAACATGTTAACTAAATTTAACAATTGGGACTTTGGGACTTGGCGCAAAAACGCTTAGTCAAATATTGCTTCAGTGTACAAGACACAAGCAATCAACATATGTTCATAATTACTCCATAGTTATTCTAACTGATCTACTCCATAATTAAATGTGTCAAAAATTCAGTGCACAAGACCTTTCAAATTAAGTTAACTGAAATATCTTATAATGTGAATAATTACAGAAGGAAAAGGAGCATCTATCTTGTTACAATGTGAGCATCTATCTTGTGACAATGTGAGTTAATCCACAATTTGTTACTCCCACTAGTAGGATTTCCCACTAGTTGTGTCAACATCCAGTTAGGCAAAAAAGAATAGGTAGTCAATTGATTTGCTTAATACAACAAGCCCTGAATTTAGGTAGTACTCTTAGAGCAATTTTACTGTCATGTTTACTGAATCTAAATCACAGGAGAACTATCATTTCTAAATTTGTTTCAGTTAACTTATGTCAAAATTTGTTTCAAACAGTTTTCTGTCAACTTGTGAGCAAGAAAATGGCTTCAGAAAATTCAGTTAACTGAGACTATAGTGAATAATGTTTCAGATTATTATGAGTAGAAGTGGTTAGAGCAAAGTGTTTGATAGCAGGACTAAAATGCATTCTTTTCTTTTTACCACCATAAACAACAACTCAAAAAAATTATGTCTATCAGAAAACAAAGACGATTATGGCATAGATAAATATAAGGACGGAGCAGCAGCTGGTTGGACACCTGAAATTTACTGTCATACTTGATGGACAACTGATATTGACACAAAGCAAGATTCTCATACTCCACCCATCCATACTTGATGGACACCTGAAATTGACAAAGGGATTTATCACAACCTGACCCTGCTTAACCGTTCAATGCAGGAACAATGAACTTTTATTTTTGAAAAGAGGAACAATAAACTTAAGGGTTCTTCCATCCATCTCAGCACTATTTTAGCCAATCCTGAAACAGAAAATGCTAAAATATCGATCAGTTTTAGTTCAGGTTCAATGCAAGAGGACATCTTTTAACTGAAATTCTTTGGTGTAATTTCAGTTAACTGAAAACAACAATTCTGCAAGTGGAGGTTTAACATGGTGCAGGCTCTCCTAGAGAATAGAGATACTCTCAACTTGATGGCTTGTCCCTCACCACACACCACCATGCAACTCTAGCTTGCTCTATTTAGCTCTGTTCCATTTCCGGTAGACCAATCGAACAAGATGAAAAATAAATTGCAAGAGACCGAAGGGAGGAGAAGGGGGGAAAAGGAGACCTTTGACTCCGGCGGGCTGCTTGGTGCAGCCGTGTAATGCTCCAGCGAGATGTAATCAATGTCGATGAAGCCGCGTAGTGCTCCATCTTGGAAGTGGAAAAGCGGCACACGTGCTTCCCACTGCTCAGGCCGAAAACCTCCATGGAGGGTGCTAGCTTCGTGGTCGACAGCGAGGAGGTGGTCGACGATGGGCACATGCGGAAGGAGAGCAGGCGTTGGGCATTGGGCGGTCTTCTCCAAAAAATTGAATCTTCGTGTTCCTCTGCGGGCGGTGGACGGAGGGAAATGAGGCAGCGGCGTGGGGCGGCGGGGGTGTGGAGGAGCAAGGATGCGGGGGCAAGGGGGAGGGGGAGCAACGCGGCAGGGGCATGGGGAGGGAGGAGGCGAGCAAATCTGCCGGCGTCAGACGAGTGAGGACTGAGGAGAATGACGAGGACCGTGGGTTTGGTCGGGAAAACGATGACGACTGAATTGCAAAAACGCCAGCGCGACATGTTTTTTGGGACGGAGGGAGTATATTGGAACTATGCCAAAAATCACCGTGTCTTCATTGTATTTGATCTTCCTATCTCTACCTCCCTTTACTTTCTTGCACTTGCATGTTGTTCCTTATATGTTACCTATACTCTAGATATGCATGTGTAGATTGTATTGGTTGCCACTTAACTTGTGCCAAAATCTGCCAAAATTCCAAGAGAATTAAAAACTGCACCTTTTGCCCTATTAGTGTCTATTCACCCCCTCTAGATTTATCTTCTTGATCCCTCGATTGGTATCCGGGATTTGGTCTCCCTTGCTTTGGTTTAATCACCTTTGGAGGAAGATGGATGTGTCTACTTTAGGGGGTCTTAGATATAGAGTGCCTATTCTCAATGGAGAATATTACAACTTTTGAAGAGATGAAATGCTTGATATCTTTGATGAATTTGAGCAAATATATTCATTGCCCCTATGTGCCCGCCATTGATCCCTTGCACCCCACTCCAAGGAAGAACTTGATATGCTTCATAATCTTAGAACCTTTAATCTTATTGTTAGAGGATTACCTAAACTTCTGCTTAGATGTATGCAAAACTTTGGATGTGCCTATACCTTGTGGAAAGGTTTGGAAAAGCGATATCCAAATTACTCTCTAAAAAATCTCGACGAGATTTGTCACAAGACTATTGCTCTTCATAAGATGAAGCCTAGTGATCATAAATTTGATGGTTGCTTATTTGAGCTTCAAGGTATCATGCATGCCAAAGGCGATGTTAGAAGTATTAGCAATACCATTTTAGAAGCCATTCGAATTCCTTCACTTGAGCAGTGTGATGATCTTGAAACTAATGAATTAATTGCCCTAGGTGGTGATGGACACACCTTAAGTGATGATGACAATGTTGAACATGGCCATTATGATGAGGATAAAGAGTTCGACATCGAATATGAGAAGACTATGAGGAATCTTAGCCTCATGGCAAACCTTAGAGACTACTTGTCCGGAGGAAAAGAGTGGATTATGGATAGTGGATGCACTGATCACATGACTGCAGACAAAGACATGTTTCATGAGCTTGAAAAAATGATGGTCCATGCAAACATCTGACTTTTGGGGTAAGGTACTTGGCCTTGATAAGGTGGCCATATCCCATGATAGACCCACTAAAAATGTCATGCTTGTTGAATCCCTTGGTTAAAATCTTCTTTCCGTATCTAGACTTGCAGACTTCGGTTTCAACGTTCTATTTACCAAAGTAGATTGCCAAGTGTTTTGTTGAGATAATCATAATATGGTCTTTACCAGTATTCGTAGAGGTGATTTATATATTGTTGATTTCACTAAAAGAGCCTAACCTCGTACGTGTCACATTGCAAAATCTTGTAAAGGTTGGTTATGGCATAGAAGACTAGGACATGATGGAATGCAAAATCTTGATAATCTTATCAAAAGAGATCATATTCTTAGTGTTAAATAAGTTATCTTTGACAAAGATAGACTTTGCGGTGCTTGTCAGGCGGCAAAACTAGTTGGAGCAAACCATCCTGTAAAGAACATCATGACCATGAGGAGACCACTCGAGCTACTTCATATGCATCTTTTTGGTCCTAACGCCTACAAGAGCCTTGGTGGTAACTCCTTCGGTTTAGTCATAGTTGATGATTTTTCTAGATTTACGTGGGTGTTCTTTCTTGATGGCAAATGTCAGGTCCAAAAGATCTTCAAGGTCTTTGCTAGAAAGGCTCAAAATCAGTTTGAGGTGAAGATCAAGAAGGTTCGGAGTGACAATATAACAAATGTGGTCAGCTTTGTTGATGAAGAGGGTATCTCACATGAGTTCTCAGCTATGTACACACCTCAACAAAATGGAGTTGTTGAGACAAAGAACCAGACTCTCATTGAGATGGAGAGAATGATGCTAGATGAATACAAGACACTAGAACACTTTTGGGCAGAATTGGTGGAAACAACTTGCCATGCCACCGATCGACTTTATCTTCACAAGCTTCTTGGTAAAGCGGCATACGAGCTACTCACCAGTAACAAAGCCCAAGTTGGATACTTTCAATTATTTGGCTCAAAGTTTTACATTCTAGATAAGCATCGTCATTCAAAATTTGCTCCCAAATCACATGAAGGTTTCCAACTAATACATCCATTTTGCATCATGCTTTTATATTGATATTTATTGCATTATGGGCTATTATTACACATTATGGTACAATACTTATGCCTTTTCTATCTTATTTTACAAGGTTTACATGAAGAGGGAGAATGCCGGCAGTTGGAATTCTGGACAGGAAAGGAGCAAATCAGAGAGACCTATTCTACACATCTCCAAAAGTCCTGAAAATTTACGGAGAATTATTTTGGAATATATAAAAAATATTGGGCGAAGAAATACCAGAGGGGGACCCACCAGGTGGCCACAAGCCTGGGGGCGCGCCCTACCCCCCTGGGCACGCCCTAGGGCTTGTGGGCCCCTGGCAGGTCCCCGGTGTCCATGTTCTGCTATATGAAGGGGTTTTACCTGGAAAAAATCATAAGGAAGCTTTCGGGACGAAGCGCCACCGTCTCGAGGAGGAACCTAGGTAGAAGCAATCTAGGGCTCCGGCGGAGATGCTCTACCGAGGAAACTTCCCTCCGGAAGGGGGAAATCGAAGCCGTTTTCATCGCCAACGATCCTCTCATCGAGAGGGGGTCGATCTCCATCAACATCTTCACCAGCAACATCTCCTCTCAAACCCTAGTTCATCTCTTGTACTCGATCTTTGTCTCAAAACCTTAGATTGGTACATGTGGGTTGCTAGTAGTGTTGATTACTCCTTGTAGTTGATGCTAGTTGGTTTATTTGGTTGAAGATCATATGTTCAGATCCTTTATGATATTGAATACCCCTCTAATTTTGAACATGAATATGCTTTGTGAGTAGTTACGTTTGTTCTGGAGGACATGGGAGAAGTCTTGTTATAAGTAATCATGTGAATTTGGTATTCGTTTGATATTTTGATGAGATGTATGTTGTCTTTCCTCTAGTGGTGTTATGTGAATGTCGACTACATGACACTTCACCATGATTTGGGCCTAGGGGAAGGCATTTGGTAGTAATAAGTAGATGATGGGTGATGTCTACTACACAACCTTCTTCTTGTAGACGTTGTTGGGCCTCCAAGTGCAGAGGTTTGTAGGACAATAGCAAATTTCCCTCAAGTGGATGACCTAAGGTTTATCAATCCGTAGGAGGCGTAGGATGAAGATGGTCTCTCTCAAGCAACCCTGCAACCAAATAACAAAGAGTCTCTTGTGTCCCCAACACACCCAATACAATGGTAAATTGTATAGGTGCACTAGTTCGGCGAAGAGATGGTGATACAAGTGGTATATGGATGGTAGATAAAGGTTTTTGTAATCTGAAAATATAAAAACAGCAAGGTAACTAATGATAAAAGTGAGCACAAACGGTATTGCAATGCTAGGAAACAAGGCCTAGGGTTCATACTTTCACTAGTGCAAGTCCTCTCAACAATAATAACATAATTGGATCACATAACTATCCCTGAACATGCAACAAATAGTCACTCCAAAGTCACTAATAACGGAGAACAAACGAAGAGCTTATGGTAGGGTACGAAACCACCTCAAAGTTATTCTTTCCAATCAATCCCTTGGGCTATTCCTATAAGTGTCACAAACAACCCTAGAGTTCGTACTAGAATAACACCTTAAGACACAAATCAACCAAAACCCTAATGTCACCTAGATACTCCAATGTCACCTCAAGTATCCGTGGGTATGATTATACGATATGCATCACACAATCTCAGATTCATCTATTCAACCTACACATAGTACCTCAAAGAGTGCCCCAAAGTTCCTACCGGAGAATCACGACGAAAACGTGTGCCAACCCCTATGCATAGGTTCATGGGCGGAACCCGCAAGTTGATCACCAAAACATACACCAAGTGAATCACGTGGTATCCCATTGTCACCACAGATACGCACGGCAAGACATACATCAAGTGTTCTCAAATCTTTAAAGACTCAATCCGATAAGATAACTTCAAAGGGGAAACTCAATCCATTACAAGAGAGTAGAGGGGGAAGAAAACATCATAAGATCCAACTATAATAGCAAAGCCCGCGATACATCAAGATCGTATCAACTCAAGAACACGAGAGAGAGAGAGATCAAACACATAGCTACTGGTACATACCCTTAGCCCCGAGGGAGAACTACTCCCTCCTCGTCATGGAGAGCACCGGGATGATGAAGATGGCCACCGGAGAGGGATTCCCCCTCCGGCAGGGTGCCGGAACGGGTCTAGATTGGCTTTCGGTGCCTACGGAGGTTTCTGGCGGCGGTACGCCCGATCTATTGTGCTCCCCTATCGTTTTAGGGTATATGGGTATATATTGGAGGAAGAGGTACGTCAGGGGAGCCACGAGGGGCCCACGAGGGTGGAGGGCGCGCCCAGGGGGTGGGCGCTCCCCCTGCCTCGTGGCTTCCTCGTTGCTTCCCTTACGTGGACTCCAAGTCTCCCGGGCTGCTTTCCTCCAAAAATAAGTTCCGTGAAGTTTCAGGTCAATTGGACTCCGTTTGATTTTCCTTTTCTGCGATACTCTAAAACAAGGAAAAAAATTGGCACTGGGCTCTGGGTTAATAGGTTAGTCCCAAAAATGATATAAAAGTGTATAATAAAGCCCATAAACATCCAAAATAGTAGATAATATAGCATGGAGCAATCAAAAATTACAGATACGTTGGAGACGTATCAAGCATCCCCAAGCTTAATTCCTGCTCGTCCTCGAGTAGGTAAATGATAAAAACAGAATTTTTGTTGCGGAGTGCTACTTGGCATAATTTTAATGTAATTCTTCTTAATTGTGGTATGAATATTCAGACCGAAAGATTCAAGATAAAAGTTCATATTGACATAAAAAATAATAATACTTCAAGCATACTAACTAAGCAATCATGTCCTCTCAAAATAACATGGCCAAAGAAAGTTCATCCCTACAAAATCATATAGTTTAGTCATGCTCCATTTTCATCACACAAGAATGCTCTCATCATGCACAACCCCGATGACAAGCCAAGCAATTGTTTCATACTTTAGTAATCTCAAACTTTATAAACCTTCACGCAATACATGAGCGTCAGCCATGGATATAGCACTATGGGTGGAATAGAATATGATGATGGGGGTTATGTGGAGAAGACAAAAAGGAGAAAGTCTCACATCAACGAGGCTAATCAATGAGCTATGGAGATGCCCATCGATTGATGTTAATGCAAGGAGTATGGATTGCCATGCAACAGATGCACTAGAGCTATAAATGTATGAAAGCTCAACAAAAGAAACTAAGTGGGTGTGCATCCAACTTGCTTGTTCACGAAGACGTAGGGCACTTGAGGAGGCCCATTGTTGGAATATACAAGCCAAGTTCTATAATGAAAAATTCCCACTAGTATATGAAAGTGACAAAACAAGAGACTCTCTATCATGAAGATCATGATGCTACTTTGAAGCACAAGTGTGGTAAAAGGATAGTAGCATTGCCCCTTTTTATTTTCTCCCCTTTTTTTATTTGGCCTTTCTTTTTTTGGCCTTTCTTCTTTTTTGGGACAATGCTCTATTAATGATGATCATCACACTTCTATTTATTTACAACTCAAAGATTACAACTCGATACTAGAACAAAGTATGACTCTATGTGAATGCCTGTGGTGGTGTACCGGGATATGCAATGAACCAAGAGTGACATGTATGAAAGAATTATGAATAGTGGCTTTGCCACAAATACTATGTCAACTACATGATCATGCTAAGCAATATGACAATGATGAATGTGTCAAGATAAAAGGAATGGTGGAAAGTTGCATGGCAATATATCTCGGAATGGCTATAGAAATGCCATAATAGGTAGGTATGGTGGCTGTTTTGAGGAAGATATAAGGAGGTTTATGTGTGACAGAGCGTATCGTATCACGGGGTTTGGATGCACGGGTGAAGTTTGCACCAACTCTCAATGTGAGAAAGGACAATGCACGGTACCAAAGAGGCTAGCAATGATGGAAGGGTGAGAGTGCGTATAATCCATGGACTCAACATTAGTCATAAAGAACTCACATACTTATTGCAAAAATCTACAAGTCATCAAAAACCAAGCACTACGCGCATGCTCCTAGGGGGATATATTGGTAGGAAAAGACCATCGCTCGTCCCCGACCGCCACTCATAAGGAGGACAATCAAATAACACCTCATGTTTCAAATTTGTTACATAACATTTACCATACGTGCATGCTACGGGACTTGCAAACTTCAACACAAGCATTTATCAAATTCACAACTACTCAACTAGCACGACTCTGATATTATTACCTCCATATCTCAAAACAATCATCAAGCATCAAACTTCTCTTAGTATTCAAAACACTCATAAGATTTTTTTACTAATCTTGAATACCTAGCATATTAGGATTACTTAAGCAAATTACCATGCTATTTAAGACTCTCAAAATAATATAAGTGAAGCATGAGAGTTCATCTATTGCTATAAAATAAAACCACCACCGTGCTCTAAAAGGATATAAGTGAAGCACTAGAGCAAATGACAAACTACTCTGAAAGATATAAGTGAAGATCAACGAGTAGTCGAATAATTATGCAACTATGTGAAGACTCTCTAAAATTTAATAATTTCAGATCTTGGTATTTTATTCAAACAGCAAGGAAAACATAAGTAAGTAAAATGACGCTCCAAGCAAAACACATATCATGTGGCGAATAAAAATATAGCTCCAAGTAAAGTTACTGATGAACGAAGACGAAAGAGGGGATGCTTTCCGGGGCATCCCCAAGCTCAGGCTCTTGGTTGTACTTGAATATTACCTTGGGGTGACTTGGGGATCCCCAAGCTTAGTCTCTTGCCACTCCTTATTCCATAGTCCACCGAATCTTTACCCAAAACTTGAAAACTTCACAACACAAAACTTAGCAGAAAACTCGTAAGCTCCGTTAGTATAAGAAAACAAAACACCACTTCAAAGTAATGTAATGAACTCATTCTTTATTTATATTGGTGTTAAACCTACTGTATTCCAACTTCTCTATGGTTTATAAACTATTTTACTAGCCATATATTCATTAAAATAAGCAAACAACACACGAAAAACAGAATCTGTCAAAAACAGAACAGTGTGTAGTAATCTGTAACTAACGCAAACTTCTGGAACCCCAAAAATTCTAAAATAAATTTCTGGACCTGAGGATTTATCTATTAATCATCTGCAAAAATAATTAACTAAATAGCACTCTCCAATAAAAATGGCAGCAATTCTCGTGAGTGCTAAAGTTTCTGTTTTTTACAACATGATCGCAAAGACTTTCCCCAAGTCTTCCCAAAGGTTCTACTTGGAACAAACACTAATTAAACACATAAAACCACATCTAAACAGAGGCTAGATGAATTATTTATTACTAAACAGGAGCAAAAAGCAAGGAACAAAAATAAAATTGGGTTGCCTCCCAACAAGCGCTATCGTTTAACGCCCCTAGCTAGGCATGATGATTTCAATGATGCTCACATAAAAGATAAGAATTGTAACATAAAGAGAGCATCATGAAGAATATGACTAGCACATTTAATCCTAACACACTTCCTATGCATAGGGATTTTGTGATCAAACAACTTGTGGGAACAAGAATCAACTTGCATAGGAAGGTAAAACAAGCATAACTTCAAAACTTTAAGCACATAGAGAGGAAACTTGATATTATTGCAATTCCTACAAGCATAAGTTCCTCCCTCATAATAATTTTCAGTAGCATCATGAATGAATTCAACAATATAATCAGAACCTAAAGCATTTTTTCATGATCTACAAGCATAGAAATTTTATTACTCTCCACATAAGCAAATTTCTTCTCTTGAATAGTAGTGGGAGCAAACTCAACAAAACAACTATCATGTGAGGCATAATCCAATTGAAGGTTAAAATCATGATGACAAGTTTCATGGATATCATTATTCTTTATAGAATACAAGTCATCACAATAATCATCATAGATAGCAACTTTGTTCTCATAATCAATTGGAACCTCTTCCGAAATAGTGGATTCATCACAAAATAAAGTCACGACCTCTCAAAATCCACTTTCATCAATATAATCATCATAAATAGGAGGCATGCTTTCATCATAATAAATTTTCTCATCAAAACTTGGGGGACAAAAAATATCATCTTCATCAAACATAGCTTCCTCAAGCTTGTGGCTTTGCATATCATTAGCATCATGGATATTCAAGGAATTCACACTAACAACATTGCAATCATGCTCATCATTCAAATATTTAGTGCCAAACATTTTAATGCATTCTTCTTCTAACACTTTGGCACAATTTTCCTTTCCATCATACTCACGAAAGATATTAAAAAGATGAAGCGTATGAGGCAAACTTAATTCCATTTTTTTATAATTTTCTTTATAAACTAAACTAGTGATAAAACAAGAAACAAAAATATTCGATTGCAAGATCTAAAGATATACCTTCAAGCACTAACCTCCCCGACAACAGTGCCAGAAAAGAGCTTGATGTCTACTACACAACCTTCTTCTTGTAGACGTTGTTGGTCCTCCAAGTGTAGAGGTTTGTAGGACAGTAGCAAATTTCCCTCAAGTGTATGACCTAAGGTTTATCAGTCCGTAGGAGCCGTAGGATGAAGATGGTCTCTCTCAAGCAACCCTGCAACCAAATAACAAAGAGTCTCTTGTGTCCCCAACAAACCCAATACAATGGTAAATTGTATAGGTGCACTAGTTCGGCGAAGAGATGGTGATACAAGTGATATATGGATGGTAGATAAAGGTTTTTGTAATCTGAAAATATAAAACAGCAAGGTAACTAATGATAAAAGTGAGCACAAACGGTATTGCAATGCTAGGAAACAAGGCCTTGGGTTCATACTTTCACTAGTGCAAGTCCTCTCAATAATAATAACATAATTGGATCACATAACTATCCCCCAACATGCAACAAAGAGTCACTCCAAAGTCACTAATAGCGGAGAACAAACGAAGAGATTATGGTAGGGTACGAAACCACCTCAAAGTTATTCTTTCCAATCAATCCGTTGGGCTATTCCTATAAGTGTCACAAACAGCCCTAGAGTTCGTACTAGAATAACACCTTAAGACACAAATCAACCAAAACCCTAATGTCACCTAGACGCTCCAATGTCACCTCAAGTATCCGTGGGTATGATTATACAATATGCATCACACAATCTCAGATTCATCTATTCAACCGACACATAGAACCTCAAAGAGTGCCCCAAAGTTCCTACCAGAGAATCACGACGAAAACGTGTGCCAACCCCTATGCATAGGTTCATGGGCGGAACCCGCAAGTTGATCACAAAAACATACATCAAGTGAATCACGTGGTATCCCATTGTCACCATAGATACGCACAGCAAGACATACATCAAGTGTTCTCAAATCTTTAAAGACTCAATCCGATAAGATAACTTCAAAGGGGAAACTCAATCCATTACAAGTGAGTAGAGGGGGAAGAAAACATCATAAGATCCAACTATAAGAGCAAAGCTCGCGATACATCAAGATCGTATCACCTCAAGAAGACGAGAGAGAGAGAGAGAGATCAAACACATAGCTACTGGTACATACCCTCAGCCCCGAGGGAGAACTACTCCCTCCTTGTCATGGAGAGCACCGGGATGATGAAGATGGCCACCGGAGAGGGATTCCCCCTCCGGCAGGCACTACGAAAAAAGACACATCCATGACATTTTGGGCCGAACAAATTTTTTTTGTCATACATATGGCACTTCTCGACGATAATTGTGACAAAACCCGGTATCATCATAGATGTGGTGGGCTCCTACTTCTATGAAAAAAATCATGACAGAAAATGGGTTTTCGTCCTGGGCGGGCCGGAGACGCAGTTGCATGACATTCTTTGGGCCGTCCATGACAGAAAAAACCGTGGTAGAAGCGAGGGCGAGGAAAATTTCAGGGAGTTCCCGGTTACGGTGGGAGGTCGGGGTCCAAGCGATGCACGTTTCTCTCGTACACGTACGCGCGTGTGTGCGAGGAGTTGGCTCTAACCGAACCCGAGCGAGGCGCTGGGCTCTAACTGAACCCGAGCAATTGCACTCCAGGCTACGCGTTACTAAACCCAAGAGATCAATCGATGGCTGTTAACTGAACCCGATCGAGCGATTCCTTCGCAACTACTGCTAACTGAAGCCGATCGATGCTGCCTCTGGATGAACAGTGAGTGTTGCCGGGGGTGGGGGGTGGGGGGGTTGGATGAACAGTTCCCGATGAGGGTGGATGAACAGGACCCCGTGGTGTTGCCTCTGGATGAACAAGACCCCGATCGATCGAGCCGGTTGGGGCTGGATGAACAGGACCCCGTGGAGGGCTGGATGAACAGGACCACCCCGTGGAGGGCAGGATGAACAGTAGACGGTGGAGGGCAGGATGAATAGTAACCCGTGGAGGGGTGGTTGAATAGGAGCCCATGGAGAGGGCTGGTTGAACAGTAGCCGGTGGAGTAGTGCGCGGTGGAGGCTGGATGAACAGGAGCCCGTGGATGAACAGTCGCAGGTGGAGGCTGGAGGAGGTCGACGGTGGATGAACAGTAGCTCGTGGATGCTGGAGGGGGTCGATGGTGGAGATGAACAGTATCCCGTGGAGTCCCGTTTTGCGGTACGCCACACCCCTCCCGATGAACAGGACCCCCGTTTCGACCGTAGCGCTCGAACACAAGTCCGTTTCATTTGTTTTGCGGTACGCCACACCCCTCCCGATCAACAGGACCCCCGTTTCGATCGTAGGAGGTCCGTTTCCTCCGTTTTGCGGTACACCAGACCCCTCCCGATGAACAGGATCCCATTTCAGACGTGGCCGGTTGAACACAAGGCCGTTTCCTTCGTTTTACGATACGCCAGGCCTCGTTTCCGTCGCCTGTTCCATCCAAAACCTCCCGATGAACACGACCACGCATTCCGTTCCGACCCAGCCGGTTGGCTCCCACACGTTCCGTTGCCTCCCCATGAACACTACGCATTCCGTTGCCTCCCCATGAGCACGACGCATTCCGTTGCCTCCCCATGAACACGGCGACGATGCTGTTTCTCCGTTCCGACCCAGCCATGTCAACGAGCCCTCGCCATACGTATGCGCAAGTAGGCGTTCGAGACCCCGCCCGTATGTACACATACGTGGCCATATTTTATTTCTTGCACCCTGGCCGCCTCTACTACGACACGTGCGCGCCTCTACATCCACCAGTATATATGTACGCACACGTTCGTGACCAGAATGACAACGCTATGTACGCTTCGACCAGGTGGGTCCCGACTGTCAGGCACTTCCTTGCGTGCGAAGATGTAGCTGGTGGGTCCCTGCAGTCAGGGGGGCGAAATACGGTGGCCCGTCTGGTGGGTCCCCGCTGTCAGGTGGAGGAATAATTATTTTGCATGTAATAAGGAGGCACTTCCTTGCTGCGGCCATGGACCCAACTGCCAGCCTCTCCACGTATAGTCCACGAACGATGGAAGCTGTTCCTTGACCACGTTGACCACGGCGAGGCCTAGGAAGGGGACGAAGCGGAGCCGAGGAAGACGCGGCAGTGGATGCCCACGAGTAGAGGAGTACGAGGGCACTGGTTCGTTGCGGTGTGAGGCTGCCATCGCCGCAGAGTAACAAAGGGTGTGGGTGAGTAGAGGGATGGCCTGGCTAGTGGTGGGAGTAGTAGGGGGAGGTGAGGCCTGCACCGCATCGCAGCCGGCCATGGGAGGCAGGAGCACGAGGCATGATCGGTGCTGGTTTGGGCGGCTGGAGCAAGAAGACCAGAGGTTGAAGAAGCACTACGGCCGTTGGATGGACATCGTACGGTCACTGGATCTAGAATCGTGCATATTGACTAAGTTGACAAAGCCCTCCGTCCCCGTCAACTTAGTAGGCCCACAAGTTAGCTTTCCACTATACTGGGTCCCAGCTAACAGGGGGAGTATTCATTTTTTTTGTGTAATAAGGAGGCACTTCCTTGCGTGCGAAGATATAGCTGGTGGGGCTGAGCTGTCAGCGGCGGTAACATTTTTTTCGCGAAATACGGAGGCCCTTTCAGTGGGTCCCTGATGTCAGGTGGAGGAATCATTATTTTGCGCGTGATAAGGAGGCATTTCCTTGCGTGCGGCCGTGGACCCAGCTGTCGGCCTCTCCACGTACAGTCCACTTCAGATGCATGTCGGTCGTTGACCACGTTGACCAGGCCGCGCCGAGAGCACCAGGGCGGTGGACGACGGTGAGGCCTAGGAAGGGAATGACACAGAGGCAGGGAAGACTCGGCAGTTGTTTCCCACACGGAGGGGAGTACGACTGTACGAGGGTTTACTAGTTCGTCTGCCGTCGCCGAAGAATAACAGCAGGTGTCGGTGAGTAGAGGGATGGCTAGGCCAACGATGGGAGTACGGTGGGGCGGTGAGGCCTGCGCGACAGCACAGCCGGCCGCGGGGAGGAGGGAGCAGGTAGTCCCGCCGGCGTTTGTTTGAGCGGCTGGAGCAGGAAGAGCAGAGATTGAAGAAGCACGACGGCCATTGGATGGACATCCAACAGTCACTGCTTGTGCGTCAACCTTTTTTCCAGGAAAGCCTCAAATCTGTGGAAAAACAGCATACAACCCATCTGCCATTATTTCTAATAATTTTCAGCCCATTTGCTAATTCTTAAGGATTTTTTGGAGCCCATGTTCTTTTTGTTAGCATTACAGCCCAAATTATGGCCACTGTTAAAAAATTATATGAAATTTTGCATATTTCGGTGCAGTCCGAACTGTTTTTAATCCCGAAATTTCGACTCACATTCAAACTGATTTTAAAAATAAATGTATATCAATATAAAATCCAACAAATTCTCCACGCATAAAAATTAATGTAATTTAAAATCTTGAAATGAAAAAAAGATATTTGAAACTAATTGCCGTTTTGACGTGTTTTAAAAATGTACAACCCATTTCTCATTACTGATGGGCCATTTTCTCGGCCAGTCGAATGAAAGCTCTCCTCGTATTGAAAGATTTGCAGCCCAACAGGCCTGACAAAGCGACTTACTTGGCAAATCACAAAAAACTGGGCTGTGGCCGTGGACCCAGCTGTCAGCCTCTCCACGTACAGTACTCTTCTGATGGAAGTCGTTCCTTGACCATGTTGACCACGCCGCGCGGAAAGCACCACGGCGGTGGACGACGGCGAGGCCTAGGAAGGGGACGGCACGGAGCCGGGGAAGACGCGATAGTGGAAGCCCACGCGGAGAGGAGTACGAGGGTCACTGGTTCGGCTGCGGTGTGAGGCTGCCGTCGCCGCAGGGCCTGGCTAGCGGTGGGAATAGTAGGGGGCATTGAGGCCTCCGCGGCAGCACAGCCGGCCACGGGAGGCAGGAGCATGCGGCACGACCGGCGCTGCTTTGGGCGGCTGGAGCAAGAAGACCAGAGGTTGAAGAAGCACTACGGCCGTTGGATGGACATCGTACGGTCACTGGAGCTAGAATCGTTCATATTGACTAAGTTGACAAAGCCCTCCGTCCCCGTCAACTTTGTTGGCCCACAAGTCAGCCTCCCACTATGGTGGGTCCCAGCTAGCAGGGGGGTATTCATTTTTTTGTGCGTAATAAGGAGGCACTTCCTTGCATGCGAAGATATAGCTGGTGGGTCCGACATGTCAGCGGGGGGAACGTTTTTTTCACGAAATACAGAGGCCCTTCTGGTGGGTCCCAGCTGTTAGGTGGAGGAATCATTATTTTGCACATACAGTCCACAGCCGATGGATGTCATTCGTTGACCAAGTTGACCAGGCCGCGCTGAGAGCACCATGGTGGTGGACGACGGCGAGGCCTAGGAAGGGAACAACATGGAGCCGGGGAACACTCGTCAATGGTTGCCCACGCGGTGGGGAGTACGAGGGTTTACTGGTCCGGCTGCCGTCGCCGGAAAGTAACAAGAGGTGTGGGTGAGTAGAGGAATGGCCTGGCCAACAATGAAGTAGGGTGGGGCAGTGCGGCCTGTGCGGCCTGTGCGGCAGCATAGCCGGCCATGGGAGGCGGGAGCAGGCAGTCCCACCGGAGCTGGTTTGGGCGGCTGGAGCAAGAAGATCAGATATTGAAGAAGCAGCACGGCCATTGGATTAACATCCAATGGTCACTGCTGCTAGAATCGTTTGTGGACTAAGTTGACAAAGCCAAAGTACACGTCAACCTAGTAGACCCACAAGTCAGCCTCCAAATCTGTCCCAAATAGCATACAACCCGAAATTTCTAGCCAGATTCAAATTAATTTTATATCTAAATATACCTTAATTTAAATTCAATGAAATTTTACCTGCACAAAAACAATGAAATTTAAAATATCAAATCCGAAAGAAAACATTATTTTGGAACTAATTGTCTGTTTGCTATATTTTTTAATTTTACAGCCCATTTATTATTACTTATAGCCCATTTCTTATTACTTATAGCCCATTTTCTGGGCAAAATGCATCCCTCCTCATCTTGAAAGATTTCCGGCCCAGCAGGGCGTAGAAAAGCAAGTAGGTCTACGTTGGTTATTCTGCAAAAACCAAAATAGCTGGCTAGCAATTTTCAGAAAGGAAAAAAACAAACTGGACTGGTCATGTGCTAAACATATGAAATAAAAGCCTGGGCTAGACGGGCCACGGGTCCCGGACAACCCAGTTGATACCCTTCTCCGTCCCGAAAAAACAAAATTACTGCGCGCACTGCTGGGTCCCTACTGTCATCCTCACCATGTACAATCATCTCCTTATTCCTCTCGGTTGTTGACCATGTTGACAACACCGGAGGGCGGCGCCGCGGTGAGCGAACCAAGGCGTAGGACGATGGTGAGGCCTCGGACAGGAATGAATAAGAGCGGGGGCAGATCACAGCCAGCCGTGGGAGGCAGGAGTAGGCGGTCCCGCCGGCGCTGGTTTGGCTTTGGCAGCTCGAGGAAGAAGAGACTGAAGAAACGCGACAGACGTTGAATGTCAATCCAATGGTCAAGGTTGGCACAATCATTTGTTGACTAAGCGGACACCAAGTAGCATAATTTTTTTATATATATGAAGAAAACTGTGAGGAAAATGCGTTCGTCTGCTGTCCTCCTCACAAGGAACGTTCGCCACATAAGTGACTAGCGCCCTTGGTTTTCAACTGAGAGGTCTTGGGTTCGAGTCCCAGGAACTCTCAATTTTGTCCTCCTTCCTTCCTCGCAAAAAAGGGAAAGAAAATCAAAGACCTGGGAAGGCGTACAGAACAAGCTAGTGTACCAGTAATGAGACATTGCCGAGTTTTAGAAAAAAGAAAGACGTGCTCCTGTAGCTGGTTCGAATCCAAACCTAGACTATGACTATATATGGTGCTATGCTACTCTGCAAGTAATGAAACTGACATATCCAACGTTCGCTTCTCCTCTTCTGTACTTACTCTGCCTAGCATCAGAAGCTCTGGCCGCAGCAACCATGTCCGCTGGCTGCTCGTCCACCTGCTCTTCAGCAGGCAACAAGGCAACAACCAGATATGCGCCAAGTCGCAACCCGTACCATCGCCTGTGGGTCTCATCACACCCTCGCGGGCACACGCACCGCAGCCGATTGCTCATCGCAACCCGCTGCCGTTGGTGTGGTGCCACTGCTGCAAATCACGCAGAGTCATCCATCGCGTCTCAACCATAATCCGCAACCCTGACCGAGTCTTCTACAAATGCCCAAATCATGGGGTAATAATATGTTTAAGTGTTGTTCTGCTGCTTTCAGTTGCTGATTTTTTTAATAGTTTGGTTGATGATCTACCAATTTGATTCGTGCAGAAAAGGGAAGATTCGTGTGATTTGTATTTCTGGGAAGTTGCTGATGTGGGGGAATGCAACTATGCTGATTATTTGGTTAGCCGAGGAATCCCAATACCAGCAGGTTGGGGTGTTGGACAAGTAACTGAAGGAATGACAGAAGAGGAAGATGCAGAGGAGAAGGTTAAAGATGCAGTTTTTCTGATCATGGCCAAGCAACAGCTGCTGAACGGCCTTGACAGCAATGAGGAGATGAAAGAGCTTGTAAAGATAATGGGCAAAATCGATGTGCTCTGTAGGATGATTGTCTCTTTATTTGCAGTGTATGTAGCACTCGTGATGTATTCAGTGGCTATGACATGAGCACTTTGCTGAAACTAGTAATGAATGAAATCTGTGTAGCAGGCTGGGCGTAGTGTTGTGAACATCTAATGATTTCTATTAACGGAAATCAAGGGGTATCCCCTTTTGCTCATATAAATAAATAAATAGCAGAGGCCCTGTCGGGTCAGCATTGTTCTCATTCGAAGACGTCGAGCAAATTCCAGTCCAACAGCAAACTATGTCATCAAATTCAAGTTTCACAGCCAAATATGAGTACAACTAAACAACAATGTCATCATGTTTTAGTTGTCATACAATCACCAAACACAAATCAGCATACATAACAAGTGATGTTCTCACAGCAAAAATACTAAACAACATGTTCATCAGGTTTCAGTTGTCATAGCAAACACAATTTCACATAGTAGATAAAAAACATCTTCTGACAGGCAAATACGACAAAAGCAATGTAATCATCATCCGCAGCAGCAGCGTCAACACCTTCGCCATGTGTATCAGTCTGAATCGTAATTCCCCACATTGTCATCTTCTTCTTCGTCCTCAACGTCCTCAAACGTTGGCTTCTTCTTGATCAACTCTTGTATGTCCACAACACGACAGGCAATCTTTTTGCCGGCGTCATTGACGTGATAGTTCTCAAAGATATTAGGAACATCTGTGTTATCTTGTACATCAGGAGCAGTGTAAGCATCATCTTGTTGTGCAACTTCATTAAACGAATTCCTCTGCTCAAACCTTTGCAATACTCTCCAGTCATCGCTACGTGCAAATGTGTCTTCCAAGAAAAATATCTGTGTTGCTTGATTTGCCAAAATAAAAGGCTCGTTGGTCTGGTACGCTGCCTTGATATTGATGGATTTGAAATAATCATCAGCTCTGGGTTTTGCGATCCTGGAAAACAGGTTATACCAACGACAACACAACAGAACCACACACCGATGATCCTCGAAACTGGAGATATACTGCAACTGAATAATGTCTGTTATGTTAGCATACATTTCAGTTGTCTCTTTGTCATACGTATCTGTGCTCATGATGGCACTGTTTTGTGTCTTCCTGCCTTCGTCTCGTGCAAGGGTGTTGTAGCGCACATCTCCAACAACGCAAGATTCATAATGTCTTACCCGAGTATCAGGACCCATTGCTAGTGAGTAAAGGGCATCATCAACTGCCTGCCCATCCTCCCGCATCTTCTTAACCTATGGTTAGAAAATAGACAAGCTGATCATCTTATGTACTCAATATATTAAAAAAACTGACAGTGCACTTCAGAAGCTTACATGGTTCTTGAACCATTTCACAAATCCTGCCATAACCAGTTTGTCAATGTTTCTTGGATTTTGCGGCAGTAACTCCTCTTTGTAGATGCTGCACAACATAGTAATCGCTTCAAACATCTAAATATATAAGAATGTGCTGCAAGTTTAGTAGATTACGCTGTATAAGCTGCAGTACTGCACTTACTTGATATAAGGTAGTATCTCAAGACAGTTATTCAACACATACCAAGCCATTTTGTCCAAATCTTTAGGTTTGTCCTCTTGTCGACTCTTCCCTGTAACTCGAACAGAATAATCGAAAACATTGAGCCCGGGATTGTCTTCACCCACCTCTTTGCTAAGCTGATCAGTTGTTTCAATGTATTTTGAGCAGAATGTCAATGCTTCTGTAGCAATGTAGGCCTCTGCAATGGAACCCTCGGGTCTAGCTCTGTTCCTAACATAGCCCTTGAAAGTGCCTAGCCGCCTTTCAATATGGTACATCCAGCCATATTGTACTGGACCTCTAAGTAGTGCTTCATCAGGTAGATGAACAACCAAATGCACCATCACATCAAAGAAGGCTGGAGGATATATCTTCTCAAGGTCGCATAGGATAGTTGGTATCTTGTCTCTAAGATGCTCCAAAGCATCTATCCTGATATTCCTACAGCAGAGTTCCCTGAAGAATTGTCCCAACTCTGCAACTGCTCTGTATAAGTCAGGGCGGCCCAATCTTCTAAGGATAACAGGTAAAACCCTTTGAAGTAGGACGTGGCAGTCATGAGTTTTCAACCCTTGTACCTTGTTTCCATCTGCACTGACTCTCCTTTCAGGGTTGGAAGCAAATCCATGTGGGAATCTCAGACGTGACAGGACCTCGCAGAATTCTTTTCTTTTTACCTTGTCCAAGACGTACACAACTGGTGCCATATCCCGTGGTTTACCTTCATCTTGCACCTGCAAATCCTTTCTGATACCTAGGTGTGTCAAATCAATCCTAGATTTTAAGGTATCTTTCGTCTTGCCTTCAATATTAAGAAGTGTGCCGATAATGCTGTCACATATATTTTTCTCGATGTGCATCACATCAAGATTATGCCGTAGATCCAAATCTTTCCAATACTCCAAGTACCACAAAGTGGACCTGCGGGTAAACAATAATCTCTCTTCTACCCTGCCACGCTTCATTTTCCCGCTACCATTACTAGGATGGTTTCCTGGTGTAATATGCCCGACCTTCTCTAATTCCACTTGCAACTCATCGGTGATGAGCCTCTTTGGCGCATCATGGTTTTTATGCTTTGCATAGAACACATGTCTTCGGTATTTTCTAGGATGCGGCTTGTCCTTGGCAAGGAAATGGCGGTGTCCAATGTAATAGATCTTGCTAAGTATTGCATATGACAGCGGATTCCTGTCACAGCGAACACATGCATTGTAACCATGTGTCGTTCGCCCTAACATAGTGCCCAAAGCCGGATAATCATGGATGCACCAAATTATAACAGGACGCAGAAAGAAATCAGTTGGTGGGCTGCTATATAGGTCTCGAGTGAGAACACCCTTCCATAGCTGTTGAAGTTCCTCCACAAGAGGCTCCATGAACAAATCAAAATCCTTTCCAGGACTTTTTGGACCTGGGATGAGCAAGGCCATCATGTAGTTTGATTCTTTGGTGCAGACATTTGGAGGCATGTTGTAAGGGATAACAAGCACTGGCCACATGCTATATGTGGCGCTCTGGTGGCCAAATGGGTTAAATCCATCTGAAGCTAAGCCAAGTCTAATGTTTCTCGGGTCAGCAACAAACTCTTTGTGTTTATCATTGAAGCTTTTCCACTCACTACCATGAGATGGATGGCTCATTACATTCTGATCTCTGTACTCCTGGTTCCTAGAATGCCACAGTACATGCTCTCTTGTTTCAGCATCATGAAACAACCTCTGCAATCTTGATGTAATTGGAAAATGTCTCAGAACATTATGAGGAATCCTCTTCACAGCATCGCCATCTTTCCATCTTGATGATTTACATTTCAGGCATTCACTTAAGTTGGCATAATCCTTCCGGAACAGAACACAATTCTTACAAACATGGATCATATCATATCCAATTCCAACTGCATGAAGGAAATTCTTCATTTTATTGTAGGTGTGTGGCAGCTCAGACGCATCTGGGAAAGATTCGCATAAAGCAGCCAACATCGCATCGAATGATTTGTTGGTCATCCGCTCAGATGTCTTCACCTGAAGAAAGGTGACCATAGCTGAGAATACTGACATCTTATTTCCTAGGGTGACAACAACGTTGCATTGTTCCAACATGCGGGCCCACCGTTTTTCTTCTGTAGGTGAAAGTTCACGGATTGCGGACCCATCTTGTTTCAATGTTGGTCAAACTCACTAGCTCCGCCACCACCACCTCCTCCTCTTCCACCTGAGCATCAGGCAGATCAAGATGGTGATCTGCTGCTTCCACGTAGTCAATAACATTGACGTTCACAGCTTCACCATGATGAACCCACCTAGTATATGTGACCGACATCCCATATAAGTGTAGATGATTTTGCACAGTTGACTGGGGTCTTGTAACTGAATTCATACAACTACTACACGGGCAGAGCACATCTGATTTCAGACCACCGTACTCAGCTCTGATAAAGTTCATGAAGTTTTCAACCCCCTCGACATATGCAGCGGAGAATCTTCAAGCAGAAGTTATCCAAGTCCTGTCCATCTGTTAGACATACAAATTAGTTCTTCTACTAGATATTACAGGAAAAAACATATATGCTTTTTTATGAAGTCCAGAAAAAATACCTAGGTTGATGTCTAAAGCTATGGCAAGATATTTGGACGAGCAGATCTAAGTAACAAAATATATGTAAAGCTAATTCAGCAAACAGATTTGAGTGCCAAATTATGGCAAGCTGTTTCAGCAGTCAATGAGGCCGAGCACACAACCATTGAACTATCGAAGGCCATCGCAGCAACAAAGATCGAGTATAAAACGGTGTAGAGCTATTTCAGCTAACAGATTGGCTACTAGACCATGGCAATCTACGTCACAATAAATATATGGCAGGATATTTTAGCAACTAATCGGCCTTGGCATGCCATCTCAGCTAAGCAGATTGAGTGCAGAACAGGGCAAGGAAGCTTCTTAAGCAGAGCATATTGACAGTAAACTACTTCGGCAAACAGTGAGATTAACAACGTCTATCAGCTAACATTCAGCGCTACACCGACATGAACGGGGCCTCAGTCTAGAATGCGCGTACCGTGGGAGAAGCTGACAACTGTGCGTCTCCACATGAACGTTGCCAGTGATGGCGGCGCTGACCGCCGTGCGCCTCCACAAGAACGTAGCCAGAGGTGGCGGCGCGGCTAGAGGACGGCAGTCTACGAGAGCGTACTGTGGGAGCGAGAGGATCGCCGAACCGCGGTGCCGACATATCGGCGCGGCGGGGAGGGCGGCTTTGGCGGAGCGAATGGAGTGGAGGGGG